>NC_045750.1:15226691-15286828 GCF_008692095.1 Etheostoma spectabile | reverse complement strand
GGGGGGGGGGGAAATCATGGCATAGAATAGTATGCAGTTCTAAGCAAAAAAATTGTGATTCATATTTCCCCCCGAATCGTGCAGGCCTAATTAAAACTAGAGTTACAAAATTCTGGGAATGTTAAAGTTGAAAATGTTACATGGAAATTAACTCGAGTAATATAATTAAAGCTTACATGAAAGCATGTAGTCCTTTTGCTCAGGCAGTACAGTGCAGTAGTGTGATGGGAGAATGCCCTGTGCATGCAGGGGGTTTTACCAAATTCCTATTTAATGGGATGCTGGCAAATAAAAGGATCTGTACATGATTCCAATTTAATTAAATGGGCATACTTTAAACCAAAACATGCTATACTACGTAGTATTGCATTGTAATGTGCATTTCCCCCACCAAAATAAGTTCATTTTTAAAATGTATAGTTTTCGAAATATCATATTCCCGAGCTTAACTTCCCTTGGAAAAAACTTGGAAATGAACCAACCCTCTACAGCCCCAGTTACATTGAAGCCATTTCAAGGGACCTTTACCTGTAAATTAAGTCCTTTTTGTTGTCTCCAAAAGATAGGTTCAGCCAACAATATACTGTATACAATAGTGGTTATGCATCACTCTCAGCCACAGGTTATGTAGTGAAGCTTAACAGTCTTAGTCAATGTCCACAAACTCACGTCTGTCACTGCCTTTACATCAGTTTGTGACATGGCAATGCAACCTGTTTTGAATTTAAGCCACGTCCTTTCGGTTCTCTAATCTTTTGAGCTGTTTGTTATCGTGGCGGATGTTATTTTCTCCTCTCTTTTACAATGACTAAATGTAGCATCTCATGTACCAGTTACAGAGGGTTAAAACTGCTCGCCTGTTCCTACCTTGCTGACCAGGTTGTTTAAAGTTAAGTTTTGACCGTGACCTAGTCTAACTAATAATGTTTTAACTGGTGTTTGTGTGTGTGTGTGCATATTTTTAAGTGTACGAGGGGAGGAGAGGCTGTATTCCCTCTATTGTGTGAAAATCTTGTTTTAATAATGGTTTGTGTGTTTGTGTTGTTGGGAGTGTTGGGTGCTGAAAAGCTACTGGCAGAACCACTGGAAAGTTTTGGCTATATATGTAGAGCCACATTTGGTTTTCTATTTATTGTCAGAACTCTTGATAGGGCTACTATCGTAGCACTGGTACTGACACGTACTTGGACCATCTCGATCTGTCCTTACTGTTGTTGTTTTTCCCCATTTTGCCTCAGCTGCTATTACTCTCAACTTGTCACTGTTAGTGTCTTACCATCGGATTTACCTAAAACAAACTTCTGTCTGTGTGATGTTGTGGTGGTTTGTCAAGTTATTAAATATCTACAATTTAAAAACACATGTTGGATTATTTATCTTTGTTATAAATAGTGGAATACATTACAGAAATATGGGATAGACCAGAAACAAAAGTGGGACTGAGCCCTAGGCCTGTTTACAATGTGTGTCCTGCCACCTGTTTGAGTCTACATGTAGCTTTAAGAGTCCACATGATGGAGCTGTTGCCCACATTTATGTTTACCCACATATTGTTCGAGATCCTTTCACAGGCTCCAGAAAGGCTGGGTGGTTGAAAACCTGCCAATAAGAGCAATAACATGTTTTCTCAATCCTCTCCCTGTATGAAACAGGGTTATTTTTACAGCTTTGTCATTTTAGTCTTATACTACTGTCAGTCATGGCCGTGGGAGTCTGCTAAAGTGTGGGCGTCTGAATGTACGTGTTTGTGGGAAGATAGGACTTTGCCAAAAAACAAGACCAATGCAGCTGAGCTGCAGCATTTGCCAACTGAAAAAAACAGGCTCAGTGTGTGCAGACTGTGACTTGAATTAGAAAAACTGCTTAATGAGCCCGGGCTTTTTTCGAGCTTCAATATAACAGTAACTTTAATGATAAGGACGGTGAAAGGTTGACTGGAAAGAGGTGTCTTTCTGCTTACTTACTGATACTTTTGGACATAATTTACATTTGCAGCCTTTTAAAATAAGCTTAGCTCACTCCATAAATGTCACAACAGTTATTGCTACATATTTAAATTAATGTCTTGTTCTCGTGGCAGGGCTTGGTCTCGAGAAATCAGACCTTCAGGTTAATTGTGTGTGTGTGTGTGTGTGTGTGTGTGTGTGTGTTTACTTAAGCAAAAACTAGGGATTAGCAGTCACCAAAATAAGGAAATGGGACTGGTCAAAAAAGAGCTAATATGCCCAATGTTGATTTATGAGTTAAATTTGCACACTAGCCTGTATAGCAACTTAAGTTCAGTATTGGACCAGGCAACCTACGTTTAAGTAGGTAATATGGTAACCAGCAATCTTGCTTTGGGAACATCTGCTACTTGTAGCCATATATTAAACCACACTGCTACTGTGGCTAAAAAGCTACACCTACACACTTCCTAGTAGAAATATTACAATACACAATGCATACACACTATTCAGTTGAATTCAATGGTCAAAAAGACAGAGTGGAGACGGTGCAACTGTCACATATGTCCCCCCTAATGTGTAGAAACTCCAATAGAGCACATGTAGCTGGTTGACAAATGCTCTGAAATATTTGGTGGTGAGTGTGACTCTGACTGAAGATATTTTGTTTACCATGGCGATTCAAGGTGCCAATGCTGATAATGAAATTACTTTGCCCCACTTATAAGCAGTCTATCACACATCCACGCTATGCTATGCGTGGTTGCCATTTAAAACCTACAGAACGATATGTGTGATATTTTTACAATATAGTACTCTGCATGCTGTACTCTATATTTTGTAGGGCATAACATAAACTGGGATGCTATGAGACAGTGACAAATTTATTTGTCATGGAAACAGACTGTATTTAGATTGAACATGTATAGAGCAGCATCTGTCAAGGACAATTACATTGCGTCTGAGTTAAAAGAAGCCAGAAACTGAGCGGGTGTGTCTTAGCATGCGTGATAAGAGGTCAGCGAGAGCTCTATATGATAGGGCCAGACATAGCCGAACGTACAGACACACAGGCGGGCAGACAGGAGGAGGCACTGCTATGTTTTCAGACACATGGGTGCCCTTTAGTTCCGTCATATGTGCTATCATATCCTGGTCAAATACCTTTTCTAGCCTTCCTCTTCACACTACAGAAAATACACTGTGGCTGTCTTCAATCCCTCCACAAATAGTCCCGTCATACCCACGTCTTTCGGCACCCCGAGGCCCGCAGTAGAGCATTGTTGTTGCGTGGATTATTTATGACCTTGTTTTGTTGAACAAGGTAGATTAGCCATGTCCATTAAGTGTTTATTGTGTATGTTTATAAAAAATGTACATGCTTATTTAAATCTGTACTCCCTAGTGTAACATATTCGGTATCTGTGTCTGTAACAGAACTTTGCGTATTTGGATGTACATTTCCGTACATTATGTCATCAGTATTTCTAAGCATCAGAGTCAGGTTTATTGCCAAGTAAGGACTTACAAGGAATTTGCCTTGGTGGTTCGTGCATTTATAAACAGACATATTGAACATTCAATAAACAAAAAATACAGTACGCTCTATAAGATTCATAATGCTGAGATTCACAGACAGGGTATCTCACTCCTGCAGGAGCCAGGAATGATCTCACTACTGTAACCATCATCGAGCTAACACCATTAGAGCCTATCAAGTGACACGCCTCATTAAGCCGGGTGCTACTGAACCATTTATAACAGTGACGCGTCACATCATTACTATGAGGACTCCTTGAATCATAAAATTTTTATTATGGGTATTCTCTATTTCTAAATACATTGCCATATGGCTGTAGAGTCCAATTTGGGTCTGTATTTTATGGTTTCTGCTATCTAAAGAAGACTGTGACAAGTGAGATATAAAAATGGAAAAGAAGGAGTACACTTTATTGGATACTTTATAACATACACTGAGCAAGAAGTTTAAAATAAGATGTTATGCGTAGACAATTTTTTTTGTAGGAATCGCTGTATATAAAAGGCCTTAAAATGTCAGACTTTTTAATGACACACTCATGCTGTAAACGTCATTAGCTTAGCTTAGCTTAGCTTAGTATAAAAACCAAAAGCAGGAGGAAAAGTTAGCCTGTCTGTGCTTTCTAAAAATAATCTGCATGCGAGCACCTCCACATTTTTTGTATTGAACACGTTATATCTCATTTGTTTAGTCTGTCTTTTAGTGTAAAAACAAGGTGTGAATTTACAGGGAGTCACATGCTGCAACCGTCTTGGTGGGGCGCAGTAACTTCCTGGACTTAGTGGCCTGGAAACGGCATGACGGGAAGACCACAAGACATTAAAATGTTAAGGTGCCGGTCAGCATTAAGTCTTTATGCTACGCTAAGCTAATTGGCTGCTGGCTCTAGCTTCATAAATGGCAACAAATCTATCTTCTAATGAGAGAAGAAACTAAAACATATTTGCCAAAATGTCAAACTATGACTTAAAAAAAAGCATAAACATATCTGAGTGAATGGTAAATCTATATATAGAGCGAAAAAAGTAACAAATTGAGGTTGAGTTGGTTTGTTTTTGAGGCCCCTGGCCTGCAGGCTTCTGTGGTCTCATCTTTTCCTTTCAGTCAGAGTAGATAAGTATGCCTCCAACACTTTCTCCCTCTATTGTAGACAAACAACAGTATGTATGACTAATATCGCAGCTCCACATTTTATAAGACAAAGGCTGGACTGCAACTGATAGAAGCTACGTAATGGGCTGCTTTAATGATAAGAGGGCTTATCGGGGTAGTTAGCATGCTCATTGTCCCCTTGAATTACCACAGTTAAAAATAACTCACATTATCACTTAATATTTCAGAGCGTTTGTCAACCACTCGCACAAAGATATGCTACACTATGCTCCGTTGGAGTGTCTACGTATTAGCAGGGAACGATTTGACAGTCGCACCTTCTCCGTTACGGTCTCATTTTAGCCTGTCAGCCCGGCCTGCAGGGAAATAAACACTCCAAAAACTTCTGTGTATTGTTTCCTTAGTGAAGGTAACCCACTGACTCCAGCTTCAATTAACTTTTTTTGTCTTGTATCGAAAAAGTGCACAACATACAGGATGTGTGTCGGTGTCTCTTTCCCTATCGAATGCAAATGTATGGATGTGCATTGTGTGGAGTATGTTATGAACCACTAGTCCATGTTAACATTGTCTCATGGACACATGGTTAGCATGCTAACATTAGCATCGGCTGATAAACTTAGATTAGATTAAATTAGATTCAACTTTATTGTCATTACACAGGTACAGGTACAAGGCAACGAAATGCAGTTTAGATCTAACCGTAAGTGCAATAGCAGTAAGTGCAGGATATATAATGGTTTCATAAGTGCAGGACATGGATATGTACTGAATAAATATAGAAATGAATACTATTATAAACAGAATTTTACAGATAGATTTGTCCTATGAATATAATATATAGATAACAAGTATTGTGAGCAAGATTTAAGGCTTGATATGTACTTGAAATAATAAACAGGTGGATATTACTATAAATAGATTACTATAAATAGTTAAATTAGTACAGCCTCACAGAGCTGCTAACATGGATGTAGACATATAGTCTTGTTGTTCATTGCACTTTGTGTGTGTGTGTGTGTGTGTGTGTGTGTGTGTGTGTGTGTGTGTGTGTGTGCCACAGGCCAAACGGCAAGCCAGCTGACTGCTCCACTGAAACCAAATTAAAATTGGTCATTTGTCACACGATAAATAGACCACTATAGTCACCTCTGCCGGGCAACACCAGCTAATGCCATGAGAGCACCCCGCTCTTGTTTTGAAAGGTGAGCCTCATGGGTTGTCTTTCAAAGAGGAGATAAACGGGCCACATTCTATTTTAATGGAGAGGTCTGAAATTCTCAAGAAGCCCTTTAGGGTCCTCCAGACTGTCCTTGATGGTCCCACCTCTTGTACTGCTACACTCATCATCTGGCATTTGAGATGGCCGTTTCAATGGATGGACACACACATACTGACAGTTCGGACATGTGGACGAAGATGGAGCGAGCAGGACTGTGACTTGAGCTACAGTCCAACGGACAGGATGTTTTTGACTTTGTAGATGAAGTGGGTGAAAAATGAAGTGTAGAGTGGTGGGATTTAAAGTACACCTTTGGTCTTAACAGGGTTGACCCCTAAATTAATTATTTGAGCCGTCAACACTCCCAGTAGATGAACAAGATGTCAGAAATCCATGTTCTGCCTGTGTCCTTATTGATATACTGTAGATGTTTAAGAGGAATTGGCTCAACAA
Organism: Etheostoma spectabile; assembly: GCF_008692095.1. Classification (NCBI taxonomy): domain Eukaryota; kingdom Metazoa; phylum Chordata; class Actinopteri; order Perciformes; family Percidae; genus Etheostoma; species Etheostoma spectabile. Next base: position 15,280,554 of record NC_045750.1, on the reverse strand, counting down.
CTACTGCATCCATGTGAGTTTGACAGAAGGCTAACTTTCATTGATCTTATTTACTAGTGTATATCTTTAAGTTACAAAGAAAGGGCACTCCTTGTGTCTGAGGTACACTAAATTGTTATTTGATGTCAGGTCTGCATGAAAGTTGGGTTCTAAGACTGTATGGCTATGGCTGTGAAACAAGTGTCCGTCCACCCAGTTTGTTTACGAAACCATGCACTCACATATCTGGCGCAGGTGGACGCTAATGAGGAACATCCTTTTAACGTAGAAGAAAAATGCAAACACTGTAGAACTTAAAAGCAGTCTAACTTGCATGGTGTTCGAGACATGCAAACATCTCCGGCCTGTTAAGTTTTTACAAGAGAAAACCTGTATAATGTGAAGAGAATGTTCGGAGGACCCTGTGAAACAGCTGTAAAACAGCTCAGTTGCAGGTTGTCCTGACCTCTTTATGTTTAACCTCTGAAACAGGGTGGTCCTGTCACTCTTCTGTCCACATTTTTGTGCGACACGCGCATATAAGTGGCAGTTAACAATCTATTTTGAGCCTGTCGCAGTAGCAACTGACACATGCTGAGGATTGCAGTGTAGAACCCCGAGCCCAGCTCAAATGAATGAAAGGCTTGTCAGGACAGAGATGCACCACTGGGGGTGAGGGGGGGGGGGCATATTTCACAAGACAGGGGACAGGTGGATGCGGGTGAGGAGAGGCCGGAAAGAGCGTGAGATTCACACATGCCTAAGACAACCAAGGAGACATTATGTCAGCCACCAGGGGCTTATTCAGACACATGTAACGCTCATAATCACGCATGTATGGCAGATATCTTAAGATTGTCCAGATGAATAGAGACTTTGAAGTTTGCCTAGCAACTAGTGTAGATGGCCTGTCTCTGTCAGTGAACTTTGAATGGCGAGGGTTAATAAAAAAAGGGCACATAAAAAAATCATGCCCTTTCAATGTCATTTTATCACAGTAATTACTGAAGCCTTTGTGATGTTATATCAAAAGTTAAGATACAAAAAATAAAATTGCAATAAGCTCAGAGATGTTATCGTGGGTTTAAGTTAATTATCTCAATATCTCTGAATTACAAGTTTGTGTTCTTGTGGTAATTGGTTAATTTTTTTTCTTATCTTGGGAAAACAACCGGATGTGTTTTCATGATATATGAGATTATTATGAGAAAACAAAAGATAATTTTCTTGACTATGACAAATCTCAAAATAAGATAATGTTATCGTGTCAGCAGTTGTCTTAGCTAATTCAGTAGTTGATACCCTAAAAAAAACACACCACCACACACACCCACACACACCACACAACCCACACACACACACACACACACACACACACACACACACACACACACACACACCACACAACAATCAAAGCCATGAGAACAGATAGCTCTTGTACCCAGATCACATAAATAAGGCCTACAGCGTTGTTTACACTTGGTGGTACAGTACATTTTTTAATAAATGCATGTCCGTTTGTGCAGGATTGCAAAAGTATACTATCAGAGTTGTGTAACTTAGTGGAGAGAAATCTTCCATGTTGTGATGCAGAACTGTTTTTTGATTGGTGTTGACTCCTCCCGCTTTGGTCTGGGTGTGACAGCGTGGTCTGCTGACGTCAGGGGAGCCATGGCTACACTTCAGCTGTCTGCTCTTGTGTTCTTTATTTCTCCTGCTGTCATGAGTAGCCTTTTTAATGGAGGACATGCTGTGCCAAACTCTGCCATCCAGTCTGCAAGGAGTATCCTCAGTCAGGGAAGCAGGAAAAATGGGAGTAGAGGGTGAAGTAACAGGAGGAGAAACCCTTTGGTGCTCTCGTTGAGCAGTTCTCATGTAGGCAGCTGTGCCAAGAGTTAGCAGGGGGCCTGAGCACCTTGTTAAATAACCTCATTCAGCCCAAGTAGTGCCAACCTGTGGATGGCTCTCCTTTACCACACACACACACACACACACACACACACACACACACACACACACCACACACACACACACACACACACACACACACCACCACAACACACACACACACACACAAACAGAGTAGGAGGAAGGGGTGAGAAGGGAGGGAAGAGAAAAAGAAGCTATCACAGACAGAAACGTCTTAAAACCAGTGAGGAGAGGACAAAAAAAACTTAAACGTCATGATTAGCAAATGGACTAATGGATAGAGGTGATTAGAGGATGACAATCTAAATCCCCAATTTGTCGACATTCATTTGACATTACATGTTTGTTTCATTGGGAGGCAGAAATAGTGATATGTGAGATGAAAGAGAGTGAGAGGAACCAACGTCCTCCTCCCACTCTTTATTTATACCCCCTAAGACAGCAGGGTAAGATTTCTGGCACCAAAACACACGTCACGCTTGCTATTTCTGTCTGAGGTGCCACATAGCACCGAGAGGTAGGGTGACAGGGCTGAGGCGTCATGGGGCCAAGGAACTTCCGTACGCCCACCCAGCCTTTACATTACATTTCACACTTTGGCCACCTCTGCCAGAACACAGTGTGTGTGTATATGCATGTGTTGCATGTGCTTTTTGTGTACAGAAATTGGGGAAAAAAATTCAAGTTATGTACGCAGGTATAATTGAAACTTCTTTGTGTGTGTATGTACGTTTGAAGCTGAGAGTGTGTGTGTTTCCTCACCTTCCACAGAGCATGAGGTGTCAGAGAAGCCAGGGGTTGTTGATGCAATCTTATAAGGCGAGAAACAGAGCATGGAAAGGGATCCTTCATGCTACAGTATCAGTTTGTGTGCTGCACATAGGATATCCTGGTAACGACGGATAGCATAACGGCTCTTGAACCAACACTGTAAAGCATTAATAGTACTTAAACATGTTCAAAGTGACATAATCCAAGAGCTGTGTCATACCTCAAATAACTGTGTTTAGAGGAGTGCTGTTAATACTTGGCTCTTTTATCATGCAGCTCCTCAGGTATGACTGAACCAGTAGATGAGTTAAAGGTGGCGGACAGTTAGCAACTGACACTGCTTGAGCTGCCTCTGCACTGACATGCAGCAAATAATCAACACCCTAAAATATGAGTCATCGTGAATGCAGTTCTGCAATAGAAAGAGACGAGTCGTTATGTCAAAGCACTGTCATATTTATTACCAAGAAAAAAATAAAATAAAACATTAAAGGCATATCATAGTCATTTGTCACAACTGTTATTCGAACACCTTAAATATATCACTTTGACAATATGATATAGTAAAACACACTGTTGTTGACAGTTAGCAGATTGCTGCTGGGAGCAGAGTCGCGACTTAATCTACTCCTACTGGTGGCCAGGTTGAATTTGATTCAACATGGCAACCATGAGGATTAAACACATGGGCATGCACCCTCAAATTGGGGCTGCATGCAAAATCTCATTATACAGAAAAGACCTGAAATTCAATAAAAAAAGAAAAAAGAAAAAGAGGATAAGCGGGTAAATGCAGCTAATATGTCGATGTGCTGGCAGAGGTTTCATCACAGAAGAAGAAGCAAAAAGCCACAGCAACACTGGAGAATGTCGTGGATGTGTTTTATCTGGAACATGTCATCGAGATGAAATGAAGCATTTCTTTAACTCTCTTAAAGCACTTTGTTTCACAGAAAAGTCCTTACTATTTACACAGAGAGAGAGGGTTTTCCTGGAGGAAGGGATCAAGCTTTAGTAAAATGGAAAGGTATCACATAATGACAGTCTCAGTCTGAAGAGAATAGGAAACGAGAGGCCGGTGCTTCAGGACGGGACTCGGTGTTCTGGTCATGGGGCTAGGGGGGCGAGTCAGAGGGCTTGGGGGCCTGTACATTGGGCCTGATGGGGTGGTAATGATGGCAGTAGGGGTGCGGCCGGCCCACCTGGAAGGAGGTCGCTGATTGGCTGGCCGTGCAGGACGAGAGAAGCTCTTTTTAGGATTGACTGGGGACAACTTGACTGGGTTTACCTGGACAGAGACAGAATGGGACACATGTTAGCTTATATAGTATCAGCCCACGTTTCATTGGTTTGTCTTTGTAAAACTGATGCTAATGCTGAACTTACTGAATTAAAGAAGCAGAAAAAAGGCCTACCTGCTGTGGATCCTGTTTGTAAGCTGTGTGTCCTGCTCTGGGACTGGAGCTGTACTCATGTTGGATGTCCAGCATGTCCAGCAGCTCAATAAGTCCTTCATCCTTCACTCTGCCACAACCTGGCAACTCCTGTCCTGCTAGCCCACCCCTCTGGATCTTCTGAGCTCCAGAAGAAGCACTTGAAACCCTGTAGTCCATTTTGGGCTCCACATGTTGGGGTGCAGGCTTCCTTGCTCCGTCTCTGTCTGCCCCACTGTTAGACCTGGGTCTAATCTTTGGACTCCCTGCCACCTGTGATCTCCTCTGGGACAGCTGAGGACTCCGCTGGGCCCCTTTAGAACCGCAGTAGCCTCCTCTGTGATCCTTGTGGTTCTGTCTCCCACAGTCTAATACTAACCCCCATTCTTGGCCGGACTCTATCTCTGCTGTCAGCACACCAGAATCTGATTGGCATTTCTGGGCAGGCACACGCATGGGCACCCTGCCGGGGACTACAGTGGCTCCCAGAGCTCTGCGCTGACAGCTAGGGGTAGGACACTTTGGCTCTGGTGCCAGTCCCTGATTGGTCACCACCCCTGACTCGGTGAGCATTTTGCCCTCGTTTTCCTGAAGCATGGCTCCAAACTTCCTGAGAACAGAGGGGCTGCCGCACTTCCGATCTCCCAGGACGCCAGGACTGAAGGACTTCCTGTCCGGAGCGGGAGATTCAGCTGTTGCTAAGGGAAGCTGCGAGCGTGGTTGTCCAGCAGGAGCCTCCCTTTGTCCAAGAGGGGGCTTGGCACCTGTGTTTTCTTTGTTGGGGGAACTCTCTCTGCGGGGGGAGCTCTTTATGTGAGACACTTTGTTCGTCCTGTTTTCAGTGTCCTCAACACTGCCCACAAACTGCTCTTCACCAAGCCTGAACCAAACCGAAACCAACAAAAATAAGATTAGTGTAAGTTTCCCTTACATCACATCATTCTACAAAGGTTTCAAGAATGGGGCTGCAGTGCACTTACCTTTCATTTCCAGAATTTTTTCTGATCTCTGATCCCGGGCTCACCTTGATTGTGTCACTGAAGCGCTTAGAGAGAAGGGAAAAATCTATTTAAGAAACATCCACATCAACCTCTACCTACTATATTTAGAAGCATTAAATGAGGGTGCTACTTCAAGATCACTGGAAATGTTCGGTTTACTGTACCTCACCAAAACTGACCCCTTATCAAAACTCCACACAGCACTGCCTAAATCACTCTGATCTACTGTACTTTACCGTTGGCCATGCACATGGCTTTTCATGTGGAACAGGAAACAGTTAAACGTCTTGGCTTTCTTTCTGACTGCTGACGTCAGGAGTTGGGAAAGTGCAAGAGTTGGTGAACGTATGTGAAACTAACTCCTATCTGCTAACCTGTCTGTGTAAGCAGACTGCGAGGAACCAGGTAACTGTAATCCATATGTTCCTGACTAAACCCCAGCTGAATCCCCGTATCATATCCACATATCTGGTTTCCTCAGATGTGCAGATGCCGACAGAATGAGTCATAAGGCAGTAAAGTCAAGAATTGCCATTACTCACCACGTGGCGAGCTCCATTGTTCTTCCGGCGCATTTGCTTCCCATGCCCCAAATAATCCTGCAACAACTCTCCGATCTCCGAGTTGGCGTGGCAGTAACCGTAGCCATTTTGATGACTTGGAGGGTAGCTGTACCCACCGGGGTTATAGTTACAGCCGTTACTATAGTGATGTGGCACAGGTATAGCTCCAGTGTGATTCTTGCTATGATGGCTGGGCGCAAAAAGACCATTGCCATTTTTCTGGTTGTCAGTAGTAATATCATTTGCTCCTCTGCGGGCCTGAACTTCATTGTACAACTGAAAGATGAAAACAGAAGAAAACATAAACAACTTCCTTTGTACTGTGAACAACTACATGCAAAATTAACTCAATAAAAGTAATGGTGTTTACACAACAAACGCGACTTATAATTATCACTAAATCGTTGCGCAGCCTAGCCTAACCTATATTAATGATCAGGACATGTTATTCCACTTTGCACAACTAGGTTTCCCATTGCGACCCTTAATACTCCTTTAGTATCCGCTTTCAGAGTTTGTGTGTGTGTGTGTGTGAGTGTGTAAGTGTGTGAGAGAGAGAGAGAGAGAGTGTTTAGCATGTCTGTTGGCACGTCACAGTTTAATTGGCTTGTTAACATTTGTCTTTATCTTTGTTCCAAAAAGGCCATGAGGTTGAGTTAGTCGGTGCGCTGCCAACAGTTCATTATAATGCACGAACAAACACACTGCGTTGCTCTTCAAATTCCATTTTCATAAGTCACATTTTTATTCACTGACTCATACTGTCCACTAATCTACTGTATTCAATATTCAACGTGAATTTTCAGGGCAAACGGCAGCTTGAGATCATATTTTTGGACTCCGGGCCCTTCTGTGGCATTTGAAACAGTCCAACATTTTTATACGTAATCTTACCTCTTCAATTTGTCTCTGGATGTCCTGCAGCTGGTCCTCCCACTCCTGCATCTCTGAGTCAAAGTTGTCCATCAGCTCCGGCCTCTCTTGCCCCCAGCTCCGGCCACTGTGTTCCAGCCCACGCTCCAGATCAATGGCTGCCATGACGCAGGCCGTTCAATACCCAGAGGCCTCTTTAAATGGCAAATTCCTCTTTCTCCTGTTTCACTTTCCTGTCAGAGGTCACCGTAGGGTTGGAAGGATCGATGGCCTCGAAACACTATAAAGACAAATACACGGGGAAAAAGAGGGTTGGAATACTTTATGTAGTTAAGTAGTAAATATCGTGATATAAGCTTCTTTTTGCTGTGTTTCTGTGTCATTTAGCCCCAAATCGGATTTGGAAATCTCATTGTTACTCAAGACAAATGAACATTTTTGACACTTTTTTACAATGCTAGTCAACCTTTTTTTGTCTTCTAACAAGGCAGAATAAAACATAGTACTGTACCAGTGGCAACGACACCTAATTGAAGATAAACTGCAGCAAGTGAAACCTATTTATTCTATTGGACTTGAGTCTGACTTGTATTGTTTGGCATTTTCCATCCTCACATAGGTCAGATATTTACAGTCCTCTTCTTTCACATTCTTCAAAAATCACAGTCATTCCTATGCAGCACTTGTTGCGTGTGTTGCATAACAGCTCTTGGTCACTTTGACCCTTCAGCCTGCCTCTGTACGCCGCAAAACATGGGAGAGAAAACTCAACGCAAACTGCCTGTGCTGTGTCATATCTCAGATAAACTCAGGATTTCCCCTCAGATGTATCCCCAAACCTTGTAAATGTGGCCATTCATTACTGTCACAGTGGTGTTTTGTCCCAATGGGAGCACTAATAGCCTTACTATTATTGCAGCCCCTGCTTTGTTGTTGTTGTCTTCATTAAATATGACAAGTATCCTGGTTGAAAGTGCCAGAATGTACCAGCCCCTTCCCTCCCACCTGCTATGTAAGAGTAGAGATATTAATAATCTTGTAACTATGCATAGTAAACTGGCTGCATGGTCTGTGCGCATGGCAGAGGGACAGAGCGAGAGGGAATTTATGGCAGAGAAACATGAAAAATGACAACCCCAAACTTGCTCCAAAAAAAAAAAATGCGATCAAGAATATGAAAACTTAAAAGAAAATCACCATGAGGCTAAACAAGATGACAATCGGCCCAGGCAATTTCCAATTTTGCCACTAATGATGTCTAAATTATAAGCTTATATGTAATTCATTTCAATTCAATTATATTGTCCTGAATGACACTAAACCATAAGAAATTTACATGACAGCCATTTCCGCCTCAATGATAAACAGCTGTCCTTACCTTCCTCAACATAAACGTTTTCACTGCTCCAGTGTAAATCCTCAGCTTGCTCTATTCCTGTGGGCTGTGCGCTCCAGCCTCTCCAACAGATTCACTCCCCTCGGCGCCTAATTGTCAAGTCACCTCTCTCCGGTGCTTCCCCTTCCCTTTTCCTCCACTGTGTAACGTAAAACCCTGCAGGCTGGATTTAAAGGGTCCCAGTTCTTCTAGTTTCGCTGTTGTGGTTAAGTCCGGAGCCTAGAGCTAAAGGGTAAACAACTTCTGCTCCAGCCGGGGTACCCTGCCTTTATACTGATCCCCACTGTTTACGTGGGTGCGCCATTGGAGCCGGGATCAAATATCATAATGTCAAATTTATTCCAGCATTTTCAGTCTCGGTGGGACAACTGTCGTCACCAGCATCCTGGCTATAATTACTGGGGCTCACGGTGAGAGGGAAAGTGTTTACATAGCTATTTCAGCTGCTGCTATCCCTCGGCCAATGGGCTTCTCTGTTGCTACTCTGCTTTAGGATGCTTGGGCAGATCTGGTCTTGTGACCATGCCCCACTGCAAATTATTTTTCCAAGGGATGCCAAATGGGTGTGTGACACCATGAGTAATAATGTGTCACAGTCAATAATATCTTTATTGAAGGTAGTCACGAAAAAAGGAAATTGCAAGGTGGATGCCTGGCTTGTTTGGCATAATTTTAGTTTTTTTTTTAATTTAAAATTGTTTTTGACAATATTTTTTTCATATTTATATTTTAAAAGAGCAAAACGTATGAAACCTTATACAATGTCCTGGACTAACCCGAACCTGTGACTGTGTTTTTAACTCATCCCGCTGCTACTGTTCATCTGACACACCATCAATTACTAATGCCTGGTCCTAATCAGGGGTCCCGCTGGGAATTTGGGGGGGGCCCCCCTCGGACAAGAGCTGACATTTGGCACTTGATTGGATCATTAGCATTCCTTCCAGTTTGAAGCACCTGGATCATTGCCATTTTTACTCCACCTGTTGTGATCCCTAATAAATGACAAATCCTTCACCGAGTAAAGGAGAGGGGACAAAAACAAACTTTAGCCTTACTTTACCTTTAGGCAACAACAGCAGGATGGTACAACAAATGTCGTTCTGAAAAACAAAGTAGAGGCAACTGCTGTCATAAGCCTGTGACAAAATAAAATATATTTAGCAACAAGGTTAAACAATGACATAAAGCATGGCATGGAGAGGTGATTTAGGTTTCCTCCCTTACAGCATTGTGACCTTAACACTTGAGGTAAGCAACACCAAACCCTGTGTGACCTCCATTTCTGAAACATATTCTATCTACAGTATTGCTGTCTATTAATGTGAACCACTTAATCGCAACTCAAAGGTCTACTAACTGGCTTTTCAGGGTTTTGCAGTCTCATTTCATGGTCAATGGCAATACAAACTGGCTTAAAAATACTATAAATAAATAAAATAAAATATATTTATTCACTTTCACTTACCAAGACTTAGATGAGAATATTTATACTTCTCTTATGTATGCTAAGCTTCATGAGATGATGCTATAGAGCCAGTTAGCTAGCTAGCTTAGCATAAAGTCTGGAAGTAGGAGGAACGGCTAGCCTGGCTCTCTTTAAAGATTAAAGAAAAAAAATGTGCCAAGCAGAACCTCTAAAGAGCTCTACTTAAAATGTTTAATGTCGTTAATCTGTGGAAATGTAAAAGTGAAAGCCAGGCTAGCTGTACCCCCCTGCTTCCAGCCTTTGTGCTATGCTAAACTAATCCGCTGCTGGCTCTACCTTTATAGTCAGCATACAGACATAGTCTAACAGTGGTATCAATCATATCATCTTAGTTTTAGCAACAAGGCAAATAACTGTATTTTCCAAAGTATCCGAATGACATTTTATCCGTCTAAAGCCAACATGGACAAGCTCAGGAAAAAGGACATGAAATGTTTTGAAACTTTTTGTCACACTCACTGTTCCGGTAAAGAATGAACTTCTATAATCAAAACTATCTAGTATTGATTTAAACGGACATAGATGCTAAAACTACGAAGATGTCCTAACACAGAGGACATATTAAGCACTTCGTTGTTGATTGCTGTCTGCCTAATGTGGTCCAATATGCCAATATTACATTCCATTTGTTTCTTTTTTATTATTCTATAATATTTAAATTATTTGATATTGACTCTGCTGCAATACAAACAATCAGATCGGTGACACATTAATAAGACAATGGTCAGGTGTTCAAAGAACTGGGATAGAACACGTTGTAACTCACCTTCTGGAGGGGCTGATATAGACAGTGATGTGTTATGGATAATGTAGTCTCCAGTGTTGAATCTAGCCACACTCTCTTGAATGTGACTGCAGCTTTGGCAAGTGATGAGCTTCTCCTGTGCTTTTGGTTACCTTGGCAACAAATGATGCGGGGAGGAAAGAAAAACAACAGAGCAAAACAAACAAACAAGGGATGATGTGACTTAAGGGAGGCGAACATCACAGAACAAAGAAAAGAGTAAAAAGAAAAACTAGTTTAAAGATGGTGGCATAAGAGAGGGAGGAGAATAACACAAGTATGAGGATGAGCAAAATGATAGGCTGGAACATCTGGGCGAAGGAAGGGCGGAGTGACAAACCAGGAGGTTGGATTTAGTGAGAAAAAGGTAGAAATAGAATCAGCATCAAACTATTTCAGACATTTTTACATACAGCTCATCATTTTTTTTGTCTCACCGACAGCGGCTCCTCCGTCTCCCTGTCGTCATTCCTCGGCACTTCCAGTTTGTCTATGAAGGTCTGCAGTTCTTTTCGGAAGGCCTTCATCTGAGCGTTAATGCGATACAGCAGCTCATGTTCCCTGATCCTGCTCCCATCTTCCTCCCCACCCTCCTCTCCCCTCCCGAACATCAGGTCGCTGTTCGAGACGTAGACCCTAGCCTCTGTGATGATAGTCGCCGTGTCAGCGATGAGGCGGTCCATGGTGCGAACAAGCCTCTCCGCCTCCGTGCGGATGTCAGTCATTTGCTGCCTTTCGCGCAGGGTGCACCGCCCCCCCCCGGGCAGAAAGCGGGCCAAGGCGGAGGAGGCGGCACCCTCGGGCCCAGTGGGGGTGTAGAGGCCCCGCGTGGGCGTCAGGCAACGGCTGCTTCCGTTATTGTTTCTGACCTCATCTGAGTCACTTTCCCCACCTACGGGGCCCTCGCGTTTACGGTGCGGCGGGAGGAGGCGGGAGGAGGTGGAGTCCTCGTCACTCTCACGGCGACCACTTGTCGCACCACCTGCATCGCTCTCTGCATCGCTGTCCCGTGGGCTGGGCCGCAGGGAGAGGTGGGAGGCCAGGTCATAGCGCTGCATGTTGGAGAGGAGCACACGGTTCTCGTACTGCAGCTGCATCACCTGAATAAAAACAAAGAGATGTGCAGTAGTAACATTGGGTAATCACACTTTTTACAAAATAGGACAGACTGAGCAAAGACTTAAAAATTAGGCATAACAGAATACTTTTTTGGCTCTATGGATAGCGAAACCACTTTGGTGAACCTTGACCTTTTTATGCAGCGCTATCATCAGATCGAAATTTTTAATTTGTCCACTACTTTGGTTTATGACTGAATACCTGCAACAATACTGTAATTCCCATCAGCTTCAGCTGTACTTTATCTTAAGGGCTAATTAGAAAAAGATAGTTAACATGGTAAACATTGCAGAACTTCAACATGTTAGCATTGTAATTGTGAGTATGTTAGCATGCTGATGTTAGCATATAGCTCAAAGTACTGCTGTGCCTAGATATGTACAACCTCACATAGCTGCTAGCAAGGCTAAATACTCTCTTGTTAGAAAGGGATCTGTAATTTCCTACAGCAGCTGGACAATATATTTTTCTTTAGCAAAATATGCCCTACTCAAACTAGGAAATTGCATGCATTTACAGCTTTAGCTGTGCTTTGCTATTTGTGCTAATTAGCTAACACACTGAACTTAAATGGTGAACTTGGTAAAAATTAAATAGGCATATAAAAAATCAGCATTTAAGCATTGTCACTGTTAGCATGTTGCCATGCTAGCATTAGCATTTAGCTCAAAGCACTGCTTTGCCCAAGTTCAAACTCACAGAGCTGACAGACAGTAGACAGTTGTTTTTCTATCTTTGATTAAATTACTACAAATTGAAACATAGTTACATTAGTAAATATATATCTATATGAGGAGTAACAACATTTTATTTACTTTATAGCAAATTATTGTCAGAATTATCAATCGCCTTAAAATACCTTGCCACTGAGGTCATTAATCTGTAGCCTTGCTGCCTTTAACTCCTCCTGCAGGGCTTCTGCCTTTGCTCCATCAATACCTCCACCTCCTCCCCCATGCCTGGCGCCTCCCTCGTGGGTGCTGGCTTTGAACCGCATCTTGTTCAGCTCAGCAGTCACTCTCTTGTTTTGATCTTCAGCATCTGCTAGGTTCCTCCTCAACAGCTCTGCCTCATCCTCCACCAGCTGCAGCTGCTGTCGGAGCTCCGTCAGATCATCACCGCGGCCCCGCCCCAATCCCTGCCCACCCATCGCTCCGCACCCAGAGCCTCCAGCACCCTCTCCTTCACCGCGGAGGTCGTCGAGCTCGGCCCTCAGGCCACGGTTCTCCACCTGAGGGGTAGAGGGAGAAAAGCTCAACACTCACATGACTCCCACTGAGGTGTAACTCCCTTAGTAGACTTGTGTAGCATTGCCAGCTCTTACCTCCAACTCAACTATTTTCCTCCCCAGGATGTTGGCTTCCTCCTCCACCAGGCGGAGCCGGAGCTTTAGCTCTGACTCGCGGGTGGTGGGCGGACCCCCAGCCTCTCCTTTGGGATGGGTGCTGTCCAGTTCACCATAGAAGGAACGGTACTTCTGCAGCTCTTGCTCTAGACGGTCCTTCTCTTTGTCAATCTTTGCTGTCTTCTTTCTCATAAGCACCGCTTCCTCTTTGATGAAAGCTAGCTGGCACTTAAGGTCCTCATTGTCCTCCTGGAGCACAGGTAACACAGACTGTACATACTAAAGGGAATTTAAGCAGAAACGGTTCCAACCTAATCCTGAAGTTCACAAAGTAGGCCTCCAAAACAAGACATAAAGACGGAAGGACTAAAGATTAAAGAGAAGTATTTTGGTTTTCAAAGCTGAAACATTATTTATCCTTGGACCAAGAGGATGTTTGATGTCAACTAAGTCTAAAGTAATTCCTGTACTTTTATTTCAAATAATTGGAACACTTGCTTTGGCCTGTTGTGGCCCAGAGATAAAAAGAAAATGTTTGACTTGAGAACATAATGTAAAGATGTGAGCGATACCTGCAGAATCGATGTATTTTTATAATTTTTATTTTAAAAAAATATTCATGACAAGACTTTTTTGGACAAGTGGACAAGGGGAAAAGAAGACATTTTTTTTATAACTGCTTGTAAAAGCCTCTCACCTCTGTAGGAGTCTGTGCTGATTTCCTGTCCGTCTTCTGGATGTCCTTGCTTCCTCTTCTCTTTTGAGACTGTTGGAGGACAGTTTGAAAAATGAATGTTAAATTTGTTATGCTTTTTTTCTCTGTGTGTGTGGGCGTGGCAAGTAGAAAAATTCCCCAAAACATGAACCAGTAACGTCCATAACAGGAAGTTGTGCATGGTGTACAGCTAATTTTTTCCAGCCAGAGTTAAATCTTTTAATAGACGTAATCTATGTACGTGTTTACATACCTCTTTGTTTTTGTCTAGTTCATTCTGCAGGGCTTGTTTGGTCACTTCCACCTCTATGAGTTTCTGTCTCAGTTTTTCATTCTCCTCCTCTGTCTTTGTGCGCGTCTCCTCCACCTTTTCCAGCTCGTGGTGCAGCCTCACAGACACATCCTTCGCTACCTGCATTGTTTAGTTAGTGTGAGGATATCTTTTAAGAATATTTTCACTCCAACTTAGGGGATTTTCATGTTTGATCTTCACTTTTGTCTTACAATTAGGTTTTCTTAGCTTTTTATACCTTTTCAAACCAAAATAACTACAAATAAGCATAACTTATAAACCAGTAAAATGCATAGGCGTTAAAGATACAACCATAACAACTGTTTTCTAAATGCAATGTTTTCACCTGTCGCAGATGCTACATTGAAAGTTTGCATACACATCCTCGGGAATGCTCCCAGACAGACACACAGAGAGTTGACCACCTCCCCCTCCCCTCTGCACCTTCAGGTCCTGCTCCAGACTCCTGAGCAGCTCCTCATCGATCTCTCCCGTCTGGGCGTAGCGCAGCTTCTTCCTCTCAGCCTTCCTCAGACGATACTGCAGGATCCGGCAGTTTTTATTGGCTCTCTCCAGCTCACGCCTCATCTCCTGCAGCTGACACGTGTCCTCTTCGTAGAATGTGTCCCGCATCTCGTCCATCTCGGTCCTCATCTCCTCAATTTCACACTGGTGGGTGCATAGTAAAGATTACGTGTCACAAGTTATGAGACTGTTAAGATTAACTCTGCTGTTTGGTTTTAGAATCTGAATTTTGTCTCCACATAGTCAGTAATGGATGTTTTGGACTTGAGCCACATATAGTCAGCTTCAGACATATCCACGAAATATCTGAATTCAAATTAATTTCCTTGTGCCAAAGACTGGGTGGGAGTTGCTTCAATTTTTTTTTTATCAGTATGTCTTCTATGGCAAAAACAGAAAAATGCAAATCCCAGCTGTTGACTCCCTTGGTTGTCCCTCATTTGAAACACAATATATTATTGATTCTAGCAGATCAATACCAATGTGTGTTCGATATCCAATTAGTCATTTGTAGCCAGTTTATTTTCAACTTGGGTCTTGGCTTCATGTTCTGTGAGGACGGAGGATGTTCAACAGACAAATCAACTGATGTTTACTTATCTATGACACTGCAAACACAAGATTCAATCCAGAGTAATGTGGCCCCGGGGTTTTATGGGCCCACAGGCTTCAAATAGGCCCTACCAACATGGATTTTCAGTCATCCTATTATGAAAAAAACAAACGTTGTGTGTTTTGCAGTGGATTCTGGTGAGGTGACACATTGTATTTTTATCTACCATATTTCAAATCATCACTAGCTGATGACAGAGCAGCAGCCTAAATAAAAGATAACATGCATCAAACCTTAAGATCTTCATTTTCGTCAAGCAGTCTCTCCATCTCGTCTTCAAAGGCCTGGTCCTGCTGTGTCACGGACCCCGCCTCGGTCGCCTCTGCAGCCGGCTCCGGTTCTCCCAGAGCGGCCTCCTCTGTTCCCATGTTGTCCGTCTTGGTTTGCATATTCGCACCGCTTCTTCTCAGTCTCTTCTGCAGGTGGAACTGGATGAGTTCAGCCTGTAAGCATCCTCCTCTCCACAAACCCAAACCGAGGCCCGCGCCGCAGCCCGCAGACGCGCCGCTTCTCTCCCCGCGACCGCCTTCCTCTCCGGGGATCTTCCCTTTCTCTGCCACGGAGAAGGAAGCCGAGGCTCTGCCGGCCAACAGACGCTTGGAGGAGTCGCCCTTGAGGCAGGCCAGGCGTAAAGCGGAGCGACGGGCCGAAGCTGTTGATTCTGTCGGATCTTTCCCGACAGCATCCGCCCTGTTTGGTGCGACTACATCAGCTTCAGCACCATCCGGGTGAACAGCTGCCCCGCCGCGGCTCTCGGGCTCCCCCTCCCTTCCGTCTGCGGACCTCAATCTCTCTCTCACCCCGGTGTTTCTGCTCCTTCCTGCTGGTAGATGAGATGCGGACCTGCCTGGGCGCTGTGAAGCTCGTCTGGTTGCCCCTTCCTGGGCTGTAGCCGGCGAGGGAGCCCGGTGCTGCCTCCGCCTCCTCCTCCCTGCGCTATTGTCTGCTGCTGATGATGATGATGATGATGGAGGATCTGCAGCGCCGCTGGCGGCAGCCTTCATTTTATTTTTTGCTTCACTGAAACCTAAATTAACTCCAAAACTAGACTTTAACTTCTAGCTGTTTATCACGAGTGAAAATTAATAAGCTGTACAGAAACTCCACACTTATTTATATCACATAGCCTATGTTTAGCTCGGTTTTAAGAGTTTTAACTTTCAGTAGGCACGCCACTAGATGGCGCTTTTTTGCGACTGCTTTACACCCCCCTCCATCCCCCTGACCCATAACTTTACGAGGGATGTGTAGGCCTACTTGTTTTGTCCGGGACCATTGAAGATGTACTCTATCCGGCTGGACCGACAGCCACTGACCGACATATTTTTTTCATTTATAGGCTATGTCTAAACAAGCCTAGACTGTGACTGCATTTTTACACAGAGCTCCACATAATGGGTGAATTCTTACCGCAGAGCATTAAGGAGAGTCGCTGACACAGGGCACCACCAGGCACTGCAGGGGCACTGGTCACATGACGTGGGGACGTTTGGTACCAAAACCAGGAAGCGGACGTCCACCCCCACCCCTTTCCTTTGCTCTCAAATTCCGATGAGTTTTAGTTTTACTACCATAATAAAGTAAAATATTGCTAAAGCAGGTTGCACTTGGTTTAAAATGTAAGTATACAAATTCAGAAGGAGACACATATCCTTGTACAGTACCACCTGTGATGAAACCTATAATTACACTGTAGGAGTACTGTAGTCTACTTCAATGCATCATAAATTCCAGTTAGCCTAATTACTATCTAGACAGAGTAAAGGCGGGGTTGGACTATTCCTCCACCCACCAAGCTACCACAAATGAATTAGTAACTCATTTGTGTAACCTTGATTAAAGGAGCACTCTACCTACAACCAGAAAAATCAGTTGTATACTGTCCTCTGTAGCTATGACGGTGGCTTTTTAATGTCCGAGAAAATAACTCTGATAACTTATCAGATTTGGTTTAAGATTTATAATTTTTAGTCTTTGTTACAGTTTTTTTTTTAACTACAGTCTGCACAGCAGCAGTTCATGTGGACCAAACTTTTCATCGCTTGTTTTTAAAACTGTACACACTTATGCCATCACTTTAACCACAATGTACACAACACTGGATTTACATTACTTTGTTCTTATGCTAACACACTGCTGTCCAAACTGTTAACCACACGTTCAAAACAGAATAGCTTTCAGTACGGTGCTCATCAAACACTGCTTATTGCAATTTTAGCTGAAAGCCTAAGCTAAGGTGTCTTGTTTTAGTCTAGTTAGTGAACATATAGGGTATTTATATAGAGAAAGCTCTGAAAGCCTTTTTTTGTCAATAAACACCAAATAAGAATGAAACAATTATGCACTGTAGCGTTTGAGAGAAAAAAAGAAGATACCAATGTGTCCAGTTAAAATATCTGAGGTTACATTTACAGCTTTAAAAAAAGTGAAAAACACTATATCTTTCCATCCATCCATCCATCTATCTATCTTCATCCGCTTATCTGGAATCGGGTCGCGGGGGGAGCATCTCCAGCAGAGGACCCTTTCCCGTGCTACATCAACCAGCTCCGACTGGGGGATCCTGAGGCCAGGTTGGAGATATAATCCCTCCACCTAGTCCTGGGTCTTCCCCGAGGCCTCCTCCCAGCTCACAGCAACTATTGTAAACTGTATTCTTACATTTTTTTAGAAAGTAATGGAGGTGAAAGAAATGGAAACGCCACATTCATTTGTCTTTAGAGATGATGTAGACATCCAGTGTGATGAAGAAAACTTGCCGCATGATGCTGGAGAGAAGCAGGATCAGACACACTATTCTTTGTTACTGTTACGCACCTTCCCAGTAATTCCATAAATTAGAGAACACATACTATATTGAAGCACACTGCTGATTTTCATTCCTTCTTGTTTACCTTACATAAAAATTACTATATTACATAAAATCTATATCTTTTCTTTAAAGAAACTACTGAGTAGTGTGAAGTCACTCAAATAGTTCAAACTGTAAAGATGAAACGCTAGTGTTTTTACTCTCAGTGTGTTCTGAGTGACAGTGTGTGTTACTCAGTGAGGACTGGTCATAGTGTTTGGCTGCACTGAGCCTGTTTTGAGACGTGTGTTTGAGAGTTGTGTTGCATGGAATGAGTTTTGCAGGAGATGTGAACTGCTTAGTTCAGGTGACTGTTGGTAGTGCAGACTGTAGTTAGAGTTTGGCACATGTGGTTTCAGTTGTGCCCAGTGTCGTTTAGCAGTCAAATAAAACTGTAATGTATGAACTTGGGGCAGTTTGAAAGATGTGGGGATTATCAGGCAGATGGGTCTAACTAGACTATTGAGGTGCAATAAGGGAATTGTAAGATCCATAGTCGGGACTAAAAGTTGGGATATCTCATGACCATTCTTTTTTAAGTCTGTCTCTTGTAAATCCCCATCTTAATTAAAGAATAATGCTAAATTGTTGACATGCCTGTTTGAGCCCTCTGGGCACAAGATAATCTGAAATACAGTGCCAGTCAGGACAGATTCTCAAAATTGTACTGTAATAATGCAGGTGTTATCATTTTACTTAATAGTGCCATTTGTTTAGAAACAATATCACCAAATTTACAAGTAATTAATCCACAAATACATTTTCCACTTTAATTCATGTTTTTACAATTACAATAACATGTTGGTGCTTGCCTGAGCATTCTGACTTTGATACATAAAATATTCCCAGCATGTACATACAGTATGTCTCAGTCACTTTTGCCAGAAATCACATTATGTGCCCCACTCATCTCATCCGTATCTGACCCAATAAATGTACTGAAGCAAAATTCAGACCCAGCAGAGGGTGCTCTCCACGCACAAAACCGAGTCAGCACAAGCTCTGAAGGCAATCTGTCCCACACAAACGGAGAGCCAGTAAAATGCTGACTGTTTCAACTCTGTTAGGCTAGAATGAGCTCCTTAGTCATATAATTGCTAATGAGATGAGAGAGTGACGGGTCGGGGTTGCAGAGATTTAGCTCCTGCAAACTGACCCTTCAACCCTCCTCCCTCTAATAGACAGGCCATCTCAGAATACCAGGTGGGTCATTCAACTGTCAGTGAGTAAGCTAATGAAATGATAGGCTTATTTGCTACACATTATCAAAGCTGGGGAAAGAGTTGTACTGTATGTTCGGGAACCATCTACTTGTTTTACACCTAAATATTTATCTTAAAAGAGTTGCATTGGGATGTAGTTATTTCTACATCAAAGTGTAGTTGCAGCCTACAATTTGACACAGAAATCTAAACCCAAGCTCCATGTGTACATGCATACAGGTATGTGTATGCATGTTCCTGCAGCAGCAGGGATGCAGGTCATAGAGACCTGTGCTTAATGCCTTTGATAGAAAAGCCTTGGCCTTTCTGCAATCCTCTTATTCCTTGGCTTAGATCACTGTGTGTCCCCTGTGGAGGACAAATAGACCTCCTCTCATCTTGTCATCATTCGCATCTACACCTTTAGAACTCCTTCCTTCCACCTCCACCTTGATGCCACGGGTGCAAAGAGACAGGGGGTGGTGCACCAGGATAAGATGGACGTCTGTAAAGTAGTGCATGTACTGTATGGTAGGTGGGAGGGGGGAGTATGTGGAAACATTGGCAAGGTGTAATAACCCCCCACAGTTGCCTGAGCTGCGAAATATCAGGATTAAGTGAACGAGTGTGATCTGAGGTTTTTGGACAACAGGAAAAAGATAAGGAATGAAACATTGAGTAGATGCCATTTCTGGATTCACAATGCAGTGAAAGAGTGTTTGTCGCAGGCTAAAATGGACGCTGACTGTGTGAAATATGTGGATGAGATGGAGTCCTGAAATTAACCACGATATTAAATATACAGCACAGACATCCCTATTTTTGTGGGAAAAATAAAACGTGAATTTTCTAATATTTGGGGCCAAAACGTGCATCTCTTTTTTGATGCACATGAAAGTACGTGTATTTTCATATGCACAGTGAATCAACTCTATATCAAAGCACAATTTTAACTAATCCATACAGTTTGAAGTTGCAATAGCAACCTGGTGGCAGATTAGTAAAGGCTTCTCTTCCAGTGATCTGCTATCCTGGGTAACTCATGGAGTGACGTGGAAATAAGCTCTTTTGAAGCTAAAGCCAATTTAACTCCAAAGATTAGGACAGATCTGTCTGGACAGGCTAAAGTCACAGCCTGCCTCTGCCTCTCACACACACTCCTGGGATGGAAAAGAGATGAAAGAAGTAGAGGAAGAAGGAGAGAGAGGTGATGGGAAGATGGGGGGGATGGGAAGGCTTCGGCTCCAGATTAGAATCCCAATGGGTGACAACCTGATCCTACATGTTGAATTGCTTTAGTGTAAAAGAAGCTGATTTTCCGATTGATTTGGCGAATGCATGGCATGCGGTTACTAACACCAACACAAAGACACACAAACTATGGGGTGCTGACATTGTCTTTATTTCAGTTATATGTGAAGCCAGAAGCTGTTTTGCTTTCATTTTTAATAAGACAATGAAATAACCATTTGTTTTCTTAAAAAAAAAGCTCTTTTTAGGAGAAGTTTCCCTTCAGTCCTACATGGTAGTGAGACAATATTGAGCTGAATTTCAAATCTCTTACCCTTGCATCTCGGCTACATTGCACAGCAAAAAGAAATAAATCAGAAATCAAAAAATATATATAACAAAGATACCCACACATTTGCATGAATACTAGAAGAAACTAAAGCCCCCCCATCCTCCAAAGTCTTTTGTACAATTTAATCACGATGAACACAAAGAAAATAGCATGTCGTTCTGTAAATGCAGCACAGTTATACCAGTTTGAGACGGCAGAGAAACGTCAAGTCCGTGACACGTTGGCTTGGTAGATGTTGTAGATGGAAGAAAAGTAGTTAAATAAAGTAGATGGCAGTTGGGAGAATGATTTTTTTTTTTCTTCATTCACTAACTTTGCTCAACTCTCAAGTATTTGTAAACAAAATTTCTCCACCTCCGAACTGAGAAACAAAAACCTTTGGTATTAACATCTGCATGTTCTCATGTTGGTAATAGTTAAATTCATTAAAACGCTTTTACAACTTTACAACACTTTACAATAACTTAGCATATTAAAGACTATTTAAGCTTTCTGTTTGAAACAATACTGGAATCCTTAGTACAAAAGCTGGAGGTGAATTTTGGTTGATTAGTTAGTGGATGCTGAGCAGTTTGTAGGTCCTTAAATATTTATGCCCTGTTGTGGTCCAAAACCCACTTGGGATGCAAGATCAGCATCTTGCTTTTCTTGATTAACAAAAAAAAACAATTGTTATGGAGACAAACCACACCCCTCTCTTCCTCCCAAAACCCCTTACAGACAAAAAACACACACGTCTACCCTTTCACCTTTCCAAATTGGTCCCAAATCATCTCCTTCTACATTATTTGCAGGGATGATGAAGCCAGTCTGGTTTCTGTGTATACCTTCCCTAACCCTCTCTCCTTCTCCGGCCCTTCAAACAACTGTCCTCTTCCTTTTTTACTGCAAAGCACACCCTTTTCCGTTCTTTACTCTCTTTTCGCTCTTCCTTTCTTTTGCCTCTTTCCGTTATCCTCCACTTCTTCCACTTTGCTATGACCGTTAGTTACCATAGAGGTGCCGTTTGCCACGGGCTTGGCTCCCTTCTGCGCAGATGAAGGTTTGCGACGGTACGCGTGGTAGTAGAAGTTGGCGAAGAGGATGATGAAGGTGACGGCGTAGCCAATCAGAGCCCACTGCATCCAGGCGGGGAATGGACAACCCGTGTAGAGGGAGTGTCCAGCATGGCCGATGGTCACGTGGAACTGGATCTGGTGAGCGCACAAAAATAATAGGCATTATTATAATAAAAACAGCCTAAAACACTGTAAAATGCAATAAACTTGCAGAATGTACGATATAAAACTACATTCCTGTGAGCGTTCTTATGATGTACTTCACAAAAAAAAAAACTTGCATATAGGAACTATCATTGAAATAGACAGAATCAAATAGATCAGTAACAAATGAACAACTGTCACATACCTGTACTGCTTCTAAATAAAATGTCTAAATAAAGCTTCTCAAAGCCAAAATGCAATGTAATGTAATGACTTATAATTAACATAACTGTATAATTAGTGCAAATAAAATTGTTATTTTAAGGAGGATATTTCCCTCAAAACACCCATACAAAGTAGAACCATAAAGTTATACCCACCATCTGGATAATGGTGAGGTATTTCTTCCACCAGAGGTACTTCTGCATCTGGGGCCCCAAAGCTGCCAGGCCGTAGTAACCGTACATGAGGACGTGGATGGAGGAGTTGATGGTTGCACCAAAAAATGCTGTGGAACAATCGAAAGGGTTGGATCTGAATCCAGTGTCACGTCAAGGCGTGGGACTGAATGCCAGCGCCGCGAAGATGAGATCAAGGTGACAACTTCAACCGCTGGATATCATGAAGATCTAGAACCTCTTTACTCACATTGTCCACCGGGAACCCATTTGATACCGATCCACCAGAGGATGAACATGGTGCAGTGATGGTAGACGTGGAGGAAGCTGACCTGGGTGAACTTCTTCCTCAGGATGAAAAACACGGTGTCCAGGAATTCCACTCCTTTGGAGATGTAGTACCACCAGAGAGCAGATGCTATCTGAAGACATCAAACAGGGAAGAGTGAATTATTACGTAGCTAAATCCTTCAAAAATCAAGGAAAAGTATACCATCAAGCTTAAAACACACGGTATAGTAATATACTGTCGGATAGATAGCATGAAGTAAGGATCATATCAAAATACTCGGGCACTCACATCCCGTGTATTAAAAGTAATTGTATGACATACAGTATACTTCCCCTCCCTTCTAGTGTACGTGGATGCAAATGTATTCGCTATTAGACTTCCCACAGGAACAGTAACAAATCACTCTGTGCTTTCTCCTATTTAATGCTTCATCTCTACCAGTCTAATACACACATGCACGTAGTACACATGGTTGCTCTCTAAGCTGTGGTGGTGTAGCATCATGCCATTATGAAAGAGCAAGGCCTGAGGGTGGAGTGTTACGGTGGAGAGACCAATTACTCCCGCCTATCTGACTGCCGGCCACATCCTGTTTGTCCTGAAATCCCCAGAGATATAAACTTTGATGTCTCCTTGTCTCTTTCCTCCTTTAACCCTTGACAAAACAAAATGCGCAGATGTCCTTTCGGTCGTTGTTGTCACATGATCGATTTGGTACTTGTGTATAGAGATGTTCCGAAAATAATACCAGTATCAGAAAAGCCTCTGATATTGCCTAAAATGCTGGTATCGGCAAGTACTGGAGTTTATGTACCGAACCGATACCTTGATATTTAGGTCTGAAGAAAAGCTACTTTAAAGTATTTTATTTATGTTCTCTATCCGTTATGACTGACTGTCAAACTGGATTAAAAAAAAGTTTGATGGCGTTCATTGTTTGTTTGTTCATGTCTCACAAAAAGTTTAACAACAGTGATAGATATCACATTACATCCATACAGGGATAGTAATATACAGATGTTAAAACATAGTAAAATAATTGTTTTTTTAACACACTGGTATATGATCAGTACTCGTATCTGCCGATATGCAACTTCAGCTGTATCGGTAGTGGGAAGGGAAAAATGGCGCCAGAACATCTCTACTACAGGTGTACAGGTAGGTGAATGCGCGTATTTGTATTTGTGTTTGGTGATGCTGTGGTGTGTTTGAGGGCGCTTACCCTGACTTCATTGACATCGCTGGAGTAGTTGACAGGCTGACAGAGGTAGCTGTACCCGGCTGCTCTAGAAGCTAGTAGGAGCTGATGGGAAGAAAGGAACCACAAACTCAGAAAATGGCTGACATTTCCAAAGATATGGAGAAAGCAAGAACTAATCCTGCAAAGTAATCCCTGTAGACACTCTTTCTAACGAGTTTCTGAGTTCTCTATACAACCAGCAGAGAGTTATAAGAAATCTAGGATTGTTACATTATTTGCTGTAAATAAAAAAAGGTACTCAGATGCACAACCACTTGGTAGGTGCTTGGTTGAGATAATGTGCAGAGCGAACACCAATACTTAAAACTTACTGTTCAACCATTACAATGGCAAATTTAAGTGGTTCAACTGCAAGTTACTGTCTCTTTACATTAAGCAGTTGGTTTGTCATAGAGAGCAGGATCACTGGTAGATATGGTACTCACACTGGTGTGATCTTCTCTACACCAGTGATTGTCTTTTCTAGCCTTTTTGTAGATTCTGTGTGAGCAACTAGAAAAATGAAACATGCATAATTATCTGGAGTTAACACAGTTTTCCTCTATAAGCAATGGCAGTAACAGGAGGTTTGCCGATCCGAGAGGGAGTTGGGGCGGCCCCTCGGCTCTGGAGTAGGCTCTAGATAGATAGATAGCCGATGACGTTTCATTTCTAGGATTGTTCAGGTGCCGTCTGAAATCCTGCCGGATGTCCCTAATTGTTGGCCAAATGTCCGTCACCTTTCGCTTTCTTTGTGTCGGCATTTTAAACTCCTGTCGATTTATGAGGACTATGGTTAACTGCTCCTCAGGTCTATGCAGGGTAACTGGAGACAGCTAGCTAGACTCTCTGTCCAATCTGAGTTTTCTGTTTAGACTAAAACAACTTTTGAATGAACACGTTGCACCCAATAAGTTCCTTCTTGGTGCTATTTTGCCGAGGCAGCGTCATTTGATTCCGGCGCTGCCAAATAAAAAACAGATCATGTTTTTCTCCCATCCTGTTATGTTGCGTGGACTAACCAGACCCTCCTTTGCAGCGCTGTGGAGGAAGGTCTGGTAATGCAAGACTACTCTGTAGACAAACCTACAGTTAGCAGCTGCAGAATCTCAAAATCACCCAGCGCAAACCCCCGCGCCGAGGGTCACAGGAGCTGGTGGCCAGTGCCAGTGCTGGGTCTAACTGTGTAACAGTAGCAACAGAAAGTTGATTCTGAGCTGGGTCTGGGCAGTCCAGGATAAGACCCGGGGCTCTGGGGTTTCAGTGGCTCAAATCCAGTTGCTACAGCCACTAATTGAAGGTCCATCTCCAGAGCTGCCTTCTGCTTTTCT
Source organism: Etheostoma spectabile (assembly GCF_008692095.1). Taxonomy (NCBI): domain Eukaryota; kingdom Metazoa; phylum Chordata; class Actinopteri; order Perciformes; family Percidae; genus Etheostoma; species Etheostoma spectabile. The sequence continues at coordinate 15,255,629 of NC_045750.1, read as the reverse complement.
CCCGGCAAAGTAGTCTCCTAGCATTGGGGAGGGTGGGCCCGCGGGGTGAGCTAGCTAGCTGATTCTTTTTTTTTAATTTATGGTCCGAAAAATAAATAAATAATCAAACTCAGTAACCCGTATTGGTATTTTTCCAGTTTCAAAGGCGCCATATATAAAAAGAAATCATGTGGCGTAACTATTAGATCTACATAGTCTATGCACATATATAAACATAGTACTCAGTGATTTTAGATCTGGTAATGTTTATGTGGAATAATATTCATATTTGAGTGTAAAGCCAAGACTTAATGTCACACAGTGTTGCTCTGATGCAGCCTGAGGGAAAGCCATTTAGTGACACTGATATAGGGAAAATGTATTGCTGTCTGTGTTTTCAGTCGTGAACTACTGTCATGCATGAAGTAATCTATACGGCCTTACCTCTTTGGCGATGTAAAAGTTGAGGACCACCATGCTGAAGTTGTAGACAATGAGGGTTTTCCTGAGTATATAGGGCTTGCGGTCCTGCATGTATCTAGGCCCCGCCCAAAGGAAGAGCAGGTACAGGCAGCTGATGGCCAGAGTGGGGATGGGAGATGACATCATCGGCCAGCTCTCCACCCTCTTGTCTATAGGAAAACGGGGTTCTTTTTAAAGGTGGGAAAATGTGTGGCATGCATGCAGTATTAAGCTTACTTACTATAGTTAAATGTGACATCCCCACAACTACTGTATTGACCCTCTCCCACAACTCTTATGACACTTGGTGTGATACAAGTGTATCAGGTAAGCTACATAATTACGTTGTAGCATTCTGATAATCAGTTAAAGGAAAAGCTCAAGAACAATCACATTCTTTTTGCACTTTTGTTTCTGATGTCATTATTCGTATGAGTAATGATAACAATTTCCTTACCAGCCTTGTTGTAAATACACAGGGACAGTGCACAGGACCACGAGTAGGCTACATTATGTAAAACAGCTTTTTTTGAGTAAGCCCCCAGTTTAACTATATTGTATAAAGTATGCAGTGGGGGCTTGACAGAAACTGAATGTTATAATGATGTGCACATCCCTTTCTGAACAAGTAAGCTGGTGACTACAATTGTATCATTCTACCTTAAGATTTACCCGATAATTTGAATGACAGATAACAACAGACATTCTTTTCACTAATCGTACATCTGAAGTGACTCACTGGGATTTAGAAACAAGTGTCTGTAAAGATCTTACCTGCTATAGTAAGGCCCCATTTGTAAAATTCTACAGTGTCATTTACAAAATGTGTTACAACCTCCATGGCTCTGCCTTTGGTCCTGATTATACTGTGGCAGGGAGAGAAAGAGAGAGAGAGAGAGAGAGAGGCAACAGAGGTAACGTCAGGGAGAACCACCCAAATTTAATTACAGACGATACGTATCCTATCAGTGTAACTAGTAGCATGAGGAGCTACACTCCGTATGCATTTTAGTATGTGTCACACTCTACAAATGTTCTTGTAAACCACTGAATCCCATATTTGCTAATTGTTGATGGGCGCATATTTATCATGCCGAAGATGTCTAGACTAAACCCAACACTTTCAGCATATCGAACTGGCTTCTCTCAGGGAGTAGAGTGCCAACACACGTAATATGTTTGTGAAAACATTCACAAGATAGAGCCTTTTAGAGAGGGATTTTTTCATAATGCTGTGTCATATTATACGCTCCAGAATGGAATAATCAGCTCATTATAAATGAACGGATGACGGTTTTTTTTCCATTACACTCTTTTAAGCATTGCTGCAAACATCCTAGAAGAACACATTATGATTTGAAACAGCATGGTAACATTAACCTTCACAAGAGGCTAATGCGTCCCATCGATTCTTATGTTTGCCGGCCAGTCACCACAGTAATAAACATAAATGTAGTACAACGAATGGAGGATATTGGGTATTACGTTTGTTTCTCTGTTTCTGATACATTTCTCTTTCACACAGATAGTTAACCATTTCTCTATTAACCTCTTTTTAACTTAACAGGGTAAATATGACATCCAAATCAAACTAAAAGTTAGTGCTAAATGGTAGGCCTATGTGGTACATCCAGAGAGAAATGTGCCCTCATTAACTTTAATAAAGCAGCATTACATAACAAGCACTCCTTATCCACCTGAGAGCTAGTGTCTCCATATGAATCTGTAATTAATCTGATCAGGTTTCCTTTCAATAATGAATTGCTCTGTATAAAGTGACTAGCTACTGTCCGTCAACGAGTGTTCACTGGCAGGGAAGGGCTGAGTGTTTAGACCAATATTCCACATGGGTGTAAGGACTCAATACCCTAGTATTTTTTTGCAGGACTTGATATAACAACATACCCACCCAGAGTTTAGTTTGGTTGCCGTGGGCCGCGGAGGGAAATCTGAAAGAGGGTTAGTCGGGTTTGTGCGCACACAAAAAGACCGGGGCGCATATGTCAGCAGGTTTCGCTCGGACCGCTCAAGAGGCTTACATTCAATTGATAAACGAGCTTAGATGTAGGCTAGGCCTTCTGTAAGTACAAATGCCCGACGACACACGAGCCTGTTTGATGGTTATCTGCCTGCATGCGCTATGACAAACTAAAAAAACAAACCTTGTTCATGAAGAAAATAGAGAACATGAACACTGTTTGAAGAACACTGTTAATTTTGTACTAAAATAACATAACAAACTCCCAGACATCATTTACCTAGGCTACACTTGTTTTATCTGAATGATTTCAGGGGAATTCAAGTGTAATTTAAATGCGCGTTTTTTCTCCCTAGGCTGAAGTTAACAGGTGGGTGAATGAAAAGTGCAGAAGGCGAATGAAAACGAGAAAATATTAGCCACCAAACTTTCAAATTTGCTTTTGAAAAGTGTCTTCCTCGACCCACGTATTGATTCGACGTGGACAAAGGGCTTGGCTGTGGGCTCTTTTCCAGCAGGGCTTCTCAATTAAGCCCAAAAATCAACTAAAACATGGGAGTAAGCCGGTTTTTAATGTAAATGCAGGAACAGAGTTTAGCATGCCCAGAAACCAAATTGCACACGCTCACGCACACAACACACACCCACACACACACACACACACACACACACACACACACACACCACACACACACACACCACCACACACGCACACACAATGTTAAAACGATGCCGTTACTTACGTTCTCGATATTTAGAGCGTGTAATGACATCCGTGCAATTTGATGCCCAACTCCTCTCAGTTTCTGCTTCGCTTTTCTTCTGCCGTCACTGCTAATCAGTTTCTACACTGCTCCGGTTACTTTTCGACATTAAACAGCTATTTGGCAAGGAACTAGACAAGGCAAGAGAAAAGCTATGACTAAGATACGCCAGTCTGCATTCAGTCCGTGCCGGCCGCTCAGCCGCATCATCTACTTGCAATCTCCTTGACATCGAGAAGCCGGATTGCATTGCCATGCGGCAATAATTAACAGTGGTGTGTGGTGGTGGTTGTTTGTGTGTGTGCGTGTGTGTGTGTGTCCGTGTGTGTGCGTGTGTGCGCGCGCAACACGGCAGCAGTTGGCAGCCTTGTGAAAGACGCTGACTTTCTTCTGTTCCTCGGTATACTACTATATAACTAAACTAACTTATTAACTAACTAAAGTACTTCATAAATCTGATTACATTCCCACTAGGCTATGGGCTGTTTGTGTGATTCTTTCGATTAAATAAACTGTAGCCACATATATATATAATATATATATATATATATATATATATATATATATATATATATATATATATCTCAGCTGTAACACCTGTTGCACTTATAGAGTGTGATCAATTGCTAACTAGTTTGCAATTTAACACAAGTAAATGAATAATGGGTAGGAATACATAATCAAACAGTTAAAATGACTAGCTGAAAGTAATGGCTAAACTGTCAAAATAGTTAACTAAAGGTAATGATGAAATGGTAGAAATACTAGCTAGAAGTAATAGATAAATGGCCTAATAGCTTCACTCCACTTAGCCTAACGTTGCTAGTATGATTGCTGACCAAACCAACCTATATATTGACATTTCAACAAGCATGGAGACATTAACATTATGGCCTATAGTGTTATGTATTTGGAACATACATTGGGAGTTATTGGTAGATGAGTTCATCTGACAGGGCTGTGGGGATAACGTTACCTTAGACTAATAAGATTGGGAACCGCTGGTCTAAATCCATCACCTTTGGCTCTGCAGGTTGCTGGTGATATGTTCTCCCCTGTCGTCTCTGCCCGGGTCATCCCACTAGATGGTGCTGTCAAGCTATCATTGGATCTTCAAGTGGTCTGCCCCTGTTAGAGTTCTCCTGTTGGAGAGAGGAGGCTTCTGCAAAGGAAGCCCAACTCTGTTACAGTAAGTCAACTAGTTCCTTTTTTTTTTTTTTGGCTAAGGCATATTGTTGGTCATTCACTTTCATATTGTAATAGGCATATGTCACTTACAGTGTTTATTAACACCATACAAACACTATATATACATATACATCACAAGTGAACTACAAAAAGACTAAGTGAAATGCAGTTGTGTATCTGAGGCATACATCTATCTATTGAATCTTGCTGAGGACCACGCATGAGCCAAATCAAATGAGTATGATTTTTCAAACAAACAAACAAAGGAAAACTCAACACAATAAGACAGTTTTTTGTCCTTTCCCTTCCTCTTGGCTGCAGCCTGGTTAAACCTTTATATACACTCTTACAACTTTATATACAGTCTACAGAGTTCAACGCTGTTAGATATCTTGCAGATGATAGATAACATATTCCCGGTTTAGCTGTGACCAACAGCTTATATGTAAATGTTGACCATAATCTAGAAAGAGCGACACTAACTGTCCATTTACTTTGTCATGAATGGTAATATATGTAAATTCAGTGGGGAATTCTGTATGCACACTACTACGCTAGAAAGAATACTTTGCAAGTTGTTTTCTCTGGCACGATGTATTCCACATTTGCCTTTATGGTTCAGTTCATGACTGCAATTGCACTGTAATTACGGTACTTTTTATTACGGCTCAGGCAACAGCAAAGCGCTCATTTCTAAAATTGACAATCTCCCAATTGGCATCTTCCCCATACTGGCATTAGGATGAGCAAGAACGTGTACGGTGTTAGAGAAGAGCATAATATAGGCGTATGGGTGCAGTTTTTGTTTGTAGGTTAACAACCTTTTGTGATTACAAAAAGCAAAATGGGTCCACTTTATTGAATTAAGTTGACAGAGTAAACACAAACTCGCAGATGAAGACATATTGATATGTGTCATTTGCAGCCAAACTGCAGCCTTCATGCTCATTGCCTGCAGGTGTAATTACTGTAGTAGCTATGTCTACATCTGCAGCTCAAACTGCTGCTGGTATCACTTTTCTGATCCTTTTGGTCTTGCAGGATGGGAAAGTGATCAGAACTAGGCTGACCATGACCCAACAGATTCCCAATGAAATGAATTTGCAGCCTGCTTAATGTGATCAAGTGAGTTTCTTTGTGAGTGAGCTACAACTTGGTTTCCAGGAGGTGTTTCACATCTAAAAAAAGAAAGCTTTACTCCGTTTTTTTGTCAGATTCACCTGCATGCACACTATTGGCCTTAACACACTCACTCACACACACACACACACACACACACACAGTCACGCACACAGTCACACACAGGCACACATTTAAATATGTGTGGTCCTTTTGGTTTGGCTTATTCGAAATGTGGCAATCGCAGAATGTGAAGGACACGTTAGCGGTCCCATAATGAGTAACTTTAAATGATTACTGGTCTGTAGCTCTAGCGACCACATCAGGGCAACCTGAAAGGTTGGGTTGGCTGCCGATTGCAGGGTGAATAAACACACGTAAAGGAGAATTCCGGTCAATTCCAACATGTAGGTCTTTTGTTTGTAAATTTGGACTGTTGTCAGTAGTAAGAAAAATGAAACCAATCAATTTCATTAAAAGTGCCTACCCATGTGCAGTGATTCCTTCCGAGTGAACACAGTGAAATGGACTGCTGTAGATGTGAAAGAAATGCATAAACGCTAATTCAGCTGTGTTTAGTTCCTGTGTTGAGACAGCAGTTAGAGAGCTTAGGGACCGTCTACAAACTACAACACAGAAGAGAGATGAAACAAAAATATGTAGGCTTTAATGATCAATTTAATGATTAAAGGAGGTAGTGTTTCCAAACTTACCTCAAATATAACTCGTCTCCTGCAAGTTGTACTAATGCACTTACTTTAAAAGAAGAAGCATATGCTTATTTTTGAAAATATGTTTGTATCCCTTTTCTGTGTTGTAGTTTGTAGACGGTCCCAAAGCACTCCTCACAGTATCAACACCTGAACTAAACACAGCTGAATCAGCACAACTTTCATGTATTTTTTTCACATCTACAGCAGTCAGATTCACTAGCAGTGTTCACTAGGAAAGAATCACTGCACATGGGAAGGCACTTTTAATGATATTTTGAACATGTTTAGAGGCTAAAAACAAGTTTAAAACTTGCCCTGTTTAAGCCTGTCGAGCGCTAACTCTAGCAGGAGGATAACACGGTGTAGGCAGCACCGATTGGTTTTGATTTTCTCTCTACTGACAGCACTCCAAATTTACAAACAACAAACCTACATGTTGAAATTGACCAGAATTCTCCTTTAATAGTAGAACAGCCCTGACTCGACCACTGACAACTCTTGGCTGTAATACAGTGAGGCAGAGTTTCTGTGTAAAGCGGTAGTGCTCATGTGACAGCTGGAAAGTGAGTCCCATTGAGTTGTGGTTGTTTATCTTGTATCTGAATATACTCTTTTGTGTGTGTGTGTGTGTGTGTGTGTGTCAAAGTGGCGGTAGTAGAGTTTAAATGACGTGTGTTGGTGACTGAAGTTCCTGTTTTCACCCTTCCTAGTTTCTTACTTGAGCTTTCTTTTTCTTTCTGATTGATTTTCTTTCACTTTACTTCCCACTCGGTTGTTTTCACGGCTTGTAAAGTTAGTGTTAATCTTACACACGCTTATCACTCTTTATGGTCTTCATATTTCGTTTCACATCAGGCAGTGACATTTTCAAAAGGGTAAACATTTCCCAACTTCCAACCCAGTATAGCCACACCACAGCATCTCATTTTAGCCCCAGCAGCATCCATCAGAGATATGATTTATGCTGGAGCCCACTGTGCATGAACCACCAAAATCTCTGTAAGGGAAAGTTCCTTCTGTAGACCGTATTTACAATCAACCTGGGATGAACCATTTTCCACATAAATCTGGAGCGGTGGACTGCTCTAAAACGCCTTTTGGGAAATACCCCTTCTCCAAAACATTCTGCTAGTAAGGAGGTCATTTTTTTTTTTAACACAGACCTACTGTAACTGGGAGGTCAAAGTTTTGCAACATGATGTATCTGTTTGCACATATTCACATATGCAGAAAACCTCATTCATCACTGGAAGACACATCAATCCATTGTTGTCATTTGGGAATTTCTTTTTACGATATGTGAGATGAGTAGCACAGATAAACACATTCTCATCAACTGGCTTGTTTGAAATCATATGAAAACTTATGCACAACAATTTATATGATATCTCACAAAATGGGCCCTTTTACAGCATCCATTTTGACATGTCATAGCAGGGCAAACACTGGTGAAATTGATCAAAGTCCTTATTGTTCCGTTCTATTTAGTGTGTCACGGCCATTCCAGTGAGCAGGGCTGCCATGCTAGCTCATACAAGATACCTGGCCCACCTAAATGGAACAGGGCTGTTCCATTGTTTTGCTAGGGTTTCCAGGTTGATCAACATGTTGCCTCGAAACGGTGTGCAACCATGGATGTATTAAAGCTATAGTGCGTGACTATTTTATATTGATGAACATCTGTTACATTCAAGCCATTGCCAAATAAGTTGATACAAAGCTAATTAAGCCTATTAGCTCCACAAAACTCTCTCTGTATTTTACAGTATGTCCATGTATACAAAGTCCATGTATACTTTTGTAAGCAGTGGCTCGTTTACGCGTTATTTATGCGTCACCACTGAAAAAGGATAACAGCAGTGTTCAGCTTTGAAGATGAAGAGGACAACAAGATTATAAGATAATTACCTCTTCTGAAGGGTCCATGTTTTTTTCTCAATCCTCCATGTCCTCCTCGATTTGACTGGATAAACGCTACTAGCAACTGTGTGGAGGAGGGGTGGGGGTAGTGAGCGATCTCCGAATTGGGTCATGTGGATGCGCCAACAGTGTTGTTGTCATTACTTAGAATTTCTCATAGGGGCGACAGACACTACTAGGGTAGGGCAGTAATACTGTATACCGCAGGGTCTTCAGTATCCGTTTCAATGCCGTCATAAAAAAAAAATGCAATGCACTTATATGAGACAAGAATTAAATATTAAATAGAATTTATTTAATGCATAAAAATGCTTATGTGTGGTTGTCATCACGTGACAGTGTGGAGGGAAGGGGGGGTGGATGGCATGTTGTGCACCGAATGAACTGGTCTCAAAAAAGAACGCGACATCAACATTTGGGGTTCCGATCTAATGAGAAGGGAGAGGTGTTTCAGCATTACTGTTTGGTATTCAGTTTCTGAACGGTGTAGGGACCACTTTAATAAGTCACAGTAATACCGGATACCTCAGTAACATAGAGAGGAGGTTTGACGGTATCAAAATTTGGATACCACCCAACTCTACCATGCACTATAGCTTTAAGAGAAAGTGGGCGTGTCACAGGTGTTACCCGATCAGCAGCGCATCTTAACCTGTGGTATTAAAAAGGCAGTGTGCTTGCTCCCTATACACAAAAAAATGTGCGGCCTTATACTGCGCCAGTTAATTTGGATCTCACAGCTTTAATTACATGGAATACATACAAATTACACCGCATTATTTTTCTTAGCTATATGTACGAATGAGAAAAGCCTGCCCAGATAGATGTATTCTCCATGTCCTGCTTCTTTTTCAACACATGCAGCCAAGAAATTACAAGCTTAAGAAGAGTGTGCATATGCAGTTACTTTTCTCAAATGGTTTCTCTGTGTATATGGACTGTAGGTAAATATGCATGTGAACCCGTGTGTGATGACAGACAAATCTTTGCACAATGCACTTGAACCCAAAAGCAGTACTAAATCAGTTGGCGTTTTTTGTTTTAGGTTAAACACAGTGGATTCTATTATTCTCATATGTATTCCATAAACAACAGAATTTGTGCTCCGTTCATTAGTGCTCCTCCCCTAACTATAGTTTCTCCAATTAAATCAAATTGCCCTGAGCAATTTTCTTTTACAGTTTATGTGTAATATGGATCAGGTCCTTTCCATCAGAAGCTTTTCACATGGTTTTAATGTGAAAGGCATATGCATTAGGCACAATCAGTCGTGAATCCCTCTCTGTCTATTGGCTCACAAGATGTGACATTTGGGCACAGCTTGTGCCATTTTGAGGATGGAGTCCTTTTTACGGCTTCTCCTAGAAACAGGATTTGAGCTGCACATACACACACACAAAAATATATATATACTGTTTATATACACACACTCTACATGAGCGCACACACAGTGTCCTCAGTAGGTGGCCAGAAGGGCCCACATGCAGAAAGTTCCTCAACACAGGGCTGATGATGGAGCACTAATTCATTCTCTCTCTTTGCCCATGCATGCTGAATTGTTTCTCCTCCCCCCTCTTAGCCAGACCTCTTGCTTCAATCAGTTTCTATTTATTCGGTTCAGTTTTTCACTCATTTACTCTGTGTTATGCTTCACATCTCTCAACCATTTTCATTAATCATCTTTCCGAGGCAGTTTCTCATATGATTTTAGTTAATTTGCCCCACTCTATTGTGTGCTTTTGCACACACACACACACACACAGACACACAGACACACACACACACACACACGCACACACGCACACACACACAAACCACTATTTATACAGGGTAGGTTGGCTGAGCATGCAGCGACGCCCTGTTTACAGTTTTACTTAAAACTAAATATAATATTGCATTATATAACAGGAATAGACACAAACAAAACACAACAATGAACAAACAGAATTGGTTAAAGCAGTTACAGACAGGTATGGGGAATTATTTTTAATGTTTTTGAGATGACAGAGCGAAATAAAAGCTTTAACTTTTGGCGACCTTGCAAATAATTCCAGTACAAGTAATCTTTACTTCCTGGCAAATGCCTTTACATGAACCACAGTTCCAGCGAAGTAAAGATAAAATGTAATGGTGGCGATTTTCTGATAAGGGCTTTCTAAAATGAAAAATAGCAGTGTGCAGCATCTCACATGCAGGGAGGGCCGACCAACCATATAATTTAAAATGGTGGGTATTGTAATTATCTGCAGAAGTAAAGGCCCTCTTCTTCTCCTCTAATGAAATCTGAGTCTCGGCTCTAAGCTGCTGCCTCTGTTGATAAGTATTGACATTCTTTGTCCTGGTTTTTGTAATACTGTAACCCATGCGGTGGTCTTAAAAAACTGTTGCTTCATGCACTTATAGAAAAAAAGTCAGTTAAATAACTGCTGGACATTACACATAATTAAACGAAGACTGATTTTATTTTAAAGTAGTTCATAAAATGAAACAATGTGTTTTATCTGACACTTTTTGTTGAATATATTTCTCTGTAACCCTGTGGTGATGTCATTACGCTCAGTTCTGAGCACATTTAATTACACAACATACACAGCAGCAAATGGACTCCAGTAACCTTTTGACCAAACTCCACTTGTAAAAATCCACTTGTTATTCAACTATGCATATTGTATTGACAATGACAGTTACTAATAGTGAGAAACACTGTTACAAGCACCTACAGTAATTACCCACTTTATGGGCTCCTACAGAACGATGAATGTGCATTCTTGAAGGGAACAGTATCGATGTCTATGTCTGTAAGAGTATGATAATATTTCGAAGGAAAATAGTTTTCTCCTAAGGCTAAAGGTAGCTGGACTTGGTGTAACTTCAAGAAATCTGATTCTCAGGATTTTTTCCTCGCTGGCAGCCAACCACGGGGCAGCCACTTTGTTTTTGACTGTGTTGAACGAAATTTGTCATGGTGGATGGTGTCATGAAAATCCATTAAAAGAAATAGGGCTATACAAAAGTTATTAGATCATTTTTAGTGGTATAAGAAGTTTGAGGTGTAGCCAACGGAGAGGGTCTGCAACTGTGGCCTGGAAAGCTGGAGTCAACATGAGGCACTTCCAAAACAATGTGGCCACTAATTATATTTACAGCTGGTTCAGGACCAGCCCTGCCAATAAGCCCATAACAGGGACATGGTTAATGGCCAATAGACTACATTGCACATTTATATTAGCTTCAGCTCTCTTTTCTGGCCTGTTTCAGTCACACTCAGTGAAGATGTCAGAAAATGAGAAATAGTTAATGAAAAGCTCAACACTTTATCAAATGTAATACGCAAATTTTAAGACATATTGGTAAAGGTAATGTTGTTGTGGAGTGACACCCATATTTGCATTGACGAAGTTTATAGATAAACGATAGCTATTGAATGGGTAAAACAAACCTGATGGCTTCCAAAGACTCATAGATAAATCAAAATTCAGTTCTCTCAATGAACTATTATAATACACAATCTGATATATTATTGTTCAATTTTATTTACCTTTTTTTGCTTGTATCTGTTTTCAAGCTCATGACATCAGGTTGTGGTAGGTTAGATGCTGTGTGACACTGCTATTAGACCGGCTTATTTCCTTAAATATAAATTAAAAAGGCCAGTATTAGTAGAACTACTGTCAAATATTGATACTACGCTAATCTATGCATGTGATATACCAATGTTATACAGTAGTACATATTTTCTGCAGTTAGTAGACAACAAATACATGTACAGTACCATTTTCACTGACAGGAAATGACACAAGATGTGCAATTGCAAATGTCAATCAAAATGTGACTTTTCAAACTTAAAGAAACATACAGAAAGTTGGGAACTGGGGATTCCCCTTTCTGTTAAATACTCTCATCTTTCCAGCTCAAGCCTACAGCATGCATTCAATAACGGTTTTCACAGGCTGAGCAGTGTTCTCTATGACAAGTAAACTGACCTTTTGCGTGTAAAATCCGTGTGTCCTTTTGTTTTGTTTTTTTAACTAAAGAAAAAGAAAATAGGTTTTCCAACACTCAATCCTCAATTTTTTTTATTTTCATGATATGAAAATATCCTTTACAGATATGCTCCTGGAGCTGAATAACTTCTGTCAGGGACTTGAAATGTGCATCTGTGAGTAGCTACCTCTTACTGACATCTTTGATAATACTCAATTTTGTCATTTCCTATTATGACCACCCTACATACTCTAAACCCTTTTATATTAGTATGTAGAGTAGTATGGGATTGGGACAGCATTAGTTTGACTGTAGGTACAGGCACTGCAGGTATAGCAGTCGGTAGTTAATCCTCTGCCCCAGAGAGCTCAAAGCTTCTCAGCCCTGTCGCGTTCTGTTACTGTTAATCTGAACTGGATGCATTGCCAACGGGCTGACCCACTGCCTGCGACCCTGCCACGGCTAAAGTCAGCATCGACGTCACTTAGAGAGGCAAGGGTGACCTGTGCCAGTGTGCTGTAATGTGACAATTACCAATTACCTGCCAGTGTGCCAATTACGTGGTTTAAAATGCCAACGACCTTTGAACAGCAAGTGTTGGAGTTATTTTGGTGGATAAAGTAATTATTTTCACATTCTAAAGACATATAAATAGAAAATTAGATAACATAATGATATGTAAATATATATAGGGCTGTAATGATATGCAAAATAAAACCGAAATTGCGACACTCAGATCCACAAACCTGGGTCGTGGAGTGAGAAAGCAGAATTGCGACACACCGCTTCCAACTCCCAGAGGTATCCATCCCGTCCAGATCCAATGCTACCACATCTTTAAATTACAATTAGTATTAGTCCTTTTGGTGCCTTATCCCTGTTTTGTCTGGTAAATTTAGCTGTAAACTGTAAAGACGGCTAAAAGCGAGGTGGGGGGGGGGGGGCTAACTCGGTGTCTGGGTCTGTTTCCCAACGGTTTCATAAACTGCCGTTAGCGTCCTTAGCACCGGAGTAAGTGCTGACTGGGCTGGCTGCTAGCTGGCTGGGGGCCAAATGGGGATGTTTCCCCGGGCCGGGTGTGTAATGATAGTGGCTGGTTGCTAGCTAGCTGGCTGGGGGCCGACTGTGGATGTGTCCCCGGGCAGGGTCTGTAATGATAGTGGCTGGTTGCTAGCTAGCTGCCTTGGGGCTGACAGTGGATGTGTCCCCGGGCCGGGGCTTTTGTCAGCTCTCATCTCGACTGAAGCCTTGCAGCGCCGGGAGACTGAGGCAGAGGACAAGGGTGTGCTAGCTAGCTAAATTACCATTAGATTAGTCGTCTATCTATACAGTTAGCGTTTATTGATGACTTTGTGGGCTAGCCCTGAGTTGTTAACCATGGTCAAATACATACTAAAAATACCTGAGTGTGTTGAACTGTGTTGTAATCTTATATTAACCACCAAGAATTACATTAGCTACCTGTCAACCAGGAGCTTTACAGTAGGCACCACAGCACTTTTCCTCTTTGTTCCCCCTACAGGTTGGGAAAGGAATTGTCCATTACTGTTACCATTACCATAATACTTATGTTTCATTCCAACAAGTTAATGAACCATTGAAATGATTTTGGAAACATTATTTTAAGGTATAATAGAATCTTTGGTTTTGGCTCAATCAATATAGAAATCAATCAATATCAATAAATAAGGTATCTGTTATATTACTGTGTTGCAAAGTGGGATGTAATTAATGATAAAACAATGACATGTGGCATAAAAAAAGTTGTATTACATTTATTGAGAGAGAACACCCCCCCCCCCCAAAAAAAAAAAAAAAAACTAAGAAAAGAATCAAGGTTTGTATTGAATTGTGGGTTGAAATCATGATAAGAACCGAACCCTGGGTTTGGTGTTTTGTTACAGCCAATTGCAAAATTCAAATATATATATATGCATATATGTGTATATATGTATATGTATTTGTATATATATTTTTATGTATACATGTATATGTACATATACATACATACACACACTTATATACGTATATGTATATATATATATATATATATATATATATATATATATGTGTGTGTGTGTGTGTATGTGTTTGTGTGAATTCCTATCTTATCGTGTGAAACCTGCTACTTGAAAACAAAGAAGATGGCTGCTGCTGGTAGCAAACCACGGCCTTTCAAATCGGCTTTTGCTGCGACTCTGGAAGACTTGGAGTTAAGAACTGAAGTCATTCTTAAAAAAGGAAGATGTGTTCAGAGTTTTGCCGACCGGATACAGCAAAAGTTTAATCTATCAACTAGCGTCGCTCTGGTTGGTGGTTGTGCTATCCTATTGCGTGCAGAGGGAATTTTCAATCCGCCCCTCAGATTGAGCCAATGGTGAGTTCCCAGACCCAACATCTTGATGATATGGGTCTGGCTTGTCAGGCTACCATGCTTTAATAGTTGTAATAGAAGAGCCACAAAAAAAGAACACAATCTTTACATGGGTACTAAACCTGTTTGCAAATGTACAGCTTTGGCTTGAAAACAGCTACAGAAGTTAAATTTAAAACATCCAAGTAAGCCGACATGAGACATTTATGTGAAACATCAGAAGTTTTCCCCAAAGAGAGATTACTTTTTGAAATGTAGAACAGAGCAAAAAATCCCCAACCTTTTCCCTGTATGATCTGGAGCTATTTACCATATCAAAGGTAACATACCAAATTGATTTGACGCATTTGTTATCATTGGGGTATGGTTTTAGCTAGCTATGCACAATATCAGCGCACACAATGTTTTTATCTTTCAGTACCTTTCCTCTGTTTATGTAGATTCTGATCTGGTGTACAGTAAAGCAAAAACCACAATGATTGTTAATCACCAAAAGATTATCACATATTACGTAGGAATAATTTATCAACACAGGCAGGGACTCAGTATAGAAATATAAGCAGCTTGGGGCCTTTCAGTTTCCTGCTAAGAGTTAAATAAGGGATTTTTTGAAGAAAGTGGCCTGTTATAAAGCCATGCTTTTCAGTTGTAATGGATCAGTACAAAACGGGTTGGATTGTAGACTTTTAAAATCAAGTCTTTGTTGTTTGTGGCCTGTGATCTAATTTAAAGACAGCATTAGAGGTTTGTCTTTGAATGGATAAAAAGGACTGCATTTGTTTATTTTCTAACCAGAGTTAATTTTTTTTGTTTGTGTAGTCATTTCCAATTGTCCTAAGGACTTTTGGATGTTTCACAAACCCATTTGCATTTGTTTGATGAGTCACGTTATATTGTTCTTGCAGTGACACTTACAGCAACAAAAATATATGGTCTTTGGTGTGCATGAATAAAGGACAAAGTGAGAAAGAAAGTGGGAGAATGTGTATGTGCGAGCTTTTTCTTGCATGTTTGTTGCGTGAAAAGATGTTTGTTGCATATTTTTTAGCCCGTTGCCAGCTGGTTGACTAACCCCACTCTACCATAACTCTTACCTACATACAGTAAATCTGTCTTGTTATATTTAATGAGAGACTAAGTATTGCTAATTGCTCATTTCAATTGCACCAGATATGTATGTTAATTGATCCTTGCCTGACCAGTTAACCAAAACCTCTGTTTTGGTTGTGTAATTGTGGCTGGGGAAAAGCATGATTAGCATTCTTTTGGGGGGTTGAGTCACATGAGTTTTATTTAGCGACAAAGAAGAGAATCGACATGTGAGTGTCCAATTGCGGAGCTTTTATTTAAGTTCACAAAAGTGCTTGTTTTGCCATTGACAGGCTCAGATTAATATTCTAAGTGTCAACATTGTGGAAAGGATTTCTAAAGAGGTTGACCTTTCTGTTAAAAAGTAAGATTATTTCTTTTTAAAACAAGGTTGTCTTGTGTAGGAACATATATTGTATTTGAGGAAAATGTCTTGTAGCCCTGGGGCGGCCTTGTTCCCTCCTCTTGTTTGGCATATGTTAGATAAGACACTTTCAGAAATGACTGGAGCAAAGGGCTCCTGATAAACATTTGGAACAGAATGTACAGTACCTCATACAATATCTTAGATTAATAAACAAATCTCGAAGGCCAGGAGAGGAGGAGGGTGCGAGAGTGATACTGGGTCTAGTGCACATCTCACTATCGTCCCAGGATCCAGAAGGTCTGAGCCATGTCCAACTGATTAGCGACGACAGACACCATGGGGGAAGGAGAAACCTGGAGAAGAATAAAAGAGTAAGGCAGAGAGAAGTCCGGGGTCAGATCTGGAAAAACTGTGTTGTTGGTCAGGGTGAGCTAGTCTAGATGGAATTATGAACCATACGCGCATGATTGTATTGTAATATAATTTTCACTAAAGTTAGTTCTAACTTAATTAAGCAAATCCTGAGTATTGATTTCCTGGTCTACCAGCAACAAAGACAAAAACTTAAAGGTGCAGGGAGAAGTGACCAAATTTGAGTTGTGCCAGACCAGAATCGGACAAAGGTTTTCCTTCACTTGTCATGTTTGTATTAAAGGAAACTGACAAGACTTTCTTTTGTTCGATCTGATATTCATCTCATCTATTCATCTGTTTCTTTACCGTGGCAATGGATAAACGCTACGAAGACATTAATGGTGTATACGTGTCATGCTATTGTTTAGCAATAGGGCTACAACAACTAATCGATTCAATAGATTTTAAAAAGTAGTTCATTTTCATCATTGATTAATTGGGACTATGTTATGATGCACAGCGTCATACACGTGTCTCTCAGAGTCAGAACTCATTTTGAAACCCAGATACAGTAAGTTTTGGAAAAAGTGAATATGTAAACCTGACACACAGCAGTTTCCTCAGGGAAAGGGCTCATTTAGATTTTCCTGCTGAGATGTATTCAAAATGACACATTTTGTCCGACATCCAAGGAGCTCGTAATTGGAAAGCATTAGCAGAAATGCAATTCAGAAGTGTTCCATTTTCTTCAAACATTTCACAAAACCACATCAGTTTATGCCCAAGATAAAAAGAGACAATATTAGTCATTATTAAAACATAATGCTCCAAATGTTTTTGGAACAATAAACTATAGTCTGTCTGTCTGAGTTGGCAACTTGCATGTGTGTGCTTGGATTGTTGTTCTTTATTACAAACACTTAATCAGGCTGTCACAACTTCACCCAAAATGAATTATTGAATAGTTATGAGATCTGTGCAAGACACAGCTGCCACTGGAGTGGTTGATGTTGTTGTGAAACTATAATTTTTTGCTCGAGCAGGTAGCAAAAGAGAAAAACTTGCACCGATAGACAGACAGTTTGAAGACTAAGCTGCATTCTTGAATTGATTTTCTCATTTTAATTCCCAAAGAAAATGTTTTCTCACCAAATTTTAAAAAGCAAAAAATGCTGGGTTTGATTGTTTTCTAAATAGTGCTTGTGCGACATATCAGAGAAGATTACTGGGAGATCATTGGCAACCCAATCGAATATTTACTCCCTTTGGCGAAATTTTTGCAAATACCAAGATTCAGACGACTTTAAGGTCTTTTCTCAACACACCAAGGACACCGAGATTATCTGTTACAGAGGACGCGAAAACCACATTCCCACATGTAGTACCCTCACACACAGACACACATGCACACCATCCAGACAACCCCTTTGAGCTTCCTCGGGATGAATCATCCAAGGGTCTGATGTGGTTAACAACGACCAGTGTTTCCGTGTTTGCTCAGATTTCGCCCTCACAGACACATGGGACTTGATAGGTTGAGAAGCTGCGTTTAGCTTAGTCATCACAAAGTTTCCTTCATTCCCACGATTTTTCAAGTGGTTGCTGACTCAATGAAAGACGACATCTTTTTCGACTGAAACCATACAGCCAGACTTCTACATATCCTTTGTGACATTTGAATACATTTCCGATGATTTAACAGTTGTGTTACCTGGGTATGTCTTACAGATCTGGTCTATACAAGACCTTCAAAAAGTATTCTACCAATTTAGCATTTTGCTCTTATAACATTGTCTGACTCATCATGAAGAGTTTTTGTAAAAAAAAAAAAAAAGAATATTCATCTTGAGTGCTGACAGTTGGTTCAAAGATTTGGATGTGTTGTGGTAGTAGCAGCTATTGAAGCCTTGAGCCAAAAGTAGATTTCCTTTTATTTTTAAACTTTAGGTCTTTAGCCGATAGTATGAAATGGAACACACTTTCTGTGGGATAAATGGGCGTAACCTCCTTTGAAAGTCTAGTGAACATTATGTGGATGGATGAAAAGTTAATATTTGCTTTTGCTAAGATCAGATATATACATAGCTAAAACACATATTTGGCAGTAATAAAATTTGTTCTGTTAGGGCGTCCGTGAGCGCTAATTAATGTTGGCTCATCCACGCTACCAGATCTCATGAGAGTTTGTTCTAGAGACGGAAACAGGTCTCAAACAAAGTCAGTTTTCACGGAATTTATCCATCTGACAAAATGCCCTTTTAGTGTTCAGTGGCTTGTGAAAAATAAGTCCAATATTCACTTACTACCTGGTGACTATGGGGCAAAATAATTTGTCATAATCTGTGTTCATGCTCCCTTCTCCCATTGGAATAATGGACTTTTTTCACAGCAGACATCTTGACTTGTCATAACAGCACAGCTGAAATTGATAACCTCAACGATGGCTCAATTCCATCAAGTGTCCCAGTAAGCTATTTCAGTGAGTCAGCATGCCCAATACCAGGGCCTCTTCTAAGTGGAATCCTTAATGGTTTTGAAAATGCCTGTGCTTTTCCTACTATGACATGTCAACATGCCATGAAAAAGGTCTATACACTCAGGAGCGTGGCAGTGGAGAAACCCACGTGACACAGATACAGGAAACTACTCAGAGTTGGGTCGTCTCGGTTCTAAAACCTCTTTGGCCATATTTTGTGTATCTTCTTCTCTCTCCGTATTACTGTCTTTCTGTGTGTGTGTGCGTGCGTGTATCACGCTCTCACCCACACATAAACAAAATGACACGTACACATGCTCTAACACACACTCACAGTCGTGTCTGGAAGAGATTGTGCTAAAGTAAGAGATGATTGAATGCATCGCAGACGTCTGCCGTCACTGAAATTCCTTTATTCTTTCTGATAATTTACCAGACCAGTGGTGCTGGTATGTGCAACTTTTTCCATTAAACAAACATGTCTGAAACAGTCAAGACTGTCACATTGTACCAACAAACTTAAGCCTGTGGAGGGGGAAACATTCTTTGAGTATTTCACTTTGTTTTATCGTCAAATATGCATTTTCAAAAGCCACTAAAGATCCTAACTAGAGAAAGGTCTGTTCTTTGTTTGAGCAGTCGGTGCAGCATGTGACCAGGCAGTGTATTTTGGGCCTGTTAAAACAGTCACATATGTGTGGGAAATTCTGCAATCGTCTTTATTTTTGCATGACATGCAAATAAATAAATGAATGTACCTTACAACAATTAAAATCAGCAGCCTTTCACACAATTCATTTTGAGATGCACTTTTGTTTCTGCAGGCTCTGCAGCATGTAAAGATTAGTATGTAATTAACAGTCACGTAGTGATACAGGTCCAGGCTCCTCCAGTAACACAAGGACATCAGTTGAGCCACATCAATCATTTGTCTCTATGAGAACCAGATGAAACGTATTGAACACAAAGTAGTCAAGTAATGGCCTGGAACATCAGGACCTGTCATTATATGTTGAAATGTTGTGTTGTGGTAAAATGGCTTTGCCAAAATAGAACATTATCACAAATTAGTGGTGGTCCTCAGTGAACGGCTTACCTAAGGCAACCATTTTGTCTCCTGACATGCCAGTTTTGCTTACACTAAATGACAGAATCCAGGTCTTAAAAGATGTAGCTCCAGGAAGTCATGTAAATGTAAAACAAGCGGTTTCACCCTGTCTGTTTTCCATTATGCTCACTGAAGCAAAGGATAAAGGCAAACGTCTCTGAGGCAATAAATGATGTCTGTTATACTGACAGGTGACAGCGCAAATTATGTGACTGTGTGCTGAAGGAAGGTAAAGGCTGTAATTTGGGAGAGGAGAGGAACAAATGCAATATTTTTATGGCTCTTTACACTGGCAGATCACCACGTTATTTATGATTCTGTCAGTGCAGGGTACATGGGAGGGGTTGGGATATTTTTGTCAAGTATCCCTACCAGCAGGAAGGGGATGGCCCGCTGTATATCACAATCTGTAAATGTCAACTAATCCCATCAAAAGGCCAAAATGAATCATGTGTTAGTCCGTCTCTTTATGCTTTCCTTCCCTACTATATGTGGCTCTCAGCCCCAAGTCCATTCATTCCTACCGAAGGCCGTAAATCTTTAAAACATTTAGTAAAAGGCTCCTAACGTTCCTAAAACAGCTGGGCACTGTAGTTTTTAGCAAACATTACTCAAATGCGAGTAAATGGCGCATTTGTTTGGGACTATTTTCAGCTGCGGATTTATACACATTATGTCAGCGTGTGAGTATTTATGACAGCAGGATGGTGAATGTGGGATTGATTCAAAATAAAAAACTACAGTGCCCATGTTCCTTGTAATAAAAGAACAATGTTAGCCAGTACAAAGGCATGACTTTATTTGTTTTAATAGTTTGTAGACAAAACTGGAATAATATATATCTGCCTTTAGATACACACACACACACACACACACACACACAACCACACACCCACCACACACACACAACAAACACACACCACACACACACCACACCACACACCACACACCACACACACACACACACACACACACACACACCACCACACACACACACACACACACACATACACACACACTCACAATTATTGTTAGTAGGACACAGGTTTAGGTCTTTTCAAGG
Organism: Etheostoma spectabile; assembly: GCF_008692095.1. Lineage (NCBI taxonomy): Eukaryota > Metazoa > Chordata > Actinopteri > Perciformes > Percidae > Etheostoma > Etheostoma spectabile. The sequence goes on along the minus strand of NC_045750.1, from coordinate 15,234,691 downwards.
AATTTCCTAACAAGAAGAAAAAAAAATAAAAAAAAATGTTTCTTTTTATTTACAACACAATTATTTGTTTATGTTAAGTATTTACAACTTTTCTATCTTTTATGTGTGCACTCATCTGCTGCTGCTGTGTGTGTGTGTGTGTGTGTGTGTGAGGCTTAATGGAAGAGCTGCAAATACTTTCCATTTATAGGTCAAAACTCAATTCCATGTATGTGCATGTTGCACACTTTTTTCAGGTTAGACAGAGATAGTCAGTGAAGGAAGTTACCATTTATGCACATACAATCATTTTCTGCTCATTTTCTGTGGATGGTGCTTCAAAAATCAAATGTTGATCATGGTTGAGTGTTGCATTTTCTTGTGCAGACCATGTTTTGGGTGGAATCATTCCTCTATTTCCATACTGTAAGCATTAAACCAGTTTAGCAGCATGTCAAATGTGGAGCTGAGTTTCATCACCATTTAGGAGGAATTAAAGAAGGAAAAACCTAAAAAGCCATCTGTTTCCAAAAGGCTTAAAAAATCTAATAGGCTGCTGTAGAGAAATAAAAATGTCAGTGTACATTGGCATTTATATTCATCATAAGTTTTGTAGTTGAAACTTTATGGGGCCTTCTGTTGTGAGGACCGTTTTATTTGATTTTAAAAGGTCACGTCCCATGAAAAGCAAATTACTGTCAACAAAAAGTAAGTCGCTGTATTTTGCCACACAACTGTACTGTAAAATACTTTTTTCATTCTCGCCACATATATTTTATTATGTGCAGCGGCGCTGTTATCATAGACCGTCATATACAGTCTATGGTTGTTATCCATTTTTGACATAGCGTGTCTTTGTGAGAGGAAAATGGTCCACCAATGATTTCTGTGGCTTCATGTTTCAAATCGTATGTTTGTTTTTACTGCCTCAAACATTCAAAATGTGAAAAGTGGCTTTGCCTTGATAGACCCCAAATAATCTTTTATGTGCTCTTGTTTTGTTTTTCTGATAAGATATAGCATCATCTCTGGAAGGTAAAGGCTGCTCATCTTCCTTTCCGCTCTCTGGTAAAGCCTTCCTCTCTCCCTCCTGCTGGAGGACAGTAATCAGTTAACTCCAGAGACAGGAGCTCTATTCTTCTCTTTCCATCTTTTTAAATACACTTTCATACGACTTTTTATTGGATCTCAGTATGAAGTTTTCCATGGCAGTCACCTCACAGTGCACACACTAAATCTTTGACTAGCAATTTTTCACTGACTGGTGTGTTTATCTGCGTACGAGAATGTGTTACATCCTTGGTGGGTGGGGAGCTCTAATGACTTGGACACGGCCCTTTACAAACTGTTTTTGCTGTTGGTAGAATCTCCTGCATTGTATCTCGAAAAAAAGTGTTGTTAGGCCACAGCCGCTGAATCTCCTCTCCGATTAAAATAACATGCACATAAACAAAACTGTCAGGGGTGTGACGGAGTGGAAACATCTGCGTGTGAGCATATGAAAGAGGGTCAGAATGTAAAATAATGAGTAGATGTAGTCCAAAAAACACATCAGCAAGGAAACTAAACAAACTACAGAACTAAACAATTTTCCCAGGAAAGTCTGTCATAAACGCGACTGCAAAACCCTGAGTAACTCCTTCCTAATCCCAGCAGACCAAAAGCTACAAGAAAGTGAGCAAAATGTGTCATAATTTAAGCAATACAAATAAAAAGAAATAATAAACATGTCACAAAGGAAGCTATCATTTATTACTAGAAAGGAAACCAAGCTTGCACAGCTGTATGTACACATTTCCAGATGCCATGACCCAGCTTGAACTCTAACTTACACATCCATATTGATTCAGTCTGTCTCCCCCTGTATTACCTTTGTCCCCGCTATCACCCCCTCTCTTTTTCCCTCTCCGTCTAACTTTCTTCGTCCCTCTCTTTCCTTTCTTGTCTCCCCAGCTGTCTGCTCACCAGCTGTGCTCAGATGGCTGAGAGGAGCAGACACGATGGGTTTTATTAGAGCGTGCCCACACACAGACGCCCACGCAACCATACACGCATCCCAGAATGACCCGCCACAAAAGGGATCCAGGACTTCTGTCCCTGTGTCAAGAGATTTCTCTCTCTTCTCATGTTCACATTTTTTTCACTGTCTATAACCACATCAATATGAAACAGATGCCCCTAACAACAAGTTTAACTGCAGACAAACTTGGAATTTGGCTGTTTCTCAGCTCTAATCGGATTAGTGTTTCTTTTCTGTGTGTTTGACTAATATGAACTAATATGATTAGACTGCAGCTTTAGGCCCAGACAATGATGAAAGTGTGTTCTAAAAACAGGGTGATTTAATAAGCTTTGTTAAGTCAGTATTTCCCCTTAATGTATATGATTTTTCCCGAAGCATATAAGAAATATCTGCTCGATAGCTGGCGGAAGTCTCTAGTGCGCCTGCTCTGTGGCCCCCACATAAGGAAGCAGCAGATCATCTGGGTAACTTCTGGCTCCATGATAGCTTCATGCACCACTGAGCAACTCTCATTGGAATGAACGGGTCTCCACCTTGAACGCTGGATTCAGTTCTTATTATACGTCCATGGTTCTTGCATAGCACATATGCTGTTGTTACAGTGGCACATTTAGAATTCAAATGTCTTCCCAACTTTAAAACAATGGGTCCTTGATTTCAGAAGAGGCAGATTAAAGCCAGCTGCTCAATTGCAGTCGGTTAGAGTCAATTTTGTCAGCCGAAATTATGTCGCTGGCAGATTTGATCAGCTATAGCTGGCTAGTTAATTAAGCTAAAGTTAGCGTCAAACGTAAACAAAAGGCAATTTAGCGTAATATACACTTCATGGCTACATGCATGATATTATGCTAATAGATGAGGCTCCTAGGCAGAAACTTACTTGTTGATTATCCATGCAGAAGGCAAAGACATGAAGAAACAACATGTATTCTTGTATTTCCATGTAGAGCTAGCTAGTGTTAGTATTATAAGCATGATATGGAAAACATCAAAACAAGATTATACTTGTATCATATTCCAACATAACCCTGTATTGATGCTTAGCTGACTTTTAACTGTTCAAATTTTCAAACGTTACGTTTTACTTTTAATGTCACAAGAGAAAAAGCTTTCAGAATGAGGACTAACCAAAGTGTTTGGCAAATGCTATCTAAGATAACAAGTTTGGCAACAATTGAGTTAAACTTTATATCCAACATAAAGCAAAACAGATCCATTACCCTTACCCATAATAGCTTATAGGAGTGGCTCTCATACAGTGTGAAAATTCCACTTCTGTATTTTATGTAACCTCTAACCCCACAAAGTTTGAAGTGCTCCTTGGTCTTTGAAGTAAAGCTGGGTTACTATAGTAGGTAGTAAGCTCTGGCTCAAGCGCTGGTCTTGACTTGCCCAGTTACAGTTACCAGGCTATTATTGGACAATCGCTGTTCAGGGTTAAGATTTAGCAAACTGTGTATCGGCTTCAACTCTCACATTTTACTGCTATAAATGGCAGTCTATGTTTTCAGTCTGTGGTGTTGCCATGGTGACAGGAAGGATGGTGTGATGCCAGCACCCCTGACCTTTGACCTCTGAGTAAACCATGACTAGACATATGATTTTGTGTGTGTGTGTGTGTGTGTGTGTGTGTGTGTGTTGGGTAGGTAGGTAGGGGTAATGGAGGAGTCGAAGGGGAGGGGAGAAAGGTGAAAGTAGGGACATGGTGGGGCAAATGGACTGAACAGGTTTCAGAGGATGTGAAAGATGGTCGGCCTCATGGGTAAACATAGCTCTAGCGTGAGATGAGAGAATACTTTGAACTGTGTGTGTGTTTATTCACATCATGAGTACTTTCCCATAGTGCTCCAGTCCAGCTCCTCCTGACCATCACCTTGGATTTCCAAACTTTGAGATGATAAATATTCAGCTCAGTTCATCAATCAGGACATGCGAGGGTCCCAGACATGAAAGACTAGAGCAGAGTAAAGCGTTTGGTCAGATCTACAGCTTCCTGCTAACACTTTGCTCTCTCTTTCACGCCCTTCTCTCAGCTTTCACTCTCTTCTTTGTTCTACCCGCGCCCCTGACCTTTGACCCATACCACGGCCATTTGAGAGCCCATATTGGAAAGCCATGAATTTGTCGAGCTTCCCTCATCCTTGGCCGTACTCCCTTAGTGAGAATTCAGAAAACCTGTTTCCCTTGTTTTCTTTAACCTAAGGTTTACACACAAACATCTGCAATACAAGTCAAGTTAATTATTTTGGTCCATTATCACATATAATATCTCCCTGGGCTTTATTTTTTAACATTCTCAAACTAAACTCTCTGTTCAAGAAGGATAAACTCCACAGAGTTTGGGGAGAGTCAATGTAAAATGGATGGGGGTACAATAGCAACAGTAAGTGGGATATTACGATACAATGAGCAGGAAATTATGACAACATACGGTAGTTACATGGTCCTGATGCATGCTGGTAGCCTACTAGTTAAGCCATATAGCTCTATTCCACCAAGCACTCCAGTTGTTAGAATCCACACTTTGAACTGATGGATTGTGTATCCTTTGTATTGGGGCACAAATTCTCAGTAAAATCCTTACAAAAAATCGTTTAAATCTGCACACCAATAACTTTTGACGTTTTACCTTCCAAAAGGTACGAACCACAAAACATAGTTTCCGCTATGCCCATCAAGCAAGCCAATTTTCAGAAGGAAACAATTGATGAGCACAACAAAAACACAGCTCTTTCTCCATGAGGCCGTTCATGCTATTTGATTCTAAAAGAAAAGATATGTACAAACCAAAACAAAGCAAAAAAACTGATCTCTATAAGTCCCCTTATTCAACCACAGCCGCCAATTAAATGATAAATGCAATGCAGAGAAGAAAGCAAGCAAAAAATAGAAACACCGAAAGAAGGAAATACAAGGGAAAAGCAGAAAACAGAGTAAAAAAAAAGAGGGGGGGGGGTAACTTTTCCTTTTTCTTCATAGAAATACAGACATGCTGGTGAACTCGGTTTGAAGGCCACGGTTGAATGGGTACCGTCTGACCGTTGCGGTCACACCATGGCGCTATGATTTACTTGACTGCAATTAAAATACACATTACCATGCAATTAGTTGTTCTGTTTTTAAAGATTTCGCTGTTGTAAATGATGAAAAATGTTGTAAAAACAACCATCTGTTTTCCAATTCGGTCAAAAGAACGCTACAGGATCCCGATAAACATCTGACCAGACAATCGGATAAGGAAGTCACTTTTTTCTTGCAGATTGGTAACTGTTGGATTGGAATAACTGGTTTGTCTGACAGGCCAGAATGGGTTTGATATTGGCACTCAAACCTTCTGTAACAGATTAACGGTCTGAGAAACTTCATATACTCAGGAATTGTTTTGGAAGGATATCGACCAAAGAATGAAGGGAAATAGAAAGAAAATAGCTGGTTTAATATACCGAGTATGCTGAAGCAGGAATATCATTTACTAATGTATAGAAATGTCACATTCCCGCTGTATGTACCCAATATGTTGGCATCGTTTATAAGAGATTTTATTTTTCTTACAAGACAGACTTAACGTTTTTTTGTCGTACATTGACAGGTGAAATGACACAAACTAAATATATCACACCCACAGTAGACGTCACAGCGACATCACCTGACGCTTCTGAAGATGACTGCAGAGTCAGCAGTCGAAAGTGTCAACGTATGACAAAAAACTTAAGAGAAAAAAATAAAATCACTAAGAAATTTAAATAGAAGGCTAAATGAACTTGTTGGGATTATGTTGGCATCACATTCACGCTGCTGAAAGTCAGTCGGTTCCTAAAACTTCATCTCTCTTTTGTTGAATGAATAGAAACACCACCGACTGCTCACCTGTGTTTGCTGTGCAAACATGCTAGACAACATGCGACATGAACATACAACTAATCACACACACATGCATGGTCATGCACGCTTTCCATGTATGATGGTGTTCGCCATGAACAGGTAATGGAATGTACAGCCACCTGTTCTCTAAAGGAAAACTTCTCTTCTTATTCTTCTCATCATTATTGATGATGAAAACGTTTAATTCGAGGCGATGAAGTTGGCCGGTAAACTTGACTGATGGTAGTCTAGAAGAGTTGGATTAAAAGATTTTTCTTGATTGCATCTGAAGAGTCACTCATCCCTTAGTATTAGCTCATTGATGACAGATGAACAGCACTCTCTCTCTCTCTCTCTCTCTCTCTCTCTCTCTCTCTCTCTAGCACTTTATGCATGAGATGGCAAAAGAGGTCCAAGATCATCGAAGCTAGCTTCCCCTTGGTGATTGATAGAGTTCAAAGTTCACAAGTTTCACACTTGTGTAGCAACATGTGATAGCGCTCAGTCAAAGGAAACACTTTGGTGCATCAGTTACAATACTGACTATGGATATAACTAAAGGCAACAAGAAATAATGAATAGTGTTTTCAATTAATAAAACCTTTATATCTATCTCCGTGTTGTAGCGTTTACGCACATTGCTCAGACCGTCACATTCTCAGCTGTCAAGAAATACACAACAAGTTGTTGTAGCTTGACAGGTTGCATCTCTCTTGTTTGCCGAACTAATAAAGAGTAACAACTGTTGTCTCCAAAGCAAAGGCACATAGCTTGACATTGTTATAGAGCTGCCAAACCTCTTAGGTTTGGGTGGATGTGTGCACAACGTTCCTGACTTTGATGCCAGTGGCTGCAGTACAGTAAACCTGTCTTTTTCCAACAGTCAAAACTGTTTTATTAACCAAGATCTTTCCGTAGTAGTTTTAGCTGCCAAACCAAACCCCAAACATAGGGGTGGCACAAATGGCAGAAAATGCCAATGTGAATAAGTTTTGTTAAAATCTTGTGGGTTGATCATAAGCTAAGTAGTATCAGACTCTCCTACATGGGTGATTGTCCGAGCTTTGGGATGCCTGTTTGGAATAATTGCCAGACTTCCACACAAAAACTAACAAATGGAAAAATGACAGATTTAAACTTCTAAGTGTAAGAAAAGTAATTTACACAGCTGGATCCAAGCTGTGAGAAAATCTGAGTAAAAGACTTATCTGATATGGGCCATTGGTCCATTTCCACACAACATCTATTCAGCAAAATGTCCTTTTACATTACATGAGCACATGTCAAGGTACCGTAGGTCAGCATAATGACATATATTGTTTTATTTAGAAGCCCTAAAGATTGGTTTGTCAGGTAAAAATACACTTCTTGGATTAACATGTACATTACATTAAATTTACCCTAGTAAATGCAACTGACATTTTGTTTCTCTTTGTATTATTAATGTCTTTTGCAAATGTCATACTGCTGCAGCAGCTGAATTTGATGAAAAACGAGCAGCTGTGTCAAATTGTGGGGCTTTTGCTGTTTTGTTTTTTTTCTGGCAGGGAACATTGCTGTGAAAGTGGGACCAACCAACTCAGATAGCACAGTCTGCTTGTGTTTTTTTTCTGACCAACTCCTCAAAAACATTTGCCCTGGTTGCTGTTCGGGGACAAGCTGTTGTGACAAAAATGGTTTCTGTGATTAATCACACAGTGCTGCCGCTAAAGCATGTTCCCCATTTTCCAGTTTTATCCTTCATGAAGAGTGGAAATTGTTTCATTCTCAGACAGCCTTCAGGAAATGAGGACACATGCGTGGTCAATGCCATGCAGATACATGGATCGGATGATATATTATGCTATAAAGCTGAAGAACTCAACATGCCCACGTATGCACGATCGTTTCTCGAGGCCTGTTTCCCTACAGTGACAAAGCTATACTTAACCACATACAGGTGTGTTTTTGGCACGAGCGGCGAGCTGGCAGGTGTGTTTGCTATTACAATGTGTTAATGACTATCATTACAGCCCAGTAAGAGGAGACGTGTTAGCAGGGGGCTGGGACCAAGGGGAAAGCAATAATGCTTTTACCAGGATGTGTGTGCAAAACCTGCATTTTTGCGTCACACACACAAACACAAAAACACACACAC
>NC_045750.1:15224493-15226681 GCF_008692095.1 Etheostoma spectabile | reverse complement strand
ACACACACACGCACACACACACACGCACACACCTGAACAGTGGGAGAGAGAGACACAAACACAAACTCACACAAATTAGCACCTTGGTGATTTAAATTTAGCTCCAAATGAACCCTTTAGAAGGTATCTGTGCTGAGAATAAATGCCCATTACAGATTACCGTTGTTCATCGAAGAATGAAAGTGCAAGTCAGTGTTTTAGACTATAATATATATATAAATATAGATAACATGCAGCATAATGATAAAATACTGGCCTATGAAAGTAAATTATATTAAACAGCACTCATGATTTATAAATTAATACTTAACAGTTAATGGTCTGCCTTGTTTTAACCACCGATATGTGGACAACCAGGAGATGCGTTTTTTTTGGATGATTACATATACACATGGACACACATACATGAACACACACACACACACACACACACACACAGACAGGTCCAGCGTAACTGTAATTAAGAGAAAAACTGATATTTTCTCAGGCTTGCACTTCTTTTCTATCGCCTCACCATCTTGAGCCAATCCATCACCACTTTACAGCACCTCCTTTGGTGCTGTAAACAAGCAGATGTGTGCACGTGCATGTACACACATGCAACACACATCTTTGAATGATTATACCTGTGAGGTCTTTCACTGACTTTACTTCATGATCAACTTTGTCCCTCAATCCTAATTCAGATTTTTACCTTGAATCATGCGGGTTGGGGGGGTCGGGAGCAACTGCCGGTTTCATGGGAAGGGAAACTTATATCTGTCATGGGGCGGTTGGATTTATTTACCCACTTTTAAAAAAAGATTTATTAAAAGCTTTAAAGATTCATGGCGAGACAAAACCAGAGAGTGACTAAAGGGAGCGAGCTTCTTAAAAACAAAGCAGTGAATCCGATTTTTTTTTTTGCCGTATCATCACTAAAAATGCAACTGTAGCAAGCATCTCACTATCACTAATGGTATCGACATTCATATACAGACGAAAGAAAAACAAAAATCCAAGTCGGATGTTAGGACAGAAGTACAAAGAGTCGGCCATCAAGATGATGTACGCCGTCTCGTCTCATTGGTGTAAACTGGCAGGTTTCAGAACATGGCAGACCCAAGTGAGTCCATTTGAAGGTTGCATGACCCTTCAAGTTCCAGGCCCCACATCAAGATTCGCCTTTTCAAGTTACGCCCCTGTTTGACGTTACGTCCTTTTCTAACCGTGATTGGTTACTCATTGCAGTGCATCATTAAGAATGGATGCTTTGTGTTGCCATGATACATCATTTCAGCTAAATTAGCTAATTATCTTAGCATGCTAATTTCACCAGGCTTTCATCATACATTGTTATATACAATAAGTGGAACAAAGTTGTCACCTATCAGGAAATATGAATGTGCATTCCTACGCTGTGACAAGCGTGTATGTATAAAGCACTGAGTTGTTCAATTTTACTAATTTAACATCTGGCTATTTAGCTAGCTTGCTACATCCACCTTGCTTTAAAGCTACACTGACATGCTACACAGACCACAGACTACAATTGACAAGACTTGACAATTCTGATTGGACTATGACACCCCGAATTATTGCTGACTCTTTGCACTCTAAGCAGCTTAATTTGTTTCTGTAATGTTTTCTTGCGATTTGATGCTATACATCTGTGGTGCTTCAACGCCAAATAGGACAATTTAAGGGTTTGTCCCATATTTAGTTTTCTAGCTAAGTGCTACTTTAGTGGGAGTTTGTGTGAGTGTATGTGTGTGTGTGTGCACATGTCTGTGTGAGAGCATTGTACCAGATGTTATTTTGCAGGAGAGAGGAGACCAGCCTCTCATTGCTATTTGTGAAAAAGCAACACTGATGTGGTCAAATATATCCGTCTCAGACGCTACAGCAGTCTGAAATGTCTGAAACCACTGTCTGTTACCACTTTCTAAGATACATCTTATGAATGGTTTATACATTTAATTAATTGCTTTCCTAATAGCTGATTAATTATTAATTAATGTGTTTTAGATTAGTAAGAAACGATTCATAGGACAACTTAGTAGCTGGATTGTCCTCCATGACAATAGTCTTTTGTGTTTTAAGATAGTGGGTTTTTACAACTTAATGAATTATTGAATGAATTTATTAAGAACCGTTTTTTAATCTTTGTAACTGCCTAATAAGTGGTGTTGGCAACTTGTTCTTATTA
>NC_045750.1:15218964-15224483 GCF_008692095.1 Etheostoma spectabile | reverse complement strand
TCAATATGTCTTTCCCTCTCTGTTACCGGCTGGTTTCTGCCCCCTAACAAGCCAGTCCTATTCCGGCCCCGGTCCAGCTGACCAAACTATTACACACAGGCATAAAGACTTAAGAGAATTTACTGCTCCCGCCAGCCATTTGTTTGGTAACTCATGTCACTGAAAGCAAGTAGAAATTATTATTATTATTCTGTTGCCAAATATCAAGAGGATCAAGTTTTGCTTAAGGCTGCTATTCATTATCTCTAAAAACAACTTCACCCACGCACTGAAAACTAGAAAGTTTTCCGGTAACACAAATACACTAACAGCACAGACACACAAATGCAGACCCACATGCCCACACAGTCTTTTTTTCTCTATCTCACAGATCTCTTTTGGTCTCTTTCATACACACAGACAGACACTCATTGTTGTTTCTCACAGTCTCGTCTTGCTTTTGTTTGATTTACTCGGGGGCCTCTGACCCTGGCTGTGCTGAGCTGGATGGACTCTTGGTCCTGCTTCAGCTCGGGGGGGGGGGCTCTGACCTGGCTGTGCTGAGCTGGATGGACTCTTGGTCCTTTTCAGCTGGGGGGGGGGCTTGACCTGGCGTGCTGAGCTGGTGGACTCTTGGTCTGCTTCAGCTCCAAATGGTAATCTTAAAGATAACCCTCTGGCCCAAGTGTGTGTGTGTGTGTGTGTATATTCACATGCTATCAATTCCTGTGTCACTCTGTGGTCCAAAAAGCACAAGTATTATGCATATTGTGTGTCTGTTATTTTTAAAAGTGCATGCCTAATCTATCATTTCATTGTATGCCTGTGAAAAGCTGCATCTGTGCTACCCGCTCCTTCTAAATTAGAGTTACACTAAATTAAGTTGTCTTCATGTACTTCATGTACTACGCAAATGAAAACCATCTTTTCAGCACTACACCCCTAATTCCAGTGTTTTACAAGCTGCTAACTGACCTTTTGGTGCTATTCATTTCCTGTTATTGAGAAGCTCGAATGAATTAAAGATGGCAACAGTGATGTGACTCCATCCAACCTTTCTCTGTGAATATATCCACACATGAGCCTGAGAGAATAACAGTGAGAAAGTAAAGAGTTTTGATAAATAAAAACACTAAATGACCACTTGAATAATTAAAAAAGTACCTTATATAATAATAATAATAATAATAATAATAATAATAACTTTGACTTATATAACGCCTTTCACAAACCCAAGGACGCTTAACAATCGGGGGGGGGGGGGGGGGGGGGGGGGGGGGGGGGGTTAAGAGATGAAGTTGAGAGGCCAGGAGAGATTAAATTCCATAAGCCTCAGTGAAGAGGTATGTTTTAAGCTGGGTTTTAAAGGTTATAATAGAGGAGGCAGAGCGAATGTCAAGGGGAAGCTTGTTCCAGAGCGATGGTGCACTGACACAGAAGGCTCTGTCACCAAATGTCCTGAGCCTGGAATTAGAAAAAAATATAGAAATAATATCGCAGTGACTTTCCATTCAAAAGAAAAACTGAGTAAAAAGTGACTTATAATTTGAAGGAGCTTCCTTTGTGGCTCACTTAGCCCTTTGTTTTTCAAACCACATCTCCTTCAGATCTCATACCCCATCTGTCTTAGGTTAGACGGATTAGATTATGGATAGGCTTCTCCGTGGTGGTCCTTACAAATGTACTAATCATTTCACTTAGACAATCATATCCTTTGAGTACTTCCATTGTTAATGACGTTTTAATGTTAAATATAATACATTGTTCCAAATAGTCTGCTTCAACAGATCCATTTGCACAATGTGGATATCTATTATGTATCTGTCTCTCCAATCTGAATCAGTGTCTGAAAAGCTAAAACCAAACAGCGTGGTGGTAGATATAATATCCTCCTTGGCTGTAAGGAATAACTAAATCTGCAGTAAATAAATCTGTCTGTGCTTTTTTGAACACTTAAATCACAAAGAAATCCTTTTGTCATCATATTTCTTCGATGGCTCCTCCTAATGTCGCGGCTGTGGAATTTATCCAAACACAAGACTCATCTTTGAAGCCGGTCCATAGCGCTGAGGTTTTCAACAGATTCCTACCCTTCTGTCTCACGTGTTCCGTCCCAAAAAAAGAGTTGATAAAGACTCACTGTGGGTTACAACTTCTTAGATCATTTGTTTGACATTTTTTGGAAAGATGCTTTACCTTTTTCGACGAGTTAGATGAGAACATTAAAACTGATACTAAAATATTCAATAATTTTTTTGTTTTGTTTTGTTTTGTTAGAACTGCTTACACTTTTCTGTTCCCTGTATCTGCCTTTTAATGTCTGTAAAGCGACCTTGAGTGCTTAGAAAGGTGTTGTTAAATAAAAATGTATTATTATTATTATTATTAATACCACTTTGAGCAATAAGAATGGTATCGATCTTCTCATCTATATCTTGGCAAGAAAGTGAACGCTCCAGGTCAAAGTTTTCAGGGCATTGCTTACATGTTTCATCGGCTGAACACGAGCTTTAAGCATAGACTGTATAAAAAAAGACTTTAACCCTCTTCGAAAACTGCCTGATACACTTCCTCGGTTCAGCCCACCTGTCGAGATACTACTTACTGTAAAAGCACCATAGTAACACACTACCTACACTAAGGAGGAAATTTTTGCCTGTGTTTTTTGGGTTAGCTCTTTTCCTCGTTGTGCAACACACTAAATGCCTCAATCCCTAGTTGTCAGTTCCCCTTAAGCCCTTGAGAAGGAAGTGGCGAGAGTGACCTAAAAGACGGTGGGAGATGGGTGGAGGTATGTGTTACAGTACAATAGCTGGTAAATCTCTCGGCAGTAACCACACCAGAGCACTGTGCACATTCTTATGTAGGGAGGCTAATCAGCTTTCTGCATATGGGTTAATGTCCTTACAGTGGCTGAGAGGGGGGCTATATTTAGTGTCCACTCTCTCCCTCCTAACACGGGATAACATTGGTTGCTGCCTGTTTTCCTCTCCATGGCTCATCTCTCTCTGCTTGAATTAATCAATAGGCCCATGCGGGAAAAGATGAATGGAAATAAGTGAGGACAAAAAACAAACAAACAGAAGGTAAAGATGGCATAAAGCTGTGTACTCTGTGACACTAAAGTGGTATGAAACTTGCACACAACCACTTATAAAAAGCAGTGTGTCATCAAAGAAATAAAGTGTAAGTTGAAAATAAAGAAGAGAGAAAAAAACAGGACATCAAAGAGACAGACGGACAAAGAAAAAAAACATAAAGACATGAGAGACTAAGGAATTTTTCTCAATGTCAGCAGGGAAAGTGACATCTGGAGGCTGGGGCCTTTGGCCATTAGAGAACTGCAGACCTGGAGCCAATCTACTCAATCAGATTCCCTGGAGACCAAGGCTCTGCTGGTAGTAAGGTACGTGCATATGCATGGCATCTACCTGCGGTTGCAAAAACATTCTCAGCTAATGAGGTCTGGCAAAACGGTGTGATGACGCCTGCTGTCGCTCGTTGACACTCGTGACATCTCTTGGAGGGAAAACCGGTCAAGATCAGATGTCACTTGCTGGCAGCAGCAGTTGTGCCCTCTTGGATTATGTGGGCATCCCATGGCTTTGACCTGATGAAGGCTTTTCCTCTGTCTGAAAACCTAAATGCCAGCACTATAAACCTTGGCCAAATTGAGGTTAAATAAGGTGAAACGTCTAAAAAAGTATGTCATGCAAATTGTTATTGTAGCTGGTAGTGTGCATGTGATGAGGGGAATTACAAAAACTGAACTGTTTTTAGGTGGTCGTTTTTTTTCTTGCTTTTAATTCTCAAGTTGGTCAACCTGGACACATCATTATTTTTACGTCCAAACAGGGCAGCAGTTAAAAACACGTAGAACAGTGAAACAATCTCTTTAGAGCAACAAAAAACCCCAAATGAAACAGCTCAGAGCACACACACAATTAACACAAGCTTAATCGGCAACTCAGCGTAGCCGCCGTGTCCACCTGCACTGCTCTTCATCAGCCAAAACACCAATTCACACAGCTTTGAATCTCCCCGCTACATCAGCCAAACTGTACAAAAATAGAGATCAATAGAAAAATAGATCTGACGTGTTTGATTACGCTGAGTCTCTTGCACTTGTAAAGATAGAAATGTACACCTTTTAGTTTTTACAATAATCACAAAAGCCTACTTGTCTTATTGCCCTTCAAATATCCATGTGATGGTTTTTGGTTGGTTTGGTGCTTTGCCATGCTAAGGAGAGATAACATTTGGACAGCTCCCTGTTACCTGCTTATACAGCCCAAATTTCTACACATCCTAAACTTTGACTCTTTTCCATAAAGAAGATGAGAAGATGAAATATACATTGGCCAATATTTACTGAGCCTACGTCATCTTTGACGTTTTTCAGACTTCATGCAGCACATGTTCTGAAGATATTCTCTGTTGCTGGGCCTCTGACTCTACCAGTAGTACGCTTTTACTCCTCTTCATTCAAGACCTGCCCTGCTGTGTAATCCCTGCACACACAATCCATCTTCCACCCCGCTGACAAACATTGCGTTTTTGGAGCCGGGCAGATGTTTTCAGACATCTCTTTTCTTTCTCTCTTACAGTGCATACAGCATTTCAAAAGTAATTTCAAACTGTGTACAAATGATGTAAAAAAAAAGAAGCAGAAAAAATCTAAATAAACGTTCCAGTGTAATTTAAGAAAACTGGTTGCCTCTGTTTCAGAATGCATTTCAAACACATGGGCCCTTTTTTGAACATAAGAACACATTTACATATTTGAAACTTAAAAGGTGCCCTGTAGAATTGATGACCCCCAGTAGCGCAGTAGCAATTTTTTTTACCAGTGGGCCCCTTTTTTTGTTTTTACGGTGCACTGCAACACAATGGACACATGCAACCATGCGTCTTATATCCTGCCTTCAATTACTGATCCTGCTTTTTTTTTAAAGGCAATTCAATTCCATTTTAGTCATAGTGTCAAATCATAACAGACGTCAGCACACTTTTCATATAGAGCAGGTCTAGACCACACTCTATAATTTAAAGGGACCCAACATTCAGAATAAAAATACCAAGTATAAGCTCTGCAAATGTGTTAGGAGAAAGAAGGCACACCCATCCCATTAATCCTGCACACAATTCCTTTTGGTGAGACTAAATGTAAACATAACTTCTTCTTTTTTACATGAAGACTCCACAGGGCACCTGTAAGGATGCTTGAGTTTAATATCTCAATTCCTGAATGCATTTTGATGTGGGACTAAATGTGATGAAATTGCATTTTGAAATGCGTTATGAGAAAAAACGTTGACATATCCAAATACACTTCTTTATTTTGCATTGCATCCCCCAGAGATGGTTACATTATCTCCTTATGTCTGTGATAACTTGTTTTTGGTTTTTAGGCTGTGCCTTGGACCACCTTATTTTTGCAATCCAATAAAAAAATTGCTTGCTCTCTTGCTGCCAAACCACTTTCTTTCTCTGTGCATTTCTCTCAAAATCTATTTTGCTCTTATAACCATTTTCGATCC
>NC_045750.1:15215775-15218954 GCF_008692095.1 Etheostoma spectabile | reverse complement strand
CCCCCCCCCTCCCTCTACAGATGATGAGATTATGTTGCTACTTCCTCTTTGGTAATCAGGATGTGCGTTAGTCGAGCAGGACTGCAGATAAGAGCAGAGTCTTTAACTAAACATTGTTGTAAAGAAAATCAGGTGGACCAAAACCTCCCTCAGTGTAAGAGACCTTACTCAGCATAGGTAAAACTCTCCGTTCCACAGTACATTCATTATCACCTTGAAACTCAATTACAACAATTCTCTAAAATAAAGATTAAATAAAAATCTTTTTCCCTTTAGGCTTTATCTAGGCACTTAAAGACAATTATTCCTGTACAGAAATAAAGCATGCATTGTTTCGTTGTTTTGTCTAAGAATTCAGATGAAGTTCAGTATCAAACTAGATCTTTGGATTTGTAAACAGTATCCAGTTCCGCATTTTGCATTGTCTGTGAAAATGAGTCTCATACAAACACAGTGCACATGAACCTAGTCACAAGGTCTCCGTTGTTTGACCATGAATGCGTATCAGCATTCCACGCGTGTCCTCCATTACTCTCTGTGGCTGCATGTGAGTTTGGTTTTTAATGTGAAGAGGATGTGGATATTATATATTGTTCATCGTTTCAAAAGTAAGTTCCGTAACTCACAAACGGACAAGAAAAGAATCCTCGTATCCAGGCTGTTGGTCACTCCGAGGGTCTACCAAATCAACCTTAGTGCTGATGAGAGAACCCTAACACTGGTGGGTCAGCCTCTCTCATTGGCACCTCTCCCTGTGTGCTCAGCTGCTCCTGCTCTCACACCCTACCCCAGGGAAAAGCCTTTCTCTGGCCCACTGCCTTGATCCAGGTTTCATGTCATCATTTCCCTTCCTTCTTTTATTCTCTCCTTTTTATCTAATTTTGTCTCATGTTCTTCCTTCTCTCATTTCCCTCAATTCCCTTTTCAAAGGAAGAGAGAAAAAAGATCATCCCTTTTCAAGGATGCTCTGCCTGATCCACAAAAGTGCATGACCGTACGCAAAGTTTAGTTGCAGGGCAACCAGGTGGCATACATGGGATGGTGATGAGGAGGAATGTACTGCTGTGGAGGCGAGGGGTGACAGGGGTAGATGGGCTGAACCTGCGCTACGTAATAGTTGCTGAAGTTGCCGTCTGAGACGTAAGGAGCCGGCTGATAGAAGCAGGTGACGTTGGTGGCGTTGGGGATTGCGTTCTGCTCGGCCAGGACCCGCAACGCCAGCGAAGAGATGAGGCTGAGTGTCTGACGCCTCTCATGGCTCATCAGGCACACGGTGCTTTCCTGCACCACCTCGTACAGCGTGGCCAGATAGTCATACTTCCTGTCCTCCAGGTCTACAAAGTGGTTCTGCAGATAGGACTCCAGCTTTCTCCTCTGCTCGTTCACATCAGGAAAGTCTATGAAGAAGCGTGAGCACATGTAACGCTGCAGCAGTTTCATCTCTGTGTCAGAGGCTGCGCGGAAACCCCGCACCAGCAGGTGGCAGTACTTCAGCAGACCCCCGCCTCGAATCTCCTCAGGCCTCCGGGTGCAGATGAGGCGCTTGCGCAGGTGATCGAGGGCGGTGGGGAAGTCGCCGTAGACGCTCTCCCCGAGGATGGTGGGGTGGAAAGTGGCAGCCATGGGGTGCTCCGAGCACTCGTAGAAGAGGAGAAGGGAGTCCAAACGAATCTGGAAGGAGTCCACGCTGAACTCAAACTGCCGTCGAAGAGAGTCCACAAACTTGAGCTCCACGTTCTTGCCACGGTTGTTGGAGAGGGAGATGAGACTCCAGCGGTCTGAGTCATTGCAGACTTTCACCATCTTTTGCACATAGGCCTCCTAAAACAGAAACAAGTTAAAGCATTAAGTGTCATCACCGACTAAGTCCAATGCATCTCATGTATGCGCAAGTTTTAGGTCAATGACTGAAAACTAAAGTAAGTTGAAGACATTGTTGAAGTTATGGGTGGATTCAACTTCCATATCCATGCTTCAAAGAATACCCGCATGTAGTTAACCAATTAACCATCATAAAAACATTTGGCTCTGTGTTATCTTAAAGTTATAGTGTGTATTTATATTATTATATTTTAGTGTTCTATATTTGAGTCATAAAGGCCTACTGCCTCCTCTGTCTGTTCACTAACTCCCCCTCCTCTCTGCCCTTCCTTTCACTGCTGTTAGTTTCTAACAATTTTTTTTATTCTTCTGAAAAACATGTATGCATGATGGTGTTTAAGAATGATTGCACTGTGGGTGTTACATGTCAACGACCAGTTATAGTTTAAGCAATCTTCAACAACGGGACATTACTGCTGTTTGCACCAGATAAAAGTCTTGGATTTGGTCTGTTAGTCATAATGTTGTGCTGATCAAATCTGTTGGTGGGCCATTAGTAGCCTAGGTTGTCTAAAGTATCCAGGTAACTGAGAGCCAACTTGATGTGGATCTGACTCCAATTGGATTTCACAGAATCCTCCTGAATTGGAAACCAAACTATCTGAAGGCTTACATCTCTGTGCTGGTTTGATGTAGATCTGAGTCTGTAAGATTTATGTACATTTAATTTAGGTGCATTTGCAGACAGAAAATGCACATGAATGCAGCACGGTGTAGTGTGTAAATAAGTATGGATGGAAATGAAAACCAAAAGAGTTCATTATCTATCCTGTCAGGTTTAAAACGTCGACATAAAACATGCTATCTACATATGTGAGTCGCATGTTATAATAACTCAATATCCTACCTTTAAGGTCACTGGCGTGATCTTTTCCTTATTCACTCCCTCGGGCAAGAAGTCTAGAAGAGAGTCCAGCACTATATCTTTAACTGTCTGAAACTCCATCTCTCCTTTCAGCTCCGCGCAGAATATTAAGTCCAGATCTTTCCATCCCAGACCACTGTCCTCGTGTAAGACGTAGCTGGCCGCGGAGCCGTTCAGTCGCACCTCCCGGACGTGTATCCGCTTCTCCTCCATGCGGCTCCGGACCACCTTGACGATATCCCGTGGCTTCACCTCCAGAGTGGGGAAACTCCACCGGCCATGGATGGGGATGGAGCCGGTTAGGATGGTATCCAGCCGCTGCACTTGCTCCCAGTTGAGTACGCTGAGGTTGATGCTCTCCCCGTCCGAGCAGCTGTCGGACGCTGCACACTCAACCCTCTCGTCCATGTTGAGAAGAGGTAGACAGAAAGAT
>NC_045750.1:15204897-15215765 GCF_008692095.1 Etheostoma spectabile | reverse complement strand
AAACGTTCCCCTGACTCCTGCTGGAGTAGTGGCATCAGGTAGCTGCAACTTTGTGAAGAACTGACCTTTCAGAGCTGGAGCTGATGTCTATCATAACAACAAGAGGCTGGACGACAAAGCGTCTTTTCGCATGATGGAATGAACTAGTTGGGCGGCGTTGCGCGTGTCCTACTTCTTAGACAAAGTTTGTAGTCCAGACAGATTCAATTCATGAGCTTTCCAACCGTAAGGCTTAGTCACTTTCCAGCATCTACTGCCACAATGCGCGCTCCGCTCCGGCGCTGTCGCCAAACTCTGGAAATCAACTGTAAAGGTCGAAATGATTGTTCGACACAGTTCCAGCCCAAAGGCTCACTGACGCATCCATCGCAGCCGAGAGAACGTCTCCGCCAGAACTTTAACCGTTGTCCTCCTTAGACTAACTTTTACGCACAGATTATTGCGCGTCCCTAGTGCGTAACAACAACTTTACGCATTCGTTTTAAGACTGCTAGACTTCTTCACTGCACACCTACTTTCATGAAGTGGTGTATGGCTGCTTTTCCTTCACATTATGGCCGTCTGTTGCTCGTTGGTACTGCGTGATGCCACGAAGGTCCCACTCCACAGCTGCTGTAGAAGTTGTGAACAGAGTGCTTCCCGTCTGAGAGGCGTTGGGGCGGGTCGGTTTGATTGACAGCCCACACCTACTAATAGCTGCCGCTGCTTCCCGTAGTAAGTTCGAGTGGAGACTGAGGCGTGTCTGGAGAATGGGCGTTAGAAGAGAAGAGGAGAAAGAGGGGCAAACGCTGACCCCTCACAAAAAAAAAAACTTTTCTCTCTCTGAATCGATTTCTCAGCACTTTTCTCTCCTGTCTATACCCCACCCTGCACCTGTCCTACATTTTCTAGTATCTTATTTTAACAAGTAGACATGTGATGGAGAGTGTGATGAATTTTAACGTGGTGCAGTTATGGTCAGACTGAGACATCTACCACAAGGAATGCTTTGCCGGCTGCACAATGACAACTACTGAGCAGTAAGTCTGTTCTAATTCCCTCTGGAGAACAGCATCGCAAATGTAAATCATTTCACTCTTCTATTACAGTTCCTCAGAAGTAGGACCATTCACAGGTGAGACTGGGAATGCTCATACAACCTAGGGGTGTTTTTTTCACCCACCATCATTTGGCCCTGCAGGCATTTGTGTGCAGGGGGTTACTTTACAAACTTCAAGCAATCTATGCAATATATATTCCATTAAAGATTAAAAAGATCTGTATTCAGTGTTTGTGATGAGCACCTCTAAGCCCTGTGTCAGCATGTAGGGAATGGGCCATATAGTCTGGTAGGTTAGTTGTCACGAAGAATCTATCAGTGCAGAGCTTGGCGCGGATATCTGCGTCACTGCAGACGAGCCCATAAACCAGCTTACTGCAGATTACCCTATATGTGCAGTGACACACACATTCACACGGATACACCCATGCATATGTGTAAACTCACACCTCCACAGATATTGCAATGCTTATGCCATTTTAAGGTGTATTGCTGCATGATCTGTGCATGCAAAAAAGAAAAAAGAGAGCATACTGTACATACTTCCACACTTTTACATAAGAGGAGTTTCAAAACCTGTGATATCTAAATATTTGTCTCAATATCCTCTATATCTGAGAGCACTTTTTTTTCTGTTGAGCATTTAGATATATCATGCAATATGATACATATTCACATCTGTTATAGACATACATGTATATAAGTCAAGTTTACTGTAACTAATTTTAGTCTTATTGACATTTGATATTTAGTAAGTGTTTGGGCATGGTTTTCAAATCTTGGTATTGTTTTTTTCTCCTTGGGTAAACTGTGAGCAGAGCAGAAGCTACTGACAACTCTAAGTTAAGTAAAAATATAAATGTAAATACATTCAGTGCAATGCAAGGCTGACTCATTCACGGTAAATTAAAGACAACTATTGCATCAACATTTTCAGACAACGTAGCTCCAGGGTTTGACACCAAATAGCAGGTGAATCACACACGGCACTGTCACCGTTCACCAACTGGCTCAATGTCCGGTTTACTGCAGGTGATGCTTACCATGAAGCTGCTACTGTACTTACCTGATCTTTGACTTGTCAAGTGGATGACACTGGCTTGGTTACCAATGTCTGACGACATCAGAGGATTGGCGAGGGGATTTCAGACAGACCCCTTGTTTGACTGCCAACAGATCACCAAATATAGAAACAAATGTGTGTTTGTGTGAAGGAGCCGTTTGTGCAGACATCCCTCTTTATACTCAGAAACATGATAGTAATTGAAGGCCTCATTCAAAAAGTCAGAACACATCACTGCTTTCTGATCACATCTTAAGTATCTCCTTCACCCTGTCAAGCCCTTATTCCCTCCCTCCGTCCTATCCCACTCTTCCCCCTTTTTTAGCTCATCCTCATTTCCAGTTCCTTTTCCACCATTCTCACACGTAGAAGTTCATTATGAGATTACGGTTAGCCCGTTAGCTGAATGTGCCTCCACTCTCTTGCTTCTTCCCTTTCCCTCCTCACCAGCTTAACACCTTTTAACTATTTATATTTTTTCTTCTGGATTTCCATTAGTAGGGGAAAAGATCTGTCTCTGACTCCATGTTGACGGAACATGGACTCTTTACTGAGGCCATCTAAGTACATCTCTCTACCTCCTCCATGTTGTTAAGTAAAATAAGTCTTTTACAACTGATGCAAGGGCATATAATCATCTTGTCTCTGTATTGGTAAAGGCTTACTTGTTTTAGGGTAAAATAATTGTTTTTTTATTATGATTATATATAACTATACTGTATATATTTTTTTCACAAGTGACCTGGCCTCCACATTGCACATGTTGGTGTACAAAGTTGTTAACAGGGACATGATTCAATGTCCTTTTTTTTAGCAAAACGTATTTTCTGGTATGAATATTTTATAGTTGGTTATCCTGTTGACTAACAACCAAATCTTTAACCTAGCTAATTTAAGCCAATGATACCAGGAGTTTAACAAGTTACAGTAAATACAAGCTAATGTGTGTTTTTCCAGTTTAGAGACACCCCAGGGGGCAGTAAAGATGTTAACATTAAGTGGTTGAAATTTAGCTACCTGCTTTGTCAAATAATGTCTTTCAGTGCATTGTAGCATTACAGTGTTTGGTGTTAACATTGAGCCAGATCACTAGCCTGGGAAAACCCTGATGAACTTCCAGCAAATGTTTCCAAATCGAGGCACCAGCTGTTGAGACGGGCTTTACACCATGACCGATAGCAGTCATTAAAAAACGTTTTAGCCATATATGGTTATTTGATTGCTAACATTAGCTCAAAACGCCATTCAACTGACAACCTTTGCTGTGTTTGATTGCTAGCTTGTAGCCAGCTGTGAACCAACTTCGTGCCCCTGGTGAACAAAAAGCGAATTCCCTATCATCTGGAAGCAGCTGTTGACCCACAACCTCCTCGCAAATCTACTTTTAATGAAAACAGAAATAAACATTAATCTTGCTACTTTGCTGCTAATTTCCTTGCGTGCCTGTATCTTAAAATATTCCTGTGTCACAGTATTGGATTGTCAAGGAACTCTAATCTTTTAACTTATATGTTTGCGAACCAACAATTCTTATCTATCTTGTATTATCCAGTTTTTGCATCAGAGTTGACTGAAATTATGCATGGGGTTGCAGAAATAATTGTACTAATACTGGTTCACGCTGGTTGACAAACAATAACTGTTGAAGTTGTCAACTTACACTTTAGCACAAGTAATGATTCTTCTGCAAGCAGTTACAGCACTTACTGTTCCTGCCATAGCCTATGCATCAAATTCCCATTCTCAGTCTATTGCATAAAGCATACAGTAGCTAATGTAGCTACAGACTCTGTATGCAGGAAAAGACAAACCTAAACAGTATTTCCAATCAGTTTTAACCCTGACCTCAGTAAGAGACCTTTGCTGAGTAGTAGTGTAAGCCCCCACTAAACTCTTTCACAGCCGCTAATGAGATTCGCTAAAGTGCCCTGCGCTGTAAGCCATGCTTCATCGCTCCAAGAAGGTGCTCCATGTGGGACTATAATAATAAACACAAATGAGGAAGTGTGGATGTTGTGTGTCTTATACCTGCTACTATAACACAGTAGTTTTCCAGTTTCGGATTAACCCCCCTGTTGTCCTCGCGTCAAATTTGACCCATTTTCAACAAGTTTCTATATCCCATATTTGGGTTTTCTTTCAACCAAATTGTCAAAAAAAATAACGTGGATGGTTCACTACAACGCTATTCACAAGCAAAGTAAAGGCTCAGTTTACTACGTTCAATGAATTTGGTTGTTTTATTAAATGTTGTGGAATTTGAACATTGAAAAAAAGTGTCCAAACTTTTCTGAAAAAGTTTCAGAAACGCTGTGAAAATCAACTACGAAAACATCAATGAAGCGCTGAAAAAGATCTTCACAAACATGGTAAAAAGTGACAGAAAATGTGGGGAAAAAACAACAAGAAAGGCAGGGAAAAGTGACAAATGTGGAAAAAGAACAACTCAAATTGTGACCCAGAAAAACCAAAAGTTGCATGGTCAACAGGAAAAGTCCATCTACCTATCTAAACTGTAAGAATATCGTGTTAAAAAGAAGACAGACACTTCTGCAAACGCCTCTGTCTTTATATTTAACCTGGGCAGGAGTTACTGTAATTGTCCGAGCACACTTGACCGTGCCCACTTTCACAAACGTGCATTACCCAAGCAAAACACAAATTTCCTATGTCTTTATAGTCATAAAATGCAAACAAAGAGGAAATGAAATAAAGAGGTTTACGATTCCCACAGTGGCTATTAGTTGTACAAAAACATCCTGGGAATTGAACTCAGGCCTAGTCCAAACATACACAATTATTTTTTAAAAACTGGGTTTATCTTCAATAGTACTAAAACAAATCTGTAAAAAATCTCTCTCAACATAATGCAAAAAAATGCAACAGAAGAGCTGTCAAGAGCATGCCAAGCCAACAGGCGGTGATATACCCTAGTCGTCTTTTTCGACAGCAAAAGAAGATGTTGGCCAATCAGAAACCTGAAATAAAAAAACGTTACCGGAAGACTACCCCCCGACTAGAAGCCCGACCGGCCATGTTGGCGGTGGGATCCTTGTCGTGGCACTGTTTGATTATGTAGCAGTGACCTTCATAGCACATTGTGACACGTCTGTTCCACAATACAAAAAAAAGATTAGAAGTGTACATTTATGTGTAAACATGTAAAAAGTCCTGCTAAGAAGCCTGTTGTCAGTACTGTTTTGTCCACATCTCCCATTGCAAGAAATGTCGGCTCATTTGTGACGCCTCACAAAGGAGATAACGGCGCACACTCTGGCTCACCATGCCGAAAACTCCGTGTTCCCTGTCTTCATGACCACACACAAACAGTGCTTCCAAAAGTCTTCACCCTGGCCAGAGTTTTTCCTGAAGGTCAGTTTACAGTGACCTAAAATGCTCTTTGTGTATGGACGGAAGGCCAATATGTTTCCCTATTTTGCTAAGATTGTTCTGCTTTCCTGACCTGTCATGACTGAATGCAGCAGACTGCTGTGACTAAATAAACAGGAAGTAAATTGCTCTTGATCAGTGACTTAGCTTCCTGTGTGGGACTGTGGTAGGAGAAGGCAAGACCACATTGATGCTCTGCGCTTGTTGTCCTATGTAAACAGAACCATGCTAGAGACACACATGTACAAACGCACGTCATGAATGGACTTTTTTAAAGTTTTATAAGCAGTTTGTGAACCAGTGGTTCCTGATAGGGGTCGGGGTTACCACAAGTGGCCGCAAGATAAATGTGAGGAGTCTTGCGATTTTAAATAAGAAAAGGAACGCATTGTAAAAAAATCTGCAAACCTTTTTACAAATTATTGAAACAAAACGGGGAAAACTCTGTAGTCTTTAGTTGAACTGGTTACAATGGGTATAAAGATAATCCTGTGTGAAAATTTAGTTTTAATATAATTATTCCAGTTTGAAATTACAAAGAAATGGAAGTAACTAGAATTAATTGTGGATAATTTAAACTCATTATAAAATGACTAACTTCTTAACTCTCATCTCACTTTCCTTTCAGTTTCATGGTGAAACGGGAAAACCCTGTGTAGTCTCAGCAAAGTTCACACAGCATCAAGGTATTACAGTGCCATCTGCTGGATTTCAGCAAACTACCCATGTTGTACTGGATTACCCAGAGGCACGCTGACTGTTGAAACCTCCTCTGACATCTCACAGGGTGGTGCTGTTTTCACACTCCTAACCCAGTACTTCATTATACACGCCTCCTTTCTTTCCTCTCTCTTAATCTCACGTTCCCACACTCCAGACTCAGCTGAAATGTTAGCACATGTATCTGTACAGCTGTGTTGGGTAAACAGTGTCCTCCACGAGCCAAGTTAGGTCATTTTATTCTTTAATGCAGCATTTGATTCTGCAATTAAAAGCTGTATGAGTAAAGTACACTAATGAAATACATGCAGCTATGACAAAATAACCCAAATTAGGTATTAATCACTCAGAGCGTCTCCTTCTCTCTTCACATGTGTGAAGTGATTTAAGGCGAGACTCTTTCAATTACTGCTGCCATTGGAGATATTGGAGGTATCTGCTGTGGGAAACCTTTTTGTCATTCTGGTTGCATGGCCGATTTTACCGCTGTCTCAGCAATGCAGTGCAATTTTAATTCTTTTCTGCAGATGTATTGTTGTCAAGGCCTGTGTCAGCATTATTACGTGGCAACAGGTCACAACGTTGTCTGTTTCTTGTCTGTGGGTCGGATGACTCAAGTGACTGGTGCAGCAGAGGCAAATGCTGAGCATCATCTTTATTTTGATTCTGCAGGATGATTTTTGGCAATGCAAAAGTAGAGAGTATGAGTGCGAGTGTGCATGCATGTATTTCTTGTATTTCCCTTGTAATGGTTACCTTTAATTGAGCTCATCTTACTGTCCGTATCTTCTGCATGTGCACAAGTAAACGTTGTGGAAGATGACATTTCCACTGTGCTTCTGCATCTGCAGTCTGTCAGCTAGCTACTGTTAGAATTGTGGCCTCAGTCGTACCACATGTTAAAAAGGTACTGAAAAAAGGCACACCAACCCGTCACAGTCTACTCATGACAGGGCTGTAGTCAAGACCACCTTTGTCGAGTCCAAGACAGCAAGACCAGGACTAGTCGAGTCCATTCAAGACCGAGTCCAAAGAGGTTCGAGTCTGAGTCTAGACCGAGTCCAGGACAGAAAAAAAGCTCTTATGCATGACAGTATCAAGACAATCATTTTGGGTTTCGCTCACCCTCCAATATTATTATCAACATAATAAAGACACCTGGACTTGGTCAAGACCAAAAGCCATATTTGGCAAGACCAGTGGCCGAGACCGCGACAATTCCGAGACCATAGGAAACTCGAATACTACAGCCCTGACTCATGACAGTTTACTGCTCAGATCAGGTTCAGGGTGGTTTATGGAGCTGTGTTCAGCTCCAGAGCAACAAAGAGAATCTTAGTGGAGAGATCTTAAAGAAAATCCACTCCTTGGTTTGGTGAAGCCCTGCGCGAGCTACAGCTGCAGGTGATGTGGCAGTAATTTTGCACCGTGGTCAGCCATTTGGCTCTTTGCTCTATCATAGGGTGGAGCCCCACTCCTCTGCTCTTCTGTCTCTACGAGTACAACCTTGGTTAACAGTGATTTAGGGTGAGGCGTTCTTCTCTTACGCTCAAAAAGCAGAACAGTGGTGGGTGATGGGAGGGAAGAGGACAGTGAATGAATGATTAAATCATAAAAATAGTCTCTGGTGTAAAATTGAGGTCTTGGGTGAAGAGACAGAAGAGTAGACTGTATGGAGTGATGATGGGTTTGACATCAGGGAAGAGTGGGGAAGAGGTAGAGGGTTGGGAAGCATAAACAACACATTAGGAACAGAGGTGGACAGATGATAAAGAGCCTGAAATGAAATTGCTAACTCAAGCCCCAGAGGACCACGTCACACATGCAGCATCCAGCCAGCTGGGGCCTTCCACGCCTGATGTCACATACACAGCTTACTGGCGTTAACTCTCATGCTTTCTTGCTGCCTACTGCTCACACTGGCCCATATTTCTTCTTGACTTTTTGCCTTTTTGAGCTTCTTTTACCTTTTTATCCTTCTTCAAAGCCAGTTTTTAGCAACTGTACGATACATATTAATGGGGTAGCTATTTAAGACACCCAATGACATGACATCACCTAAGCCCCCATCATGTGTGATAAACAAACTATGTACAAATATACACTTTATATATGCCATACCAGACAGACCCTGTAAGTTGCTAGGGCAACGTCCAAATGGCTGCCCATGTTGGTCCCCACGTCGCAAGATCCAACAAGGACCCAGTTAAAACTCCGCCGAGTCTGGCCCAACCGAGTCAGCCCACCAGACGTAAGGCTAACCAAGAGGACTTGAATCCTGGGTGGGCACAATCAGTTCCTCTCCTTCATTTAGACCCATATTATTGTCCCATCCAAAATAAGGTGATATCCACAGCTGGTGGATCAGGCTGGTCTGCTGCTTTCCATAGCAGTGCCTGAAGGGGGACACGTCTTCCATGAAGGCAAGCGAGTGACTTCGGTGCTGGGGGCCTTTGGCGCTTTTCGGTAAATTCCATACCTGGTTGCATTCAAGGTTACAAAGTTCCTCTGATTGTACAGAGCCAGAAAGAAAGCCCTTGTTGCTTTTGTGATCTGTAACGTTGGGGCTTCTGCCTCTCCAATGCAGTGGAGAAGCTTACCAGGAACAACTCTTATGGCCTTGAGTGCAGACACCTTCCCCTTCCCAACAGGATATGAGGTGGAATCACATCCCAAAATAGCATGCATGGCCAGAGTGGAACCACATTGATCACTCAGATTTTCTGCAATTGCATTTATGCTGAGAACTGTGCCATTCCATCTGTAGGTTAGTTATGATGCCAGCCTTCTAACACCAATAAACCATAAAGCACAAAGACATCTGTGTCATCACTGAGAATGTGAACAGTTGAAGCCCCATGTCTGACAACATGTAAGTTATAAGTGATATATCCGCCTCATCATAAGTGGCAATGCTGTCAGCTTCACTGACCATCATGATATTACTTCCTACATTGAAAGTACACAGGAGTTTGCTCAGCCTTTGTTTGTTGAGCTTGTTTTTTAAGACTTTGTCTCCACTAGATAGAGGTGTAATCAATGAGAGCTTGTACTCTGTGGAGCTCTGTCCTGCTCTTCTATGTCTCTCATGGTCCTTTGCAGACACCTGCAAATATATGTCAAAGATGACAAATGTTTGGGTGTCGTAACAATTAAGCCAACGTCCCATGCTGGCTGCAAGATCTGCCACTGTCCTAGACGATGGCCAAACCACGATAAATGAGCGGGACGCAATGACAGCATCTGGTGGCTGGGGATGGCAGACTGGAACCATGAATTAGCTAAGAGACCGGTTAGCCTCCACCGGTAAGATTATGCTAATTTAGCTAACAGCTTTTATTGCTAACCGACAGTTTGATTCAGCCTAAAATAACGTTATTCAAACTAAACAGTAGGAAAAGCAGCTCCAGCTAAATTAAGACTTTACAGTAATAATAAAGACAAGTATTGAGTGATTGGATTTTAAATGAGCACAAGTAAAGTAGAACTGACGTAACAGCTGTTATATATTTCAACAGTTATGAGGGTTTTGAGGGTCTTTTACATGCTGTCTCAGCTGGTGGTTAGCTGAATTAGCTGTCAGCTAAACTAACGTTAGCTTTCCAGTGTCGGTGAACAGACTTTCTTTAACTATCTACGGGAACAGATTGTTCAGTATCGTAAAGGTCATAAATATGCGTTCATCATGATATCATCTGCGCGTGCGTTAACATCTTGCACATGCGCAGGACAGATCATGTACCGACAAGCTCTATTGCAGAACACGCAACTTAAGTTATGTTGTACCAAAAATTATCGTTCCTTAAAGTTTTGGTGGTTTGTGATTAGCTTGTTCGATTTGGCTATGAGTTAATAAACGCCGGCGTTCTGTTAAGAAGACATGCTATTGGGGAAAACTTCCTTTTAATGATTAAGTTTTCCATACATTTTTAAATGTTTCAACTACTTTAAAACTAGACTATGCTCCCTTGCTTTACAACATACTTATTACAACTTCAACAGCTAGCTGCCACATTTTATTTGCATAAAAACATGACCGGACCTCAAAAAATGTCAACAAACTTAGGTTATCAACATTCACATCAAAGAGCAAGAGTTGAAATGTGAGATTATAGTGTTTACCATGAAAATAACCTAAACGTTTGTCCCAAGTTAATAAAAAATGTGTTTAAATTAATCCAAATTTGTTGTAGAATTACCATTTTGAAGTCTGAAAGTGCCAGAATTGAATTCAGCATCCTCTAAAACCTATTAAACCACTCCAATATTGTAGAAACTGATTGCACTGTGCAAAATCTATTGTCAATCTGGCCGATTCTGCTAATTATGCTAATTTTGCTAATTAACAAAGATCCATCATTCATCCTAAAGCATTGGATATTCAAAAGTGTCAGGAGGGGATTTATCTTAACTACACCCTGAAAACAATGCATCAACATTCACAAAAGCACTCATGATTCTGTAATGTAAGATTGTGTTTACCATAAAATAACCTATAATTATGCCTGAAAGTAATTGGAACTTACCAAAATAAATCACAATAAGTACTAAAATTAGCTATTTGAAATCTGAAAATGCCAGAAAAGAAATCAGCATCCTCTAAAACCACTCACATATTGTAGAAATTGGCCATACAGTGCAAAATATGTGGTCAAA
>NC_045750.1:15196454-15204873 GCF_008692095.1 Etheostoma spectabile | reverse complement strand
CTAATTATGCTAATTATGCAAATTGCTCAACATATGCAAATTAGCATCCAACATTTTCTGTATACTGGGAACCCATACTTCACACGTATGCAATAAAACTTTGGTGTACTCAACATTTCCGGGTTCAGAATGGGGCTCTATGGGCTGGCTACTAAGAAGTAATGCAAGCATAAACATTTTCTTCTTCTTTTTTTATTGTTAAAATTGTTTAACAATGATAAACCCACCAAGTGCCTTATGTTTTTTTTGTATATCTCTGAGTTTATTTTTTTCAGAAAATGAAATGCATAGCTCTGTGACTTGAATATAATTATTATATAAGAGGCACAAACTAGAGGTATAATATATGGCTCTGCGTTTTGCAGGTTAGAGTCATTTTTCATTTCAAAGTTTCTGTGTGTGTGCGTGCAATTATAATTGTGAATTTCAAATTATATGTGTTTTGTTTTTTTACATTCAATACATCATACCACAATGATGTAGCCAAGGGACCATCAACTGTTTTCAGAGATCATTCACACTTGTTCAAAACTATTTGTATTATTCCTGGACTGTGTTTCACCAAAAGTATTTATTGTACTGGATTCCTTGCTGTTGACTCATAAATAATTGCTGTGTGTTTATAATCAGAGTCTTTCCTGTTTGGAACAGAGAGGAAAAGACACTCAAAGGTTGATTGTGGTCATAGAGATGTGTGTGTGTGGGTGTGTTAGTGTATTTGCATATGTGTGGTGGGTAAGAAATTGCCAGAGGGAATATCTTTCTTTAAAAAATGAATAATAGATGACTTTGCCAAGTGCCCTGTACATGCTGAGTAGGACCAACACTTCAGTTTTTGTTCCAAAAACTAATTAAAATATAAACTCAGAAATCCATTCTGTCATTTTTACCCTAATATTTAGTAATTAGGTCATCACACCTTTGTGAAGCAACAAAACCATTAAAGCGGTGGACAGCACACACTAATCCATATCAACGTTTAAAAATCTAATTAATCCAAATTTCCTGCCAGCTGGCGAAAGTTTGGGAAACCCAATCATAAGAATGTGCAACAGACTTGTATGTGAAAAGCCAGATTAAGATCAACAGCTGCATTCACTTCATTATTACTCTTCCTAAAAAGTCTAATTTCCGGTATCCGTATCAGCGGGCTACATATGGCGTTTGCTTCTCTCTGCTCCAGCGGTAGTTTTTCCTCCTAATTTCATTCTCTCTTCTTCCTCTGTTCAACCCAGATTGCATTCCCTTTAACATCATTCCATGCAGCTATCAGCACTCCAATCAATCAATTTGACACAGAAACACAACATAATAAAGCAAAACACATACAACACATGATTTAAATACAGAATAGAAACGGGTGTAAACAGAACACTAAATGTGTTACACAATTTAAGACAGGGTTAAAAAATGTGTTTAATCCTGAATAATAATACAAATTATTACAAAATAAGTAGAATTTGGATCTTGAATGGCTGTATGTGCTCATGTCATCTATTCCTTCCAGAGTTTAGTTGAGAGATGGCGGAGGGTAGAGGGGAGGGCCAGTATCTTTGGCTGGAGCTCCAGTTGTTTGTGTGTTGTGAAACTTGGCAACGAAGCTAACCATCTTTTCCATACAGATGGATCCAGACAGAAAGATAGTTGGTGAAAACTTACAGTAGAGAGGTGGAGGATTTCTCCGTGTGTCATTATGTTTGCCGTAACTTTGCCAAACTGCCTCCCACTATCTTTTTCAATTTTTCTCCTTTAGTCTTACTGCTTAAACAAGCTGCACAGCTGTCAAACACACCATGACATAGCACGCAGCTGAAACGCAAAGACAAATCAAAAAGAAAGAAAAAAAGACAATCTGGACATATCTAACTAGTGTGTTTATGGTCATATTTCAAGCCAGTTAGTTTGCAAACAAATTGTTTCATTTATTTTATTTTGCAAATAAAGTTGACAACTCAAACTCTATCTGCCATCAGTCAGACGTATTGATTTTTCCATTACCGGTATTCAATTCAATTTCAATTCAA
Source organism: Etheostoma spectabile (assembly GCF_008692095.1). Classification (NCBI taxonomy): domain Eukaryota; kingdom Metazoa; phylum Chordata; class Actinopteri; order Perciformes; family Percidae; genus Etheostoma; species Etheostoma spectabile. Next base: position 15,202,849 of record NC_045750.1, on the reverse strand, counting down.
TTTTATTTATAGTATCAATTCATAACAAGAGTTATCTCGAGACACTTTACAGATAGAGTAGGTCTAGAAATCACTCCATAATTTACAAGGACCCAACAGTTCTAGTGGTTCCCAGTATCTGACCAAATGGAACCATTACATGTGCCACTTCTTTATCCAACCCAGTTTAAAAGCATGTATTATTAATAGATACATAAAAGAGACATGGTGCATGGTGGATATGGTGGTTTAAACATTTAAATGAAGTCTGAGCGGCAAAGTTTCCCCAGCAGTTGTTGAAAATAGTTTGCCATAAAATCTCTCTTGGTGTTGAAAATGAAGCAACAACCACCTCTGGAAATATGAATTGGTGTGTGCATCTTCTGCTATATCACTTCCTAAGGCGTAGTGTCTGAGGCGAGGTTACCATGCAGCAAAATTGCCCTTAAATTATACTGATGTAAGCTTGTAGTGTCCCTTTTCAAAGTCCTAAATCCTCATAATCAAGATTAATACACTATTATTTAGCACCACACCCTAAGTTGAAATGCCGTTTAGCGATAAGTCTGTCTCCTACCAAGTATACATCCAAGAAAATATTGGCCTGTGTCTTCAAATCGTACCGTAACCAAAAGTAACCAATTTTCGTCGCAGATTAGTTTCTATAAAATGCTCCTAGCAACTGTTTTTTTTACTCAGAATTCAAAATTTTGTCCACATGATAATAATATAATACACAGTGATTATTTTCCAAGATGTCACATGTAATTACACCAAGACTACAACTCCTTGGTTAATTGCATTTAAGCTACAGACAAATACAGATCCAATTAACTTCCTATTGTAACAGGGCATGCGTGAGTCAATTGCCCATGACTCCAGTTCTTATTTATTACACTAATTAGCGTTCAGTCCACTTTTTCCTCTTTTGGCAAACACGCAGAGAGCCAGTGTTCAGCAAGGAGGCATGGACAGAGAGATGCACTACCTGGCCAAAATTATGTATACACTTGAGTATTACACCCAAATGTGATTATTGATTTTATCATTCCTAAACTATGAGTAGTTCTAAGCTGCTGTAACACCCTCTTTTCTTGAGAAGAAACCTGGTTTTTCACAGACAAAACCGATTATTAGTAGTTAATGAAACCGATAACTAATATTTGGAACCACTATGTATCCTATCCGCCATCCCTTTCCAACTGCTAAACATATGGTGGTCAGATTTGTGATGCGAAACGATGATAAAAGCATGTAAACACAACAGCACAAACAAGTGACCATTATCATGGCAGAGAGTCTATAAACAGAAACAATGGACCACACACACACTTGTACTGGAAGACACTTACAGATAGAAATGCACACACACCCGAAAACATACCAACAGCGGGATGAACGTCCAAGTCCGACAAACACGCCTCCACAGATGCACACATCTGTTTTGTTTTGGAATAATAAACCTCTTCCTGTTAGAGTGATGAGATGATGACAGTCAGCGCACATGTCCACTTGTTTATCAAAACTCTACTTATAAGAGCACACAGTGAATTGAATGTACAATGATTAAAGGTCCAGTATGTAATATATTTACTGTAATAAATCCAAAAATGACCCCAATGCATTATCAGATATTAACGAAACATGCTCAGTTGAAATACTATCTTTTCTGACATCAATGCTAATGCCACTATTTTCTCCTTTTGGAATTTTGTGTTTTGGCCTGTGTGTTCATCATCAACTGCCCAGTTTGACAGCCAGGCCGGGTTGCCAGATTTATCTGTAAAAACGTAAACCCGGTGTGATACAGCTGTAAAGTTACTGCCATGAAAGCAGCAAACAAACAAACAGGATCAACGGAGATATATTTTACACGACCTTTCTGTTGTGTGAGCAGAAACGTAATAAACCCTGGGTAAATATCGGAAATGCCCAAAAGGAAGCAGAGTTGGCTAATTTCCTCCTGAACAGGAAGACGTTCGCTTTATGTTAATTTATTCCGCCTACAAGGAACGGGCATTTTATGTCAACATTTATGTTCTAATGTTGAATTATATAGCTAACCCTGCTAACTGCTAACGTAACCGGAGGACCAGGCAAGCGGGCCACGGCTGTTTACAACGTGTAGCATGTTCAGCGGGCGTAGCCGCCAACGGTGAGTTGTTTTACGCCAAGAGAGGGGGCCTGTAAATCGGGAAGATATGACTGTAAATTTGCTGTGTGTTTAGCAATTGTTGCGGTAATTCTAAGCCAATTAAGTTGGTTCAGTCGGGTGGAGAGGATGGCAAGGTAATGTTATTTTCAGCAGTCTGTCTGTCTGTTGGGTTTTTAGCGGTTCCTACTGGAATTCTAATCCGAAAAGTGTACCTGTCAGTTGGGTACAGAGCTCTGCGTGTGCATGGGCTTTTATGACCGTCAATATAGCCAGCATCTGACGTTAGCTACTCCGCTGTGCTGTGAAGTAATGTCTGACCAGGTGATACAAGTCTCTAGCAACATTGTGGATGCTGCGGTCTCACCCTGGAAACCGAGTCTGGGGAGGAGGGGGGCGGGGGAGACAACTCTCTCCACCACTTTGAATTTGTACTGCTGTAACTATTTTAAGTTTTCAGTATTACATATTGCATCTTTAAGGAGAAGACAGAGTCTTGCATTATTTCTCATAAATGGACACTTGATCCTGTTGCTAACTACAGTTTTTGGTTCACTCTCAGCAGTCTCATCAGCATTGTTCCCAGTAGCAGCTGTTGCTATGTTATGCTACCTGCCTAGCAACAAAATATAGACGGACAAAGTTAGCAACTAGCTAGCTGCTGAACATTAAGCAGCTATGGAGCCAGTTTTTTTTGCTCAGTTGTCGGATACCAGAAAGAGATTAAAACAATGCTAATGTTGTTTTAATTAGGTCTCGGTGTACCTTTTAGGTCTGCAAATAACTTTAATTTCCTAGGCATTAGCATTTGACATATTTCACATAACATGTTGACTAAAACCTCACCCACCCAAAATATTGGTATAATCAAATGCAACACATCACTGCAAAACCAAAAGTTGACGCATAACTAATCAGTTGATATAATGGACATCTAATTGTTGAATACTTGTTGTGGTCAGTGAATAAAGCTCTTTCTGGGAACCAGTCATGTACAACAACCATTGCTTTTTAATTACAATGCAATGAGATTATGAGACATTCTTATTCTATGATCTGTTCATAACATTACTCATGCCCAAACATATAACATCTTTAACCCTTTGTTAAGTTGTCTGAAAGATTTAAAGTGTCTGTGTCTACTGCCTGTATCCTGCCAGGTTTGGTCCACAGCACGCCATTGTTTTTCTGTTAGCTAAGAACTACACTGGCCAAGCAAATACTGTATACACCTATTTCTACAGAACAGGCCTGGAATATAAATCGTCCATTGAGACTGCTGAAAGCCGAGAAACAAATTGCCCGTAACATCGATGTTCTCTATCCATTTCCATCGGCTGTGGCTGATTTGTTTATCTCTCTCTGAAAAGATGTTAATGAAGGCATCTACAGGCAGCTGTGGGAACGTCCCTCTTGTAGGTTATTGAGGAACTCAATTTGAATGTCCCTGAACTTGATGTTTTAAAAAAAAAAATCATCAGATCTCATTCAAATGAAAACAAATAAGTTTCTGGAAAGCTGTGTTGCAGTAGACTGTTCCGTTGTCTGGATTATTTCAGGCTAATGCATGCTTGCTTTTCATCCAGGACTTTTGTATTTTCTTTGCATCAGACAGTCAAAAGCTAACAGATGTGCCTCTTCACTAATGTAAAAAAAGGAAAGACTAATCACTTTTATTCAGTGTTAAACCTCCAGTCATAAAATACTTGTGGGTTCTTGTGATTGCTCAACACAGCCTGTATTTGATTTACAGGGCGACGCCCAGCTTAGTCTCTTTCACTTGATTAACAAAAGCAGGTATTGATCATGTTGTAGTTCATGGTTTCAAAATAGGAATTCACAGCTGTCTGTGCTTTTGAGTGTTATTTTGGCTCACATGGACGTATTGTATATAAGTGGATGCTTGTGTGCGATCTCAGTTTCTAATTTGTGCATCAAATGCATCTACACATACATTTATAAATATCATTTAAGCAATTTATAAAGCTCATATGCAAATGTGTATTTACCAATGTGAATGTTTCTGATAAACTGAAAGATGGAATTTTCCTTTATGGGTTGAGTAAATTATTCTACTTCTTAAGCTAAATTAAATCTTTTAAAAGCTTCTTGGATCAGCCAGAAGACTCATTGTCACAAAGCTGAGACCAGGGTGTTTATATTGAAAAGTTGACTTTGTAGAGATATGTGGTTCTCACAGGACAGAGACGCTACAACCGTATTGTGATTTTGAAGCAGTTCAAATGTACACAACGTCCCCCCCGTCCCCCCGTCCCCCAGGCTGTTTCAGAAAGCAATCAGAGCAACGTTATTACCAATATTGTGGTGTACTTTGTAGAAACTGCAAAATTATAGCTTTTTTTTAGTATGTGCACTTTAATACCTGTCTGTCTGTCTTTATGTCTCTCATCACTTGGAATGCTCTGTCTATATAAAACACCTCACCCAACAGCATGTATGCACATGAAGAATTAACCAAACACTGGTACACACCCACACAGTCCTCTCAATATATTTTTCTGATTGTTTCATCTTGCAAACCTTTGAAAAGAAAGCAGCTAAACGTTGCTAAGCATCCCAAGGTTACGTTATTAAAAATATCACAAACGCCAACTCAGCAGGTCACGCTGAGCCTGAATATTCTATAGGGGCGGGGGGGGGGGACTTTCCACTTAGCTGCTAAATCCCACTCAAGCTAAGAATTACGATAGGACAGGAACCAGTAAAGCTCCATAACAAGACACAGGGACGTGTGGAGAGCCAAGATAAACCAGCTCGTCTTCTCCTCCCTGCTTTCTCCTCACACCTGGCTTCTCTGTGAAGATTGCCAGCTGGAAGACACCTGGAGGAGAGAAAAGAGACAGAAGGAAAAACTAACTAGCTGTCTTTTGATGAAACTCAATAGAATGAGGATAGAGTGAAAGAAAGGGCAGGACGGGACAGATGAGTAACTGAAGTATGAGGAGAGGGGGAAAGGCCAGAAAATCCTAGATGCGTGAGAAGAGAGGAGCGAGCAGGCAGCAATGAGTCATCTACCATCCCAGGGCAATAATGTGGCTGTTATCACTAGTCCTCCACAGACTTGACCCAACTTATTTGAACAATTCTCATTACGCAGCAGTATGTTTCTTTCCCATTGCTTTGCTTCCCACATTTTCAGTTATTAAATTATCTCGAAAAATATAAGGCATTTTCTTTTACTGACTCAATGTTCTAAAACCACAAATGATTTCCCAAAGACACATAGAAAAGCCCTGTTTAAGTTTTACATTAGAGAAATACACCTGAAATACACACCACGCTCTTTTGTTGCAAGACTTTTTCTGAGAAGATTAATGCCACTCTCATGTAAATATTTTGTGCCAGGAGACGGTTAGCTTAGCTTAGAATAAAGACTGGAAACGGGGAAACAGCTAGCCCGCCTCTGTCTGAAGGTGACAGAATAAAAGTGTAAAAACAACATGTTGCTGGACTATTTCTTGCCATTAACTTCCTTTAGTCATCTTTGCTGCTACAGTAGCTAGCTCATCGCCCCATTTCCAGTCTTTGTGCTAAGCTAAGCTAACCTCCCTGCTGTAGCTTCAAATTTACTGTACAGATTGTTACACATGAGAGTGGAATCAATCTTCTCGTCTACGTCTCGGGAAGACAGAAGTATGTAAGTAATCAGCAAAAATAATGTATCAAAAGGATAAATGCAGATAACTGTCCCTGTCCTGTGACTCTTACAGTAGGCTATATGATTATTAAATTTAACTGTTACCAATAAGTAAGCAGTATTTTACTTTTGTAGTTGGTCGAGGTTGATCTAATTTTAACTACTTTACTGTCACTGTAGTTTAATCTATAACACTAAATAATGTTTTTATCATCATATCTTTTGTACAGTATGTAACTAACCAGAAATTAACATTTGTCAAATAATTGCAATGGGGTTAAAAGTACAATATTTTCTTCTTAAATGAAGTGAAGTAGAAATATGAAGTGACATAAAATGGAAATAATCAAGTAAAAAAATTACCTTGTTTTTATGCACAGTACTTGAGTACACGCTAACTGGTCATAATTGACTCTTTGTGTGACTGTGCTCCAATATTCTGTTGGTCATTGTGAGGATGTCTTCTTCTTGGCTTCTCGGTGCGCGACACACTGCAAAAACTAGGGCGACGGAGGCTCTCCGTCAGCCCGACTCGGACCCACGGTCAAAGGGCTCCGTGGTGTGTCAGCACCTTTAACGGTACATGAGAAGCAGTCCCCCCCCCCC
>NC_045750.1:15185504-15196444 GCF_008692095.1 Etheostoma spectabile | reverse complement strand
CCCCACAGTAGCCTTGTGCTTCCAAATATTCTTCCAGGGAATTCTTTTGTTATTGTTAAATATTTTACTTAATTTCCTTTACGGCCTCTGTGAATATGCTTAGTCGCTGTGCAGATCCGTTTTTTAATAAAGCTCTTTGTTGTTCTACTGATGTGCCTCATTATAGTTGGCTACATTCACCATTGCATCCCTATGTTCTCCTTTTCTTTACACTCTCTCCAGCCTTCACCTTTTGCGCTTCTTTTCATTCATTTCCGCATGACTGGAACTGACACTTTGATATGTTTGGTGAACCAGAAGGATCAGGGGGGGGTCTTCCCCTGTGTGTGTGGCTGAGAAGAGGTTTTTCTTCTGGAGGATCTCTGCCGGTCGTACCCTCAGAAGCCGAGGAACCGCCATCATTTACGTCCTCTCTCCTCAGGCTGTGTCGACAGCAGGCTGGGTTAACTCATAACCCTTTTTGTACTGAACTCTGTCTAGACGCCACTGTTAATAAAAAAACAAAACAGTCCAACCAAAGGGTCAGAACTTGCTGTGGGAAAGAGTTTGTGTTTGTTCTGTTTGTGACTCAGTATTTCCCCCAGCTGCTCCTTTGGGCCCAGACTGGGTTTTTTCTGGCCAGTTCTCAACAATGAAAGCATCCCTCTCCCATGCAAGGAAGACTTTTTTCATGATCTGTAACTCACACAATATATAATAAGGGGGGCTTATACCGATCCTCGGCAGACAAAGTAAAAAAAATCATCTGATTAGGAATCATTTTTAAGTGTATGTGCATGCTGAAAGTCTGGCAGTGTATGGATGTGTTTTTTCGTTTGTAAGCATTAAAAAACAAAATTACCTAAAAACAAATTTTATAAGTTTTATTATGTCATTGTTAGTCAATGCACTGCATGCAGCGTGGGGAAAGGTGCAGTTCAGTCATGCAAAGAATACATAATAGTGCAATAAAGGTTATGATGCCTATAAATCACATCCAGCATTTTAAATTACTTTTCTAATTATAATTAGATTCGAGTCACTCAGATTGCACCATGATGGATTCCAACTCAGGGCTTTACCCATCTGATCAGGGCGTGGTTACTAAAACTCTGAAGCTAATTATAATGCAATAAACTTATTCCTGTTTTGAGAGTTGGATGAGAAGATTAATACCACTCAACAGTACTAATGTTCTCCTCTCTGGCACACAGTGCACTGGCTTCTAAATGCAAATGCATAAAGGAGTGGATTCAGGCAGCTATTCACAAATACCAGTGCTCCAGCAGTGTTCTTGCTGTCCATATAAAACTTCAACAGGCCCTCGTTTTTGAGGGAAATAGCAGCCACACCAAGCGCACTTGTGATATTATTTGGCATCCACAAAACATTAAAGGACACGATGATACTTGTGATCAGCCGGGTGGTCTGTGGGTTGTTGAAGAAAGCTGCCTGGTTCACTTTTCTGTGAAGGCCGATGTATGAAAATGCCATGACAAAACAGCAAAGAAATCCCATCAGGGTCTGTGTCAGCAGCACGGCCTCCTGCTGGGCCGGGGAAGAGTAGCCAGTCCTGCAGCGTGTCCAGTTCTGGTCTGGGGTCAACTGTTGATGCACCAAAGCATGGATGGACAGGATCATTGCAGCCAGCCAGAGCAGAGCCAGCAGCTTCTTTAATCCTACGTGATGGAAGTACCTCTGCAGGTACACCACCTTCAGGTAGCGCTGGACACTCAGCGCTGTCACTGTCATTTGGCTACTATATAGGCTGCAGTATGCCAAATATGCTAGGAGCTTACAGAGAACAAGTCCCAGTGTCCAACTGCACAATAAAGTGTAAATCCACAGGGGCAGGGGGAGCAGGGAGATCAGGTCTGATATGGCCAAATTCAGCATCAAAATCTGGCTTAATCTGGACATCTGCTGCCAGTTTGGTCTGAGGATGATCACAGCGATGTTTCCAGGAACTCCCAGCAGGAAAGAGAGGGACAGCACCACTGCGGGGGCCAGACTCCTAAAGTCCCAGGAGGCAGGAGATGGATATCCAGGAGAGGAAGAGATGTTAGATATGACCACAGTGGAGTTGAGTTGTTCCATGCTGCAAACTTGCTGGCAGACAAGCTGAATGTGCACCGAGCGAGTGATGATGGAAAGTCATTGAGATAGAGGAACAAGATGTGATGCATTGCGAGAGGAAAGAAAGAAACAGTATTTTTGACATGCAAATGAAGTTTTCTCATCATTGCATAATTTTGCATGGCTTCACTATCTGATGCTTTTTTCCCAAATTATATTTCCTGCACAGGGAACAGCTTTCACCACAACACCTTCGCAGAGGTGAAACAAGTCTATGATAAAAACTAACCTGGGGACTACTTTTCCGATATAGATACTGCAACAGTGTCAACTCCACAACTTCAAATAGGATAACAGTATTTGTCAAACATGATGTCAAAATCAAAGCATTTTTCCCTACCTTAATCATTTTTATGCCAACTAATATGTGCACACATGCTTTTACCCTAAATGTTTTTACTAAATTATATTACAGGCTATATAGTCTAATAAACCTTCCATGTTTAAACAAATTAATCTCACCACAAGGACCATTTTGTGTGTGTGTGTGTGTGTGTGTGTGTGTGTGCGCGCGCGCATGTGCAGTTGGTGCATGTGTGTGTTATTGTTTCACCATCTCTGATGAACTCTTCTTGCACCAAGCAAAGAGAAACTTGTCCAAAATAAACGGAGGTTAAAATACAGGATCCCCAGATCTGTGTGTGTGTGTTTGTGTGTGTAAGTGTTTGTGTACACTCTCAAAAATGTCACCTGACATAACTCTAAACTTAAATTTTTTTACCGCAAAGCACCGGATAAACACGCGCCCAAAGGCAACATGTTGTCGCTCTGTAAATAGCTTTACATCTAAATGAATGCGCTCCTATTGAAAGCGTCACTGTTCTGCGCGTATTTTTGATATCATCAAAATATTTGCGGAATCCAAGAAAAATAACCCAAATTTTCTCCACGTGGCTCCCCTTTTGACCCAAAATGTAATGTCATGACATGATCAAACCCTTCATTCATGCTATTCCCCTTCTGGCTGACCCCCCCCCCCCCCCCCCCCCCCCCCCCCCCCTTTTTCTGTTTGCTCGTCGCTTTTTTCAGCATCAGAGTGGGATGTAGCGCACAGCTTCTCCTCGCGCTCCAGTTTATTTTCAGTAAATGATGGAAGCCAGTCTGCCTGAAGCCGTTTGGATGGAGAGGATTTCTTATGAATGAGAAGCACAACATTTACTGGGAGTTTGTATTAATGTTTGCAGGTAAGACAAAGTTTAAGACGTTTCCTATTATAGCTTTACAATCTTTTCAAAATAAAATCCCACCACCATCTTTCCTCTTAATATTGCTTATAAAAGCATTACATTATTTTACCAGTACTGTTTATTCTTGGGTTTCAGACTACCTTCATATGCTATTAGAATAATATCATACTTCTAGACTTTATTTATATCTCAAAATAGTCAGTACTAATGTCAAAATGCTTTCTGTTACTAAATAATTGTTCCATGTTATAACGATAACATGGACTGTATGTTGAACTATGTATCGTATTAATTTAATTGCAGACACCTCATTTGATTTAAGATAACATATAACAGTTACACTTTACTCCTCAGTGGTTTATTGTTTAGAAATTAAGCTCATGCGCCCTCTGCAGGCCACATAATATATCATGGCAACATCATGCTATGCTAGAATGAGCCGTGGGAACAATCACAGGGTTTTTCTCTTTGCCTGATAAAAATATAATGTGTTAAGAATTTTGGATCCTCTCTTTCACCTTGGTATTTTAAATTGCCAAATTTGTGTCTCTTCTTTCAGTGGAATGGGACTCAATCATTTCCTGTGTCTGCTGCTCTGTGCAGCAGCACTGACCGTTTCGGGAGTTTTTGGTAAAGATGAGAACAGCGAGGCGAACAGGTGGGCCAGGCAGAGCCTCCCGGTGCTGCTGGACACACACACTGAGCCTTTAGACACCCCTTTGTTCAGAGGGCAGCAGGAGCATGAGGAGAGAGGAGCGACAAGGACACTGTGTGGAATAGAGTGTCAAAGCAGCCTACCACCTATGGACCAGACTGAGCAAGAGAGGATTCTGGGATATGAGACAGTGTATGAGAATGGCACTCGCACACATACAGATGTCAGTTTGCAGGCTTTCAACAAGACGTCTGCAGGAACACCGGCCCACTCAGCAGCTCGCACCCGCAGGAAACGGCAGGTTTATGGAGCAGATGGACGCTTTGTGATCTCTGACTCGCATTTCATCACCAACTATCCTTTCTCTACCGCTGTCCGTCTCTCCACTGGCTGCTCTGGAGTCCTGATATCCCAGAAACACGTGCTAACAGCGGCGCAATGCATCCATGATGGGAGGGACTACCTAGGGAGTGCCAGAAAGCTTAGAGTAGGGGTGTTGCAGCTCAAGACTAAAAGTAGAAGAAGGGGTAGGAGGAGAGGAGGGCGGCGGATGGCTGGGAGGAAAAAAGAGGGTGAGGAGCCAGTAATGGAGGAAGGTGAGGAGCAGAATGGTATAGATAGAGATGTAGCGACAGGGAGAAAGGGAGGCAAAGGCAGGAGGCGCAGGGGAAGAAAAGAAGGTGAGGAGGGTGTAGCTGAGTTGGAGAGAGGAGGGAATCAAAGAAGTCTCAGCCGTATGCGACGTAGTGCTGAACCCAGGAAGCAGCCCGTCTTCCGTTGGACACGAGTCAAACAAACCAGAATCCCTCAAGGATGGATCCAAACCAAGACCTCCACCAACTCGGCGTCCGCTGACTATGATTACGCTCTCCTGGAGCTGAAACGGCCCCTTAAACAAAAGTACATGGAGCTGGGAGTGGTGCCCTCTGCCACCCCACTGGCACGGATCCACTTCTCAGGCTATGACGCCGACAAAAGCCTGCTGGACGGGCGTGGAAACGAGAAGGTGATTTACCGGTTTTGCTCGGTGGCAAACAGGTCTGTCGATTTGATGTACCAGCGCTGTGACGCGCAGCCGGGCGCCACGGGAGCAGGCGTTTATGTTCGTCTGAGACAGGAAGTTGGAGCCGAAGGCAGGAAAGGGAAGTGGCAGCGGAGGGTGATCGGGGTGTTTACAGGCCATCAGTGGGTGGAGGTGGAGGGAGGGGAGCAGAGGGACTTTAATGTTGCAGTGAGGATTACTCCAGCCAAATATGCCCAGATCTGTCACTGGATCCATGGAGATCCAAGTCTCTGCAAAGAGGTTTGACTGCAAAGGGATGGAGCTAGAAAACACATTTGTTGTCAGTTTCAAAAAGACTCAAAGATCCGGGCTGTGTCTTCAAAACCTTTTTTTGTTGTTGAAAGTCTCAAGAATGGTTCAAAACTTTGTCTTGTGACTTGAATTTATTTTAGTAAAAAATAGGACTTAGAAACTTTGTACAAAGAAGCTAACTTGTGTGATTCCTGACTTCAGACTGAAGTGTTGTCAATTAAGGACTACAATCATGTCTGCCCAAAATGCACTTCCTGAAGCACTTCTGCTAAAAGCACACCTCCAAAGGTTATGTGTCATGGCTGCATCACAGCTTTATGCTTCATGCACACCTTGTTGTAATTAAGCCTACCCTGTTGTGTCCAACATTACTGTATATATACACCAAATGTATTGCAGCATGCAAAAAGAAAGCTTATGGAAGATTTCCCCTACAGCTATAATGACAATATTATTAAGTGATGTTTTGGGGAAATTTTAAAAATCATAAATTAGTTCATGAAGAATATTATTACTATTTACTAATAACTATTGTAAGACTTAGTCAAACTTATCTAATACTTATTTGTAGATGCAACATGTTTCTATGTGATTAAAGTTAATAGTTTATTATTGCCCCCAAAACAAACAGTACATGCTTACCACAATGTCATTACATGTTGTACAAGAGTGTGGGTATTAGAACAGATGTGTCTTTTACTAATTATCCTCCTACATTTTCAAAATATGGAAAAAAAAGTGTAGCCACTTCCTCTGCCGGTCACTCCTAACTAGGATAATGTAGCAGGCCTCTGGAGCTGAATAATTATAAAACCATGTCTTAACACTTAATATCATTCATGCATGGCTCTTATTCTTAAGTGTAAGAATAATAACCAAATTACTGTAATTTCTGACACATTTGAGACCAAAGTTTCACTTTGAGCAGCTTTATACACACCAGCCCTGGAATTTTGATTGGAGTTTGTCAGGAAAATCTAAAACCCAGGAATGTTGCACACGTCCCTGGTTCTGGATCGGTGGCCTGTCCTGCCATTGATCACTTCATTTAGAGGACGTAGGAAATCCTTGTGAATGAGTGACAAAGGGCTAAAAACATGACTATGTGTTGGAATTTACATTTCATTGTCACATTTTCTAAACACTACATTTGTTAGTCTATCTCTGAAACACCTAACTTAGTATATACTTATATACTTATATTTACTTAGTATATAGTAACTGTAACAAAAAAAAAGAAAATTAAAGAAAGAAAAAAGCCTATTTTTTCTCCTATGTTGCACGATGTAGACATTTTGCTTTCTTTACTTTTGTATAGATACCATATATAAGTGAAACCTGTTGGTCCTCATTTCACTTCATGTTAAAGGACTACTGGGTCCACACAACATATATATATGCATTTTCTGATGTTTACAATATCCTGTATTCTCATTTTTTAACTAAAATTGTCATGCCACAAACATATTTTCTTGTCAAAAGAAAGAAGTAATGCTGATGCTGAGAAGGAATGCTGATGTCAAATACAAATGTGGATTTTTCAAACAAGAAGCCGACAAAAGCAGAAGAGTAAGCGATAAGCCGGGAGGGTAGTTTGTATCAGTGTATTTGTCTTTTATTGCATCTCATTTGGACTCACATGCAGGTGGGGGTGAGGGAGAAAGAACGATGCCATCCATAATAACCCCCCCAAAAACAACACAGCCTTCATTTGAATACTTAGCAAACATTATTTATCCACATTAGTTTTTTTTTGTTTTTTTGTATTTGTCTTCTTTATTTTTCTTTCAACACTTTGTTAATGTCACAATGGATTAAGATACAGTCACTTTTGGAAATAAACAACACACAGAACATCCAGCGTATACTTGAGTGCTTTACAGTGAGAGTCCTCCGGACGTCCAGTGGCAGTACACGAACGAATGTACCGACCGCTGCTGCGCCACTCAAAGAGGACTGAGGACACATCCCAACCACATACACAAATTCCTCCCTGTCCCTTTGATTTCCACCCTAACATTAAGTCATCTTGTGTGGAGACCGAGACAAGGAAAAAAGTATTCCCAGATTGACATGTGTCGCATGCTACGATGCAGTATCACCCCCCACCAGCTGAGGGCCCAGCAGCAAACACTCGGGGCAAAGTTTCCATTCAATACTGCCTCTGATTTAGGATTGAGGGGTATGTACAAAGAAGGCGGGGAATTTTTTTTTTGTCTACTTTCCTCATTTTTAGCCGTACAATTTAACTTAACTAAAAATATATGATACATTTTTTTTCTCAAAATAAAGAATAAAGAAAATATGTATAATCCATTATTCAAAATAGTCTAAAATGCATATGTCAATTTGAACACAGTTCACACATTTTAGCATGTTTTATACAATCCCTAAAAAAATTAAACTGAACACAATTTCATGTTTGATGATAAGTCCAGATTTGCAGTGCAAGTTGTTACTAGGTGCATTCGTTCTCCAAAAACTTGAAAGTAGACAGGTGGGAGGATGGATGGCCGAGCAGATATAGGTACAACCAAGTTTTTTAATGACATAAACATAATTCAATATTAGTTTGGACAACAGGGGCAGAGGGGTGGGGGTGGGGGTGGGGGTTGGCCAGTGAAGTTACACACACCGAACACAATCCACATTTAACAACACAGTCCTCGTCTGGGAGATGCGCAAAGAAACCAACGTTTATCCACCATTCCAAGTCAGCTGATACGCGGAATTCCAGTATGAATCTGAATACACATTTATTTATTTTTTTGTTGATTTTCCATAGTATATTAAGTAAAGGATAACACTGAATTACACACACACCCACACACACATAAACTGAGTTTTGTTTTTCTGTATCTAGGGTTCACATTCACAGTTGTGCTACAACATTAGATAACGAGGACAGGGCGCTTTCTAGGGGTGGCGGCTGATAGGAGGTCAGAGGGCAAAGATCGTGGATGTAATGGCTGGTTGGCTGAAGGGGCTGGGGCATGACTGAGGGGGAGGCAGTGGGGGAAGTTCAGACATCCACATCCACGGAGCTCCAGACACACTGACAAACCTACAGAAGACAAGGGAGAGAAAATTAAATTTGATTAAAACAAGTGCTCTGAATAGAAATAGGTGAAGTCTAATTATGTATGCTCTGATGAGACAGACAGAGAAGCAGATTAAAAAAAACAAATATGATCAGCCCAAGTCAGATTCTTGACACTTGGGGGGTACGGTGCCTTCCTGGGCACTGCCTGGTGCCCTTGAGCAAGGCACCGTACCCCCCCCCCCCCCAACTGCTCAGGGCGCTGGTCCAGCTGGCAGCCCACTGACTCCGACATCTCTCCATTTGTGCATGTATAGGTCCTGAGCATGTTTTTGTGTATTTCAGACCTGTGTGTAGTGATTACAGAGTGTAAATTGTAATTTCCCCACTGTGGATCAATAAACAGTATGAAATATTATTATTATTAAATTATTATATGAAGCTTGTAGTTGCACTTCCATTAAGTTGGTGAATGAATGGTCAAAACTAAAGCAGATATCCTAACTATCAGTCAGTAGTGTGGGTCAGGCTGGACTTTATTTTTTTATCTTTTCTTTCCACACCTCCAGTTAGTAGTAGCGCCAACCCACTGTTATACAGGAGATTCAAAGTCCCCACGGCCAAGCCAAGATAACAATGGCGACAGCATTATGATCTCATCAGAGGTTGTTTTCTCAGACCTGAAAAAGCTCCCAGAGCAGCAGAATACATTATACAACTGTTTTCTCAGGTTGAGTAGTTTTTAATAAGTTCCCCTTTACAACAAGATGTCTTATATGTGTGAGCTGAGACAATGTCTTTAGTATAGACATGGGTTGTGAAGAAATCTAAAAAGGTTTTTCAATCTGAGATTGTTTCATTATCTAGTATTTTCTAAGTCCTGAAAAGCTAAAAGTATCCAGTGTTTCATGAGGAAAAATGAGAAAAATTAGAAAATCACTCCCTTTAATCGCCTTGTGACATTTCAGATTTTCACATTCATGGCGCATTAACCCTATTAGCTTGCCAAGATTGCAGGATTAAACATGTCACAAGTGGCTAATGTTTGGTACAACAGAGGATTCTGCTCCATAACGTTTGCCACGACATGACAAGCGAAAAGAATACATCTCAATTCTCTAAGTTGTCCATTTTTTGTATATACCTTGGGGTTTTTTACAGGTCAGCCAGTCTACATGAAGTCCTTAATGTTGAGGTCATCCAGAGCGTTCCTCGGTGGTGCAGGCTTTCTGGGGCTCTGGGCCGCTCCGGGAGACATCTGCAGACACATCTTCTTTTAGCATTTAAACTCCTTGTGTCAGAGCAGCTGTAATCTTTATGTATGAACTTGTTATGAGAGTGTATATAATAATGTATAATGTATAATCCATTAACAAGTAAGTGTGTTACCGGTGCTCCGGGGGTTGCTCCAGTGGCAGGGAAGCCTGGCCTCACCATGGGCATCATGGGAGCTCCTGGTGCCCCAGGCTTACACAGAGACAGACAGAAGGGGAAAAGAGACAGTAAGACACAAGCGTCGGACATCGGATGGGTGTGAGGGCCACCTAATGGGATAATTGTCCATCAATGTCCAGTAATGTCCAGAGTGGTTCAGAAACATTACTAGACCATACTGGACTGCTGGTCTTACCATGCTGAAGCTGGGGTGAGTCCCCATAAAATGAGGAACACCCATGGGTACGGTCTAAAGGTGTGGAGGGGAGGGAGAGGAGGAGTTGGGATGTTACTACACTACATATAAGACACACACACACACACACACACACTGCAAAACAATGCACAAATACAAATGTTAAAAATATATTACAAGGAAAGATTTTGAGCAACAAACGGAAGTTAGAGGCACACCAAACGTGGAGAAAAGAAAACTACAACAACAACAACACAACAAGAGCCCTAATAGTTAATAATTGTCCTTGATTTACACATGCTCAAAGATTTAGAGAGCAGAGAGGAAGCCTTTTGCAGGTAGCCTTAAGATGAGAGAGTCATTTTCTGTTGTTGCCAAAAAGACAACGGAAATATCCAGAAGAAGCAAATGTGTCAATGAACGGGTGAGTTCAGCTATGAGTGGCTTAACTGGACTCTAACAGGCTTAACAGAAAATAGAAACTTAAGAGAAGAAGGAAAAGCTGTTTCCAAGCAACAGCCTCTTAATTTTGCGCTATAGTTTGCCACTTCATCACTCTCCAGTAGATATTCCAGAAATATAAAAAAATGTTTTGAGCCACACTGCACGTTAAAATCCGCTTACATTTTGGTCTTCGGTTAGGATTTTCTAAACATTTACAGCCAGTGCGTGTGCTCTGATGTGGAGATCCTATGACATGTGTCATTTAAGTAAAATCCACCAGTAAGTTATAGTTTGCTATAGTCTTGTTTCCTTTCCTCACTGCCACACCTCTCAGTTTCCTGGGTCTATGTTTGGACCTGAAACCTGGAGAGCCAGATGAAGGCCATGCTTGTGATGGCTGCTATGCCCTGTGTGTCGCTGCCATGCGGCTCCACTCCATGCTATAAAACACAGACAACATTTACCATGGGAGCACCCCAACAGGGGGGAGCTACCTGAGGTGCCGCTGAGGTTCCCATTGTGAGATCTGAGAGAGAGAGAGAGAGAGAGAGAGA
>NC_045750.1:15184059-15185494 GCF_008692095.1 Etheostoma spectabile | reverse complement strand
CTGCAAAATCACTGTTTTTATTTACTGACATAATAACCGCATGGGATGAGAAGATTGATTCCACGCCATAAAACAGGGTTTGTCATTTTTGCACTTTGGTTATTGTACAGATTAAACAAACAAGACATAATGGAATAATTAATAAGCTTTATAGGAGCTGGTAGACCGATTTTGTTACGGTTGACTGAACCAGCCTTGCTGTTTACCCACTGTTTCAGTTCAATTCACTTTTATTTATAGTGTCAAATCATAACAGATGGTATCTCAGTGACCCTTTTTAGATAGGGTAGATCTAGACCACACTAAAATTTACAGAGACCCAACAATTCCCCCCAAGAGCAAGCATTTTGGTGCAATTATTATGCTGAGATAAGTTTACAAACTTCTGATGGAAGCTCCATGTCTAACGGGCAGACATGAAAGTGGCATCAATCTTCTCATCTAACTCTCACAAAGAAAGCAAATCAGCATATTTCCCCAAATATTTCAATCAATATCTATGACATCTAATGACTACTTACTACTTGCCATGTTAGCCATGGAGGTGTCAACATCCCCCGCCTGGGGGGTCAAAGTGGGCTTCATTACATCGCCTAGTCCATCAAAGACTACAGAAGGGAGGGAAGGGAGCGGGGAGGGGAGAGGAAGGAGGGAGATATTAGCATTCTTCAATGCGAGCAATCGTCACACTAGCAGTCCTCCTTACTACCGGGGATTACCATGACAACCAATAGATGTCTCCATGACAACAATGAGAAGAGAGGGGCATTGAAATGTGAGCTAGAGAGCAGGTTATTATCATATAATATGAAATTTAATTAGATCTATTGCAACTAGTAATAAAGACAAATCTGTAAGATGATGATAAATGGTTGTTTGTTTAGTGCCGTCTGTGTGTTAATAACATGTGTGATAAATCAAGTCTGATAGGAGACATGTGGCAGGTCAGATGCTTACTACTGTGGTAATTTGCAATATGGGCTTAGGAATAAAGAACTTGTATGTGGGAAAAATACCAAGCAGAGTTTTTAATCATAAGTGAAAAATAGAACTGCATGGTACCATCATAACGTCGAGAATACACTTTAGAATTGCTTGTTGGTAAATTAGAATTATTTTGAGACTTGTACTGTATGTGATTACTGCAAAAGATTATGATGAGAGCAAAAGCACTGCAGCTACAATGAAGCTGGGTTTATTGCTAAAGAAGCACTACATAATACTGCTACTTCACACACTCTGTAACCGTCAAGAATCTTGTGGTGGCATGACAGTGCAGCTGAGCTTGCCTTGCACCACTGCAATGCAGCAGTGCACTGTGGGAAATTAGCGTGTTAAAGAGCAAGGGAACTCACCCAATTAAATGGCAGGAAGCAAGCAATGAGCCAGCCCAAGAGCCAGATGGAGAAGGAGAGTGAGGAACAGAGAGAGAGAG
>NC_045750.1:15183195-15184049 GCF_008692095.1 Etheostoma spectabile | reverse complement strand
AGAGAGAGAGAGATAGAGAGAGGAAAGTAAAAAGCACAGATGCCAGAGAGAAAATGCAGTGAGGTTTAAAGGAGCGGGTGACAATGAAACCATTCGAGTTTATTGCATGAATGATAGAAAGAGAGGGGAAAGAAAGAGTTAAGCCTTAAAGCAGTAGTATTGCAGACCGTCAGTATTTATAACATGAAGACCATTGGCACAGGACGGGAGATGACTAGGAACCAGGTGAACACGTTCATGTTGCCATGGTAACGGTTACCACAAGGGCCGGGAAAGGTGGCAAAGATCGGAGGGAATCCCCAGAGACTGATGATCACAGTAGTACTATGCAAATGAGGTGATGCAATGATGACGTTAGTATAACCGTATATGGACATTGTTAGGGCTCAACAGGGAATTTGCTTTACTGAACCAATGACAAGATGAGTCAAAACATTACACCCTGGCTTTTATTTGATGGGGATATGGTATTCAGTGTGATAGTCAGTAAATGAATAAAAATAAAAATGTACCTTTGCTAACAGCAAACCATTTCATTAACCATTACCAGAGATAATAGAAACAGTTACTGACTGACTCCACAAAACAGCTATTTTGCCAGGCAAACACTGTTGTAAACAATTGAATGGAAGATGTAAATAAAGTACATGACATTATAATGACAATAGCAAGGTGTCATGCAATTATTAATAAATTAACAACAGCTACAGTCATGGATGGATTATGAGAACAAACATGTAAAAAAACCCTCACCCCTTCTACAGATGATGAGACTAAGACGCACAGGCCGAAAGATAACAAGCATCTCTATTTGTCTCTCTCGTCTCTTTTTAGTTTAACAACATTTTGCAGGT
>NC_045750.1:15169248-15183185 GCF_008692095.1 Etheostoma spectabile | reverse complement strand
TCTCAGGTTCTGCTGTTGTTTGAAAAACTGCAGTCTCTGTTATCTGTCTGTGTTTATTTTGTGTCACTCACGTCCTTCTGGTATGTGTGTGCTTCCTTTTTTCTGCAAGCGTGCAGTCCATGTGCAGTGAATAAGAATTTCCCCTTGGGGACAATAAAAAGTCTAAAGTCTTAAAAGTCCAAACCTCAGTATGTAGATGACACTGAAGATGAAGGAGCACACTATATAAAATATGAACATCAAAGTTAACCCGAGAGGCAGGCTATATTTTTTTAGAGCAAAGCTATTATGCTGTCAAACTTATTCTAATAGCTTTTTATTAATGTGACTATGTTTTGATTAATTGTATAGCCAAAGTATTCTGGGCAGCTATTATATGAAGAAAACAACACACATAAACAAATATTGAAATTGTATACTGGATTTGGTCTACAGACACTTGATAGGAAAGAATCTGATCGTGATCAGAGGCCGTTTGGCCTTTGTCCAGAAAGCCTGTTTGGTAATCCATCCATGGCTAAAGCACAGTGTGTGGAAATGGAAATACAGTGGGTACGGAAAGTATTCAGACCCCTTTAAATTTTTCACTCTGGTTCATTGCAGCCTTTTCCAAAAATCAAAAAAGTTCATTATTCCAGTAATGTACACTCAGCAACCCATCTTGACAGAAAAAAACAGAAAAGTAGAAATTTTTGCATATTATTAAAAAAAAAAACTGAAATATCACATGGTCTAAGTATTCAGACCTTTGTTCAGTATTTAGTAGAAGCACCTTTTGTATATACAGCCATGAGTGTTTTGGGAAAGATGCAACAAGTTTCACATCTGGATTTGGGTATCCTCTGATTCCTCTTGCAGATCCTCCCAGTTCTGTCAGGTTGGATGGTAAACGTTGGTGGACAGTCTTTCAGGCTCTCCAGAGATGCTCAAGGGGTTAAGTCAGGGCTCTGGCTGGGCCATTCAAGAACAGCCACGGAGTTGTTGTGAAGCCATCCTTCGTTATTTTAGGGGTTGCTTAGGGTCATTGTTGTTGGAAGGTAACACTTGGCCAGTCTGAGGTCCAGAGCACTTGGAAAAGGTTTTCGTCCAGGAATCCGTACTTGGCCGCATTCATCTTTCCCTCGATTGCAACCAGTGTCCTGTCCTGCAGCTGGAAAAACACCCCCAAGCATGATGCTGCCACCACCATGCTTCACTGTTGAGACTGTATTGGACAGGTGATGAGCAGTGCTGGTTTTCTCCACACATACCGCTTAGAATTAGGCCAAAAAGTTCTATCTTGGTCTCATCAGACCAGAGGATTTTATTTATCACATCTTGGAGTCCTTCAGGTGTTTTTTAGCAAACTCCATGCGGGCTTTCATGGCTTGCACTGAGGAGAGGCTTCCGTCGGGCCACTCTGCCATAAAGCCCCGACTGGTGGATTGCTGCAGTGATGGTTGACTTACTACAAATTTCTTCCATCTCCCGACTGCATCTGGAGCTCAGCCACAGTGACCATTGGGTCTTCTTTGCTCTCTCTCCCAGGCTCTTCTCCACCCGATAGCTCAGTTTGGCCGGACGGCCAGCTTAGGAAGGTTCTGGTCGTCCCAAACGTCTTCCATTTGAGGATTATGGAGGCCACTGTGCTTTAGGAACCTTAAGTGCAGCAGAAATTTTTTTGTACCTTGACCAGATCTGTGCCTTGCCACAATTCTGTCTCTGAGTCTTCAGGCAGTCCTTTGACTCATGATTGTATTTGCTCTGACATGCACTGTGAGCTGTAAGGTTTAATAGACAGGTGTGTGGCTTTCCTAATCAAGTCCAACAGTATAATCACAACACAGCTGGACTCCAATGAGGTGTAGAACCATCCAAGGATGATCAGAAGAATAGACAGCACCTGAGTTACATATGAGGGTCACGGCAAAGGGTCTGAACTTATGACCCGTGAATTTCAGTTTTCTTTTTTAATAAATTAAAAATTTTACCTTTCTGTTTTCTGTTCTGCTCCATGGTACGTGAGATGGCTACATTGTTGCTCTCTTTTGACGTGTCCACACCCCCCCATCCTTACTGTTGTCAGATATTCTTAAATAGCACCCCACTTTTGTTTTGGAATAATGCGCGCTTATCATTTCTGACAACAATAGAGATTCCCCGAACATCCGCACTATCTTCTTTATTTCCAGTTTGGGTCCTGACCCTACCTTCCTCTTCTGTACCCACTGTATATCTGTGAAATGTCTGCAACGTCTTGGCATTCCTTCCACTGTACACTCCATGCATGCAGAGTGGTGACATTTCATGAGTATTTTTTTTTACCTGACATGAGCTCAGCACCGGGGGCAGCAGGAGCAGCAGCAGCTGTGGCATCTCCCCCTGTGGACTCTGGCAGGTCAACCAAAAACACACCAAACCATGCCATGCCAGGTCAAAGTAGGTTGTTGAGCCATCGCAGCATAAGGGCAAAGAAGGGGTAATAGTCAGCCTTCGGCTTCACGCTGGTAATGCCAAACAAAGTGCATAGAGTTAGATAGGAAGACTGAATACACAATTATACATAACACCAGGACACATTGCACATTTCATATGCACACATCCACACATCTCAGCATATTGCCATACTCATTTGACAGTCGCAGTAAAGCATCCACTTGCATTTTCACGAAGGCCAGGAAAAAAAAGGAAGGTAAAACAAAACAGAAATAATTTGACTATTTCAGCATGATCGAGCTTCATCTCAGGTATTCCCATTGTTACAAGATAGCTATGAGTTTCAACACAAAAGCACAATATGCAATAACATAACTTCCCAGTATTTATGAAGCCTAATATCAATATTAGTGGTTTAATTTGATATTTCCCAGATTTTACTCTTCTCTTCTAGTAATGTCTTCATGAACTGGGGGGGGGGGGGGGGGGGGGGGGCAGAGTGAGGGCAGCCGGCCATGTGAGTTACCCACCACCAAACAGGTTCATGATGGCCCCCGTGTCAATTTTGGGTGGGGGTGCCGAGGAGATGATAGGAGCAGGGGAGCTGAACATATCTGCTGGGAAGGGCAGGGTGGAGATGGCATTTAGAACCCAAACACACTCACGCACAAATACACACATACTATTGACCCGTTATTTATTATAATGCACATTTATCAATTGCAATCGCAGTGCAAGCAGTACATGCTGGAATGGGAAAGTAGGTATGAGTGATTTAGTAAACGTTTCAAACAGCTCAATAGCTTTTAGCTGACCCATAAGAGAGCAATCTCATTTCCTCCCCCCCCCCCCCCCCCCCTTTCCCTGATCAAAGCCAAGGACAAAGCTGAAAATCAGTCGCAGCAAGACAGGATATGAGAGTAGAGCGCACAAGAGATTGCAGAGCAGGTGCAATCGGGTACCTGCTGTAAACAAGTCAACACTGGGAGCGGGGTCCGCTTTGGTGAAGCTCGTGTCTGGCATGGAATCAAAGAGAGCTACAAACACATGCGCACCCAGTGACAGGAATATTAACAAACACTCTCAAACACTTTGAAATGGTGAGGTTGCTCTCACACACAGAAAACTGAAACTGAAAAATACCTTCAATGTTTGCACAAATCTGATAATACCAATGAAGAAGAATGAAAGAGAGGAAAGGATGACAAGCAGCACCAGATGAGGGAAATCAGCAGGATGCTAATCAATATTGTACGACTAAGAGCACAAGACAATAAGATTAATACCGGACCACACACATCTCTTACGTTTACAGCTGAAAAGGTCAATCGCAGGGTTGGCAGCGCTGGGAGTTGAAATGGTTGCAGTGGTGATGATGGTGCTGGATGCAGAGGTGAAGAGCGGGGAAGGGGAGGGGGATGAGCTAAAACAGGCATCCAGCGAACTACCCAGGTTATTATTCTCCACAGTCATCATGCCAAAAAGGTCTAGACCTGAAGGCGCTGTGGTGGTGCTACCATCCGAGGGAGCAAAGGGGTCTTTGGGGAAGAAGTGGGTTGGGGTGTGAGGAGGAAATGTAACACATACATAGGAAGGAAGGATGTTAAATACTTTAATACAACATAGACACATTTTATATGATGATGATGAAGATAATGCTGTAAACATGAAAGCTGAGGAGAAAAGGAATCTGAGAAGAATGATAGGAGAGTATGTGCAAAGCTCCAACACACTCCTGTTTTCAGTCCAAACAACTATAAATAGCATCTGACAAATGAAGCACATATTGAGCATCTTCACAGCATATAAACCTGAGGAAAAAACCCACAACTAAAACCAAGGAACTACCACAGGCAACCTTCTCCCTAACAGAAAATGCACAAATCTGCTGATGCCAAAAGATACAAGACAAGTAAGAGCATGGTTCTCGATTGCCATGGTAACAACAATAGTACTGTCCAGACACCACCGGTACTGAATAGCAAATCTATACGCCTACTGTTCTTGCCCAAATCTTTGAGATGAAGCCATGATTAAAACGTAAGACCAACCAGAAATGCACACAGACACACTGGCGCCAACAGGTCTGTGAGTTACTGAACAGCTCTACATTCACAGTCATGGCACTCAAACCAAGAAGGTGTTTAATAGATTTGTTTAGGGAGATTTATTGACAGAAATGGGATATAACATTCATAGTTATGTTTTCATTAGTGTAGTGTTTTCATTAACTTAGAATGAGCACTACCCGAGTGCAGATGTGAGTTGCGCATGCTCAGATTTAAACAGTTTACAGCATAATGTGTCATACTGAAATTTGTGAAATCCATAAAATGATAAACTTTTCTCATTACAAACAATAACAAAAGATGGAAATCAATTCAAAAATGTTTTAGCTATCTATGATTGTGTGATCGGTAACGTTAGCTCAAAACGCCATTCGAGTGACAGCCTTTGTTGCGTTTGATGCTAACTTGTAGCCAGCAGTGAACAAACTTCATTATGTAGGTCCACTTTTACTGTATAGACATTACTCGTTAGCATCTTGTAGGCTATTTGTCGCAAAGTGACGCATGCGCAACTCACATCTTCACTCACATTGAATAGTGACAACAAGGTCTGCTTTCACAGAGTCTGCCATGTTTGTAGTACCCATTAAGGGACATACTAAACACTGGCTCTTGATAGGATCTTTCACGTTTTCACGTGACCTGCTGTTTTTTTTGTAGGTTCTTGTACATGTTATAAATTGAGGGATGAGGGAAGTGGTTTTCAGTTGGTTGCAATCTGCAACCTCACTGCCCAGTAAATCCTACACATTAGTCCTTTAAGTAAAAGAAGCAATACCACAATTTGGACATTTTCAATTATGAGTCCTAGTTTTAAGCCTTACGTAAGTAAAAATGCATAATTATTGTCAGCGAGATTTACTTAAGGAAATAGTTTTACATGTTGGGAAGAAAAGTTTATTCATTTACTGAGAGTTAGATGAAAGAGCTAACAATCTCATGCCTGTATGATAAGCAAACTTGAGTTTACTAGGATAGGGAAGGAATGTCCCGCCCTACCCTGCCTTACTCTGCATCTGATTCGCTTGCGCTGGTATTCTTACCCTAACCAATCTCGCTCCTCATAACTAAACCCAACCAATCCAACAAAGGCTACAATTAATAGCCAATCAAAGGCAGAATAGAATGGGACATTCCTTTGCCATCCTGGGAAATGCAAATTTGCGTACGGTAAACAGGAATGTACAGCCAGTAGCTGGTTATCTTAGCTTAGCATAAAGACTGGAAAAAGGGGGAAATTGAATTCTTTGCACACCTGCCCCTTGGCTTTTCCTACTGTGACATGTCAAAATGTCTTCTGAAAAAAGGCCACGGTGAACCGGAAATTGCAAGCTATTCAAGCTAATGTTAGCTTCATGTGTTTATAAGGTCATTTGGTTAGAAACGCTGTCTTTGGCTGATTTTCTCCCTTTAAAACAAGGACCATGTAAATATGCATTTGTTGGGTACATACTTGATATGATGCTTAAATATCAAGATTAAAGGTCACCAGGGAAAAGTCAGCATCATCACCAGTTGATGACCCTTGTAGAAAACAGCATTTTATTGCTCATTCAAAGCATACGTTGTTTACTAACGGTACACATTTACTTTGTTACTTTTCATCACTGACTCAAACTC
Organism: Etheostoma spectabile; assembly: GCF_008692095.1. Classification (NCBI taxonomy): domain Eukaryota; kingdom Metazoa; phylum Chordata; class Actinopteri; order Perciformes; family Percidae; genus Etheostoma; species Etheostoma spectabile. Next base: position 15,177,081 of record NC_045750.1, on the reverse strand, counting down.
ACTCAAACAAACAGACAGACACACACACACACACACACACACACACACACACACACACACACACACACACACACACACAGACAAACTCTCTGTCACCCACCAGCTCCAGCGTTGGCAGATGGGGCGGTCGTGGCGGTGGCCCCACCTTCAGCGGCTGCTGCAGAGGCCTCAGTGGAAGGAGCAGATGTTGCAAAGGCATCTGGGGTTCACACAAACCCCACCAGAGGACAGAGACGTCCAGAGAGACAGATGAAGAAGTAAAGATGAAAAGAGAAAAGAAGGTGTCAAGAAACATGAGGAAGAGAAGAGAGCACCGGGAAAATAAAGGTAAGCTTCTCGTGACAGCAGCCTATTCAGTTGTAAAAAATGGTCGCTTGCAGCCTTAATATAGGACATTAATGACTGACAGATGAATAGACAAATGGGAATACAGACAGGAGGCACTACAGCAAGGATTAATCTACTGCACAAAAGTAAGCCTGAAAACTACAAGTGTTACAGCTGCCATTTGTAGCTGATGCCAAGTGACTGGGTTTGATAGAATTGCTTTTCACTAAGGTCAAAGAAAAGCATGACTGTCTATCAAACAAGACGCATGTGGCGAATGACTGTAGCAATATGTGTATGTGCAAGTGGAAGGTGAGTTTGTGGCTGTACATAATTACATAATGCAGAAATGTCTGTGAGTATGTGTTAGATAGTGTATGATTCTGTAAATGATCATCCTATTTCCTATGGAAACCCAAAATGGCCATGTTAAATAAATTAATAATTATAAAATATATAATAAAATGAAATAATTAAGTCTGTTTTTATTTCATATTGGCATTTTCCCCAATGAAACTTTGATATCATGTCACATTTCATAACATCACTTTTCATGACAGCTGTCACAGCCCACTCACCTTTTCAGTCAATCACGTGCCCCCTGCCTCTTAAAGCTACGCTATTTTATGTAACGTAACCCAACACAAGCTGTAGTTCCAATAAAACAACCAGTTGGGGGACCAAAGCGGAAGCTGTAGTTCGAATGAGACAACCCGTAGGGGGACCGAAGCAGGAAAAGTTGCATAGTGCTGCTTTAAGCAAGCTGAACAACTGCTGGCAAATTTTGCCAGTTGCGTTCATTGTTAACAAGAGCAGTTAGCTAGTCATGTCACAGTTAAGTCTGCAACGTTTCGCTTCTAAAGATGTCTCTCAAACAAATACAAAGAACTACAGAGTTGAGCAAAAAGACAAGCTCCAGATAACAGAAGCTAGCTAACATTGCTAACAGGGTCGCTGATGCTTAGTAATAGTAATATACTGTAAGCTCACAACCCAGCTAGATAGCATGGGTAGCCTTGTTGAGCAAAAAAGTGTGTGTGTGTGTGTGTGTGTGTGTGTGTGTGTGTGTGTGTGTGTGTGTGGTGTTTATTCACAGCAGCAGCCTGTAGTTTGTTGATGAGGGATACTAATGTTGTGTATCTAGCTAACAGGAGCTAACTGGCTAAATCTGGTAGCAGTTGAAGAGGCTGGAGGAATGTGATTGGCTACACGGTAAGAGGGCTGTTGAAAACAACATTGTCATAGAAAGTTGTGTTATTAAATAAATGTGTTATCAAGCAAATGTCATTATGAAATCAACACCATTTATCTATTTAATATTTGAAACTTTGTTTTAGGCATGCTAGGCAGTTGATAGCTGAAAATGATGAAGGTGTGCGTCAATGCATCATTAAGACTTCACTGTTTTTGATGATGCAATTTCTTTAGCAGAATGCAGACAATATCAGTGACAAATCAGTGAAGTTTGTCTACATATAAAGCATGTGTTTGAGCATGCAGTCGTCTTTGTGTTATCATATTTGTGTGATGGTTTTAGGGTCGAGCTTCCCAGAGTGATTCTTTCGTAGAGAATTATCTGGAAGCCCACTGACCTCCCAACAGATCCATATTGGTGGCGCCAGGGGAGGTGGCGGCTGCTGTGCTAGTGGGAGGAGCTAGAGAGACTCCAGATTCTGCGGCTGCAGGAGTGGGCGTTGCTGCTGCAGAAGAGGGGGTGGGCTCTGCTGTGAGGGTGGGTTCAGATAGCAAGGAATCGCCCATTTCTGCGAGTACCAACGGGGTGTTTGAAATCCCCAAAGAAAGGTACCAAAATAAACCCCAAAAAAGCAACCAAAATAACCAGTCCAGTCACCGTTACAACAGTGAATAAAAGCAAGCCAAAACAAATGTCCAATACAAATGATAGCCAATTAAGAGATGTTGGAATTGACCAAGCAAAGTAAAATCCAAATTTTTAACCAAAGTAAAGTTAAATTATTCAACACCATCCAGTCACAACCAACAAATAAAAACAACCAACCAAAATAGCCCCCGTTGTAAACCAAAAACAGACAATGGAGTATGTGGAGGGAAGGGAGAGAAGGCAGAGAGAAACAGTGAGACTACTCAGACTAAAGAGAACAGCTTGAGGAGACAAACAGGGAGGATTCGTACATTACAGTCTATTTTCATGTTTAATTTGAATAAACATTGAACATTGTTTCCAGGTTGCCTCAATTTCAGATTAGAGTTTTTGATTTGTTTTGAAAGAAAGTCAATGTCATTGAGGTGTCCTGGAGGATTCGTTAAGACTATACTAGTCTACACTACTGTGGAGGCTGGAGGAGAAGTGACGGTTAGAGAGAAACCTTACCTGATCCAAGAAGATCTTTAGAAGCAGCAAACAACAAAACAAGGAAAATAAATGTTAGTTTAACCGAAGCTAAAAGTTTTTGACAGTTCACCAGCAGAAAATAGATTACTAATATGGCAACTTAATCCACTGCGAATGATAAAATGCGGATTTGTATTCTTTCAGATGAACCAGCAACTGAGTTGACGGAAGGAGGGACACTTACCTCCCCAAGACGTGGGGGCAGCTGATTGTCCTGAGGGACCCGAGGAGGACAGTGGATCCAGGTCCAACAAGGAACTGGCGAAGGAGGCAGATACGGAGAGCGAAAAACATGCAGTTCATCATCCATTGCGGAAGGTAATTCTTTTACATTGGCTTGTTGCAGAAATAATTAACTATTAGTGTTATCAGTGATAGCCACAAACAGGACTAGAGGTCTACATTCACGCAGTGAGGCTGTACTTGACGATGTGTTAACATGCTAACATTTGCTATTTAGCACTTAGCATCAACTACAGCTGGGGCTCATGAGAATGTCCATTAATTACTGTAGCAAATGTCATGACAATCAAGCCAACAGTTGTCAATAATTTCACTCAAAACCAAAAATGTCAACCATTGTGGAGCTCAAGGAAAAGTCAGGTGATCACCACAGTCAGATGGATTAATGCCCCGGGAATCATGAATTCAACCCATAAAACATTTGTTAAAATATTTGAGTCTGGACCAAAGTGGTGGAACTAAAATCCATCCCTGGAACCACACGATAGCTTGGCTAAAAATAAGATTGTTACATCCCAAAACGTTTTATGGTTATAATCCAACTACATCAGCTAAAATCCAAAAGAATCGCACTTAAGCATGGTTTTCAAAGGTTGCATTGGCCATTTACTGCCAAATGTTGAGAATCATGGAAAGGCAGAGAAGCGAAAGGAGGTCACAGAGTTTACAGGCACTTACTCTTCAGCTGGCTCAGCAGCAGCAGCAGCAGCAGCAGCAGCGCTCTCCCCAGGAGGAGGCTGCAGGGTGGGAACAGCGTTCGAAGATTTGGCCGGAGTCGATGTCGGAGACACGTTGTTTGTCGGAGACCCCTGAAAGATAGACAGAGAAGCCCCATATTTAGTAGTACATCGGACTGGACCAGCTCAATAAAAGTATAGACTGTTTTGACTGTATCGCTCACCTTTGTTGGCGACCTGAAAGAGTGAAAGAGTAGAAGGAATTGTTAGTGCTTCTGCTTGAAATGCACAGAACTCCTGGACGCATAGTGGAAATGATTTAATGAATCTATTTTTTAAAGGTGAAAAAAACCTCAAGAACAAATATGCAAGACAGATTGCATCAGACAGTATGTGATCCAATGAAGAGTTAATTTCCAAAGCAAAACACTGTATTTTCAATTGTTTAAAAGACTCTTATTGTCAACATTTGTTATCAATTCAACTTTGGAAAAAAACCCTGTCATTTACTGATTCACATTGCATGTCAGGATGTGATAATACACATGAGGTGACCTTATCAAGACATGTGTTTCTCATGTGTCATCACATCAATGCACACAGTTCCACATCAAAACCTATTTAGCCATGTTGCATTTATGCTTCTATTCACATGGAGATCACCTACATACTGCAATTCCAGTGAATAATGTGTAGGTTTACCTGATGAGGCCGTGGAGGAAATGACAGTAAAACAAATCTACACAGTTTTCTAACAAGTTAGTAACTCCAAACAAAACATACAGCATATGCTCACCCTTCCCTGGTGATTCCAAATGAACACAAAGGGGGATAAAAGAAACGAAGGGTTAAAGGAAATTATAGAAATATAGGCCTGTTTCTACCAACATTTCTCTTGGTTACATACATTTATTTTCATGAAAAACTAAGAGGGAGTTTCTTAGACCTCAACTTCTTTTACTTTTGTTGTTATGTAATCCTAATTCTTCTAATCTGGCTTCACACTGAGTACCATAAGAAGCACCCAAATTGACGTTCTCTTACCCCTTCTTTCCACCCTTCACATCCTCCAGACCATTCATGTGTGTTTCCAGACTCTCCAGGATACTGCTGGGAGCCTGACAAAAAAAAAAAAAAGTGGAACAATCAATAAATAATCCTAATCTATTTGTTTGCTACTGTACTGTAGCAAGGCCATGTTTCAAAAAGTGGTAATAATTTGGATTTGGGAAATCTCTGTTCAAGGTTCTTTATTTGTTATGTGCACAACAATAAAATAAGTAGTCATGGGCTCACTGCATTGCACACATGCATGCACGACACACACACACACACACTTGTGTGTCTGAAATTCTACTGGGATCAACATCTCAACACGCCACCCTGTAAACAGGCACTCAGCCAGGGCACCCTGTGTTTTTGTGGTTACCGGGTCCTCTAGAGGCGTAAAAGGACAGTCTTCGTCATCTGAGTCTGCTAGATCCACTACTACCCCCGGATGGAGACACTGGGGTAGGGAGAGTCATAGTGGGTGAGCTGTGAGCGTAGTGTTTGTGTGTAAAAGGTGTAATGGGTGGTATTCATTTGAATTACATTGTTGGTTGCAATCCTTCCAGGAAAACAATGTAAGAGCCACAATATTTTTTAACTTACGTAGTTTATGTCAGGAATGTCGTTTTTCTCAACCCCAACTGTCTGTTAAAGGAAAAAGAGTTTAAGAGTTTTGTCATGACATATAAGCATCATTATGAATGGGGCATTAAGGACTGTTGATTGCCCCATACCTCAGCCAGCTTCATGAATTCCCCAATCTTCGTCACCCTGGTCAGGAACCTCTTGTAGATCTCCAAGGCCTCCTTACAGTCACTCTTCTTCATCTTGAAGTATTTCTCTACATACAGGAATCAAAAGGTTTACAGGTTCAGATTCTCTGTGATGCATGTTTTCATCTTTGGATGAAATGCCAAATGAAAGATACTCATGGACTACCAACCTAATAGGTTGATGACTCCATCATTGTAGGATGCAAACAGTTTGACCAGGTCCTTGAAGAGAAGCAGGAATGCAGCATTGATGATCCCATTGTTCAGTTCCTTAGGATGAACCTGAGAAAGGAAACAGAGGACATGTGACATTTGGAAGCCCTGGGAAAACCTCTGTCTTGTGTTGCTGCATAGTGCTGATACCGAGCCAAAGTCTGACTCACATCAAACTCCAGGAGTGTGTCAATCTGAGTCTGCAGAACAGGCATGCCTTTCAACAGCTTCTCAGTGGTCATGGTCCTCATCACACCCTCAGCACTGAAAGAATACAACAGAGAGTGAGAGGCTCCACAAGGATGAGCACAGCCATTGGATGTAGCACTCAAGTGAAGAAAAAGCCCTAGATGGTAGAAAGTAGAGATGTGAGGAAGCAAAGGCCTATGCGCAACCTCTCTGCCTCCATGTTTGACTTACCCCTTCTTAACTCTGGTGAAATCAAAAGCCATCTGGCGGTAGGCGAAGGCTTTCTCGTTCAGGTATCGTCCATATCGTCTGATGAATGTAGACATGTCATATCCTAAAGAAGAAATAAATGTCAAATGCAGGCAGAGGTCATTATGTTTGCTTTTTATGTTTTAGAGATAATCAGCTAGTTAATTTGTGTTTTTTTTATATTTATAGATAAAAATCCCAATCAATCAATTTAAATCTTCATATTCTTCAAAGTAAAAACATAAAAAACAATAAGCCTTAATAAATCGTCTGAAAAGCAGATTTGGCCTTTGTAGCAACCATTATTATAACATTCCTACATTCTTTGCAGGTGCCGGGTAACAGTTATCTGCACAAAAAGCTGAGAAAATACCTGCATGCTGCTGTCTTGTTACCAATTTCTTTATTTCATTTCATAATACACATGGTCATTTTCGAGATCCTTTCCTTATTTTCTTTAGAACATCTGAATTGAGGTCGTAGATTCATTTTCTTATATATTGTCACACAAAAATGCACTAAATAATAGGGCAACCCAATGCAGCTGGGTTGACTAAGAATGTAAAAAAACCAACATAGTAACAAAATGTAAAAATATGAGAACGTAATAACACATTACACATTACACATTCAACAAAGACATTCCAGCATCTGTTTGCAGTCATGTGTGAACGTGTATGAGTGTGTGTATATCTTTTTACATGTGTGTGATCAAGGCCGGTCCCATCTATGTATTTGCAAGATGGCTGGTTTCTTTTTTGCCAGATGATATTGCTCTTACCGTGAGAGCCGGTTTTGTCGATAAAATTGCTGAGATTGAAAAGGGAGGTCCTGGAAGCCAAGTACTGAATGAACCTCTGAGGAAGAGGAAAAAAAAAAACTTAGAACGTTTCTCGATGTTTCACTCTATCACATAGCAACGTTTACAGACCGGATTGCATGAATGACTGCTCACACACTGAACCCGAAGGACTCATTTCATTACTTTGAGGAATTGTGGTCAAAGCCTTTATTTGTCTAACTCCACTCAGCACTACACACAATCCTCAAAGCACTCAGAAGGCCAATTACAGCTCTCCAAAGTAGTAACCTCACAAGTTAAATATCAAGACATTTAGTATACATTTGGAATGGGGGATCATTTAGCAAATCCATTCAGTAATTTCCACCATTTATTCCAAGACAAAAAAATCCCAAACAATCAGATCTAACTTTTGTATTTATCTAATATCTCTGAATTAAACTGGGTTGAACTGAATTGCACCTGATTGGTCTGCCTGTCTCACCCACTAACCTCGTTGCCGTGGACACACATGTGATGACTGGTGACAAGGGCCTTGAAGACGACCACCCAGCTGGCATTGGTGGCTCGTTCAAACAGTGTGTCAGCCATCTGAGGGATGTTCACGTTGGTGGTGTTGGTGGCTGACACCAGGTCTGCAAATTATCATCATTGACATCATGTGAAATTTGGAGGTCTGAAGACATAAAGTATTTTTTTAAAAGGGGAGATTTCATACAAGGGGATGTGTAAGAGGAGCGGCAGAGTAAGTCTAGTCAAATGCCTACATAATTTAATAACAGCTTTGATTAAACTTTGATTAAGTGGGCAGGAGATTAGTGTTTGCTGCAGAGCTGCTCTAGACACCCATGAGAATATTATGCCAGGAGGAAGACCTGATGTACATATGAAATTATGTTGGTGCTCAAGCCCACACACACGCAGGCACACACACAC
>NC_045750.1:15167217-15169238 GCF_008692095.1 Etheostoma spectabile | reverse complement strand
ACACACACACACACACACACACACACTCGCACGCTGACAACGCAGAAAGACAAAATAATGCTTTGTCAGCTCTTGACCCTGGGTGCCAGTTTAGACACTTAGACAGACAGCGAGGTGTCCAACAGTGGTGTCCAGACCATTGCAATAGTATGAGAGTATAATGCAGAATAGGTGTAAAATGTGATGCATCTCCTTCCTCAATCCATTTTAAGCACAATTCCTGTTAGTCCACTCTCACACATACAGTATCTGCAATATTTTCTGCCAAATCTCCTTCTGTGGCTCAAACCAGTCACTGCTGCTTCACGGAAATACTAAGAGTTAGCCAGAAAACGACAGAAATTTCATGTCTTACATATTGAGAACATTCATATTAAGTTTATTCTAGACCATTTTTAATGGATACCATACTTTATACTAGGAATGAACATAATGGTCCTTTTATTGGTCAATCTGCCAGTTATCTTTTTTTTTATTAACCAATTGGTCTAAATTGGTCTAAAATGTCAGAAAATGTCGAAAAATCCAGTCCAAAACCAGAACATATTCAATTACTCATCATACTGTATAGCTCAATGAGGAGCAGCAAATCTTCACATTGAAGAAGCTGGAACCAGAGAATGTTTAGGATTTTTGCCTTAAAAAAGGACTTAAACATATGCATTTTTTATCAAAATAGCTGCTAACAAAATTCACATTGATTAACAGATGAAATAATTGAGGTACATAGTTTTGCATAACTGGGACGAGACAGAGGGCCACGGTTAATTTTTAGAGTCAAATATAAAAACAGAGCGATTGAAAATGTTTTATTAATGAAGATTATTTCAGAGTGTTTGCCAATCATGCAACCACACTAGAGGCCCTAAAACATGTTTAACATACCTGACATAAATGTATACAGGGGAACATCTTGTATTGAGGGCACAGTTGTAGTAGAAAAAAAAACAGAATAACAATAACCTTTAAGTTCTTGAAATATAAAATATTACTGCAAATGCAATTTCTTTAGTCCGTCCCTCAGACATTGACAGCTGGGCAGGACTGAGTGTATCTATACAGAGTGCCAGAAAGGAATGCAGCACACATTGGCAGGCAGCTCTGGTAATGGAAGGAGTGGAAGGCCATTATATCGAACAGGCCTTGGCCTTGTCTTGAATAAGTAGATACCAAAAACCAAAGACCAAAAATACAGCAAGGAAATGAGCAGGAGAGCGGCAGAAGGGAAGCGAAAGAGAGGCCCTCAAGGTAAAACAGCAGGTAGTCTGTTGAGTGCACTAATGTGGACGTGCATGTGTAAGAACTGCTGTTGAAGGTCATAGTGGAAGGCTGGACAGTGGGGCTTGGGGTTAGGGTGGTTGGTGAGGTTGTAAACAGATTATCACTAATCACTGGTCCTGGTCTTTCTATGGTGGTTGTCTCACTGCCCATCCCCCGAATAGCACACACACACAAACCTCTCTTGGCACCACGTGTTTCACTCCACGCTCACGATCTAACTCATCTTTATTATCAACTTTGTGTCCCTAGCGCTGTGGATGTATAATGATTTAGGTTTAGTTGATTATCTTCCTAGCACAAAAAGAAATGGCCTCTTGAAGATCCCAACATTAGTGTTTTTATTCCACCCTCTACTTTTGATTGTTCTAATTTTTTCCCGGTCCTTCTTTAGCTTCACTTCTCTGTGAAATGGCTGAATATTACATTCTGCCTGCAGCCTTTTCAAATGACACACACAAACCGAGAGACATGGTCCACAATGGCTGAAATGGGATTATGTAACATTATCTTGTCACTGGCACAGCTACAAGTTAATATTCATACTAGCATGATGAACACAGCGCCCTCCACAGCCGCACTTTCACCTCATAATACCCAACATCAACTGTGTGTGTAGCTTATATTTACAGTCTATGGTATGTAGAGATGTTATCATCTCTGTTTACTGGTGTTTAACTGGTCATATCATAGGATATAATCCATGATTTCTGTTTTGTGTGTGTGTGTGTGTGTGTGTGTGT
>NC_045750.1:15162793-15167207 GCF_008692095.1 Etheostoma spectabile | reverse complement strand
GTGTGTGTGTGTGTGTGTGTGTGTGTGTAATGAGGATTGGCTGAGCTAAATAAATACTAGACGGTAATCCAGCGCTCTAAGAATGAACCAAGGCCTCACACTGTGCAATTGTATGTTTATGTGTGTGACACTGTGTCTTTTTCTAGTCTGTCTGCTGTAACCGTTTTTTTATGCACAACAAATCACTCTAGTAGTAGCCAGAACATTCCAGATAAAATTAGACAGAACTCACACATTAACATTGTGTTGATGTGTAGAATCATCCAGATAGCCTAATTCCTGTCAGCTATTTACAGTAAGAGCCATCCTGACAGCCTTTCTCAGAAGCTTTCACACCAAGTGTCCAAAATAACTTCCTCGTTAGCTCATCCACTACTCCCTATATAATAGACATGCAATAGTTTACTCTATAGTGAGCAGTAAATTGGTGTTTCGAACACATACACCGGTGTTGCGTTGTACAACTGTTAATCTTTGCATCCATAAATTGTCAAACTTTCAAATGTGTGGCATTGTTAGCGCAATGCTAACATTGTGGAAATAGAACATCAATCTCACTCTCAGGATTCAGACACTCAAATAAAGTGCAGGCCATTAAATAGAGTGTGCTATATAGGTAATAGGGGTGGTTTCGTACATAAATATAAGTCTAGTGGCAGCAGCAGGTTAGCTTAGCATAAACACTGGAAACAGGGGAAACAGCTAGCATGGCTCTGTTTGAAGGTAACATAATTTACCAACCAGCCTCACAGTGACGAAAAGAAGTTACCACTCCCTGCCAAGAGAAAGTCTGGCACATAACCCCCTTGAAAGCAGCAGCCTGTCTTTTTTACACTTCAGTCTTTGTATGGATTGAATTAAACAGATGCAACGTGTTAATTGGTAAGCTTAGGCGCTGGTCGTTGGATTTTGTTCAGACAGAACCAGGCTAGCTGTTGCCCCCGTTTTTACGGTCTTTATGCTAGGCTAAGCTAACCTGCTTCAGGCTGTGGCTTCATGTAGCGGACAGAAATGAGCGGGACCATTTCAATTTCTCAGCAAGAAAGCAAATAAGAGCAACTTCCCAACAAGACTATTCCTTTAAAGACCCCATCCCTGCATGCTTACTGTGGCTCCAGCAACTGTGTCTCACACATGCACACCATCATATTACTGGACACATAATCTAACTGCTAAATGCTTATGTACATGTGGTCAACTGCTTCCATCAGGTTGGTACCTAGATTCCACTCCTCGAAATAGCTATTTCTACACCCAGTATATTGTTAACATGACCTATGACTATATAGTATAAATTTATACTTATTGCCTTTGGTGTTAAACTCTTTTATTTGACCTTGCATGGACTACATGTTCCCCTAAATTTGCAACAGTTACCCTCCAGTGCAGTTTTCACTACAGCTAGTGTGGCTACATATACAGTGCACGACTAAACAAACTCAAATATGAAATTCGTCAGCAAGAAATAACAAACAATTGACACCTGGGATTCATTCCCTGCACTGAAATCAAATGCAGACATTAAAGCCAGAAACAATTTGATGTTTGCTATTTATGTAGTAGAAAGTCCGGCACACATAATTTACCTTTGCACTTTTTATTTTGTAGTTAAATCATGGGTCACGAGGCACCTGTGACCCACCTGCATTCAGACCAATCACTTCAGTCTGTTTATAGTTTATATTTTGATATGTACAATCGGAAGACAGTGATGGCCATTCGCCATCCTAAAAATCGTCACTAAAAAAACACAGTTGTTTAGTCAGTTAGCCGCACTCAAAGACTATTGCAAATACATTCAGTGTTTGGTTGTAGTTAAAGAAATATACAGTCATTATGATTGTGCTCTAGAGATAACAGGCCTGTCATCTGTCCTCTTTCTTCTAACAATTGCCCTGTGTCATTACAGTGCCATCCCTTGACAGTCTCAATCGGTTGTCATGGAAATGCATTGCACCACCAACACACACACGCCCACGCCCACCCCAAGGGTCACTGACTGTGTCACTGTGTGACAAATATGACTTTTCGGCTTTCTGTACAAACCTAGCATCAAAGAAGCTCTTAATAGTGCATTATTTAGCCAGCCTTTACTTGTACTTTTCAATGATTACTTCACTGTTACTTCTTATTTTCAGCCCAAACTATGTCAAGACAAAAAAATGAATTATTGAGTTTTTTGAGGCTAGGAATCTCCTCCAGCCAAGACACACATGCAAGAGAAGCACAGTGGCCTACATACAAGAGGCTTGTTAAATTGCCCTAGTAACAGATACAGCCTAACCTCATGGACTAAAAACCTTAAGGAAGACAACCCGTCCATGTGTGTGTCTGGCTTATTTGTCTCATAAGTAAAGTTGATAAGGATATTTCTACGTGTCTGGAGTGTTTGTCATATCAAGAGGTCAACAAAGCGTCTCCTGTAGTTTAAAGAAAGAGGTGAAGGCGTGTACCAGTGGCAGTTTGCTCAACAGCTCAAGTCTGTGCAGTAGAAAGTTAAAGCCACAGAAAACAAACCTACAGACACAGCAGATGAGTGAGGGAGCAATGGTCTCTAGTGCATGGCTAGCATTAGCATTGTCACCTTTGGCTGTGTAAATAATGCAAGGCATTCATTGGCTGATTTTTAAATTATTCAGCAGGGGAGCGGATCACAAGATATAAGGTCCTAGCCCAAGACACAGGACCAGACCTGCCCAGCGACCACACACAGACGTAGACAGACTAAAAAGGAAGATATGGAGGGCCGATCAGACCACCCGTCATCTGCAGTGCCACGCTACCACTTTGGTCTGACTCACTGTTTACGCTATAGGACAGTAATTAATCACGGTTTGTCATAAGGTGGCCCCTGCTGTCATCTGGAGATGTGTCAATAAAGCTGTGAGGTTTGAAAATGTTATTCATCAGTGACTTTATGGCCCTATACCGGCCTAGAGTGACTGATGGAACCCAAATAGGTCTCTTTGCATGTTTTTCATTCAACATAAGCTTGGAATAAGTTTAATTTAGTAGGCTATGTGTAACACTTGCACACCCTTCACTTTCCAGACTGGAATGCATTCAACAGTTCTGCTGAAGCTTCTATGTGAAGCATAGTGCAAAAGCACAGAGAAGGGACATTAAATGGTCTTGTGCTGAGGATTACTTGTCAGTATGCTTTAAAATATGACCTTTTCTCCCTCCCTCTATCCTGCTCTCCCTTTCTCTTTCTGTGTTCCCGTCATCTTTATTGGATTCTGACACCGAGGGTCACCAGAGGGGTCATCACCATGGCTGCATCCATTCATCATGGCACCACACCCATATAAGATTAGGGAATTATGGAAAATGACTGTTCACAATGATACGCCTGCAGTGATAACATGTTGGCCTGTAATGGCATGTGGTCTGGGTGGATGTGTGTAGTGTATGCAGCCTTTTAGCCTAGGCCCTATAAGGCAGTAGGAAGGAAGAAGAAGGACTACACTTACACTCCAGGTGCTTTTTCTTGGGCGCCATCACTTCATGAGTGGTGGCTTTGCAGACAGCCCGAGCCATATCTGATCCCGTTAGCTGGTGTTGCGCAGCGGCGATGCGATCCGTGAGCGTTTGCCCCGACATTTTCTTTCCGTTGAATCGACCACCTCAGGAACGTATTTCACCACGGGACGATGGAAAAAAATGTGTTAATATGGACCGGCTGCTCCCCGGTGGTTGAGTCGGCGGATCCCCTGCTTTCCTCTTCCCCGAATGATAGGCCCGTGACCTTCTGTGTGGGCGGAAAAAAAACCACATTCAATGAGCTCAAACCACTACATAAACATAATTTTTTTTCGAATCAAATCGTGCAGTCACGTTGATGATTTGCGCGGTGACATGAGACTTACTCAAGGTTGTGAATTCCCCTTCGGCTCGTCCCGGTATCGGCTTCGTTCAGTTCAGTTCAGCACCTTGGACAGCTAATGCCACTCGGTTATCTAACACTAAACTGGCAATGGAAGCTAGTTTCTCAGCCGGCAGCGATTTATTTAAAAAATAAATAGGTCAATGACAAATGGGTTACAAGCGAGGCTCCTCTGAGTGTCCAAAAAATATTCTCGGAAAATGACAGGAACGTAAATCAACACTCCATAGGTCGGTCAAATATCCCGTTTGGAGGGGGCATGAGATTTGGTTGTCTCCTCCCGAGTCAGGGCATCAAAGGGTTTTCAAAATAAGACAAATAACCCACAATTTCTTCCTTGGTTGTGTTTTTTCTATCCTTAGATGTGTTCGTTTTGGCTCAGTAGCCTAGGCCTAATGCCGCTTCAGATGTTGTGGTCCTCTCCTCAGATCGAAGGGAAATGCGCACAGCTCCCCGGTGGCGTCGCCAACACTGCGCAGAGCAAGATGCTTGGGAAGAGGAAAAGGCAGAAAGGAATTTCCTTTTTCT
>NC_045750.1:15161331-15162783 GCF_008692095.1 Etheostoma spectabile | reverse complement strand
CGTCGTTTGTTTATTTATTTGGCCAATCTATACGTCCATCTAGACTCTCCTCCCCTAGGACCGGACACACGTCGCATTCCACATCTTTGAAAGGGGAACACTATAGGCTAAATAAGAAACTCATATCACTCTGCGCCAAAGGGTTAACATGCGAGCGTGATGGTGGCTCATGTGCTGCTGCATGTAGGCTGTGCTTCACACAGGTTTGCACGCAGAGCATGCAGAGTGACAGATCATAAAGGTGAAATAGTTTTCGGTATATAGGCCTGTAAGCAGATCCTGTGTTTGCCTAAATAGCCAATTGACACGTTTAGATTTATAATTATGATCAGCTAAGATGGTCAAATAGATCCGTTTTATAATTTCGCCCACAATTCTGTTAAGAAACAAACAAACCATGTTAACCCATTGGCCTAAAATAGCGTATTAAATGCTTGATTCCTGAAATGGTTTTTTTGTTTTAGTTTTTTTACAAACATGCATGTAACACATAAAATAGAATAAATAAATACAATTGCAGTTAGAGATTTGGTTCGGTTGTGGTGCTCAAGGTGTCTAATCACACTATTGCAGAAATGCATTCATCGGCAGAAGGCACGCTGTGCGTGCTTGCGTCACGTGACGTAAACGGAACTGTGGCCACGTCGTCAGTGGGGGAAGAAACAGGAAGCGTTTCATGACAACACCACACTGCTCCAGAAAACAAACCAGTAAGTGTAAAAAAAAAACAAGTTAATGCATTTACATTTATAACGTTAGCTTGGCTCTTACGTTCAGCGCTGGTAGCACCGTTTTAGCTGTGTGTTAATGTATTTTTCGTTAGTTAATAGGTTGCTCTGTCATTGAATGGATAGGCAGTGATTCAGTTTGTTGAGTGTATCTGTTCAGTAGGCGACAGACTGCTGCTGTAATTTGGTGCAAACTTTGCCCTCTTCTTGTCCTTTGACGTGTTATATGACAGCTTGGTCTAGGGCTAGGCGTTGTTTTCAGAATGCATTTCAAAAACATTTAAATATGTTTTATTAATCTCTGTTTAAAAAAAAAAAGAAAGTAGTTTAAATTTGCTCAGCCTCAACCAGCTACAACATCAGCATACTTCTTTGTGCAGTAATAATAGTGATTTAATAATGATAAACCTCTATTATGAAGATATAAATGGGACAGGAATCATTCTTCAGCATAATAAATACTTTTGCTTTGGTTACTTAATCCTCCTGTTGTCCTCGGGTCAAATTTGACCCCTTTCAAAAATGTCTATATCTGAAATATAATAATACTATTTAACCAAATTACCACAAAAAATGGATTGACTTCCATACAACACTGTTTGCAGATCCATTTGATCACTTTCATTCCTGACTAAACTCATCTGTACGTTCCTCTGATCGTAACTATTAGTCAACATAATTCATAATTTCTGCTTTTTTTAACTTAATTAATAGGTATAATTCT
>NC_045750.1:15149430-15161321 GCF_008692095.1 Etheostoma spectabile | reverse complement strand
GAGGGTTATTGACCATGAATTCCAAAAAATACTGTAAAACTAATGGTAGTTAGGTTGTGTTATTGAAAACTAAAAAAAAGTCTAAAAAAGGGACAAAAATGTCAAATTTCTGTCTGTTTTGGACCCGGGAGGACAACGCAAGAGTTAAGGTACATTTTGGTGATAATAGTCTACTTCTGTACTGAAAATTAACATTTTCTTGATTGAATTTTATTTTTGTATTGGACAAAATACTTAGACTACAAAACCTCTTCCTCCACTGACTGATCTGTTTGTTATGTCTTCATAATGTGTCTCAGTTATGCCACAGTTTAAGGAAGTATCAACGCAGTCTGGTCTGCACCCCAAGCCTGCAGGGTTGGTTTTGCAGTATGGGACCGCTGGTTTCAGGACCAATGCCAAACAGCTGGACCACATCATGTTCAGGATGGGACTGCTGGCCACTCTCCGCTCCAAAAAGACCAAAGCCACCATCGGAGTCATGGTCACCGCATCACACAACCCTGAGGTGAGAAAGGCATTCAGAAATATTAATTCCTCTGTGCGTCTTGCCATAGTTATGATTTAGTTTGTATTCTGTGTGGACATGTTAGATTATTGGTGGTATTTCCTAGTCATAACCTTGTTTGTTTTGTCCCCATAATGTTGTTTTCTTATCATATTCTTAATAGAAGATTGACACGTTCCACCTCTCTTTTTCTCTTAGCTAATTATATTGTGATCCTATAGGTTTAAAAAACTCTATAAACACATCATAATCATAATCCTCATCACCAACTTCTTCCTGTCATCTTTCTCTATATATCTGCCCTCATGCAGGAGGACAACGGGGTGAAGCTGGTTGACCCCATGGGAGAGATGGTGACGCCGACGTGGGAGGGCTACGCCACCCAGCTGGCCAACGCTGAGCAGGAAGATTTGCTCGCTGCTCTGCAGGACATAATAGAGAAGGAGGCCATACACATGAGCCAGGAAGCGAATGTGTTTGTGGGCAAAGACACCCGGTATATGATCTCAAGCCATTTTTTTGTTTTGATTTTTCAAATAACCCTCTACCATCCAGACAACATGCACTTTTATTACTTTTTATGCCTTTTTGTATTACCGATTTTAATTTGACTGTGATAGCAAATTATTTCACACACAAAAGACTAAAAAACATGTTACTATATTTAACTATAGGAGCAGCAGTGCCAGCCTTTCACAGGCAGTACTGGATGGAGTATCTGCACTCGGTGGTCACAGCAAAGGTGGGGTGAACTAAACTTGTATACCCTAATATTTAATTATTTTGTTTACTTACTTTTCATACCCTTTGTCTTCTCCTCTTGCTTTAATCTGCCTTCTCACTCTCCTATATGATTGCGTCAGACTATGGTTTGGTGACCACCCCCCAGCTCCACTACATGGTTTGCTGTCAGAACACACAGTGTAAATACGGAGAGGCCACAGTGGAAGGATACTATAAGAAACTCTGCCAAGCTTTCATTCAGCTCACGAAAAATGTAAGAAACTAGGACGTGTCATGTGTTCCCATGAATTCATTTAAGCCCTGTACGTTTTATTGTGTTTGTGTGGATGTGTTTTTGCATAATTTTTGCTCCTTTCTCCCTTCTTCCATCTTTTTCTCTCTGGTAGGCGTCCAACTGTACAGACGACCAGAAGCACCTCACTGTGGACGGCGCTAATGGTATTGGGGCCCTAAAGGTGCGTGAGATGGAGAGTCAGCTGAAAAAGGAGCTGCATATATCGCTGTTCAACGATGGCAGTGAAGGGAAGCTCAACCACCAGTGTGGGGCTGACTTTGTCAAAGTGCAGCAAAAACCTCCAACAGGTTCGACTTCACTTTTTAAACTTGTCAGAAGAAGCAAAATAAGTTTTGATGCAGATGGAAGTGATTTGTCTCAAAAGCAAAATACTTTTTATTTGCTTAGTAAGTATAGTATAAATAGAGTGAAAAAACAAAACAGTAAGTACTATGTATTGTTTGTGTGGTTTATCACAGATGCAGTATATGACCACAAGATAGAGACTGTCAATCAGCAAATTGCCAAAATAATGACTATTTTTGACATCTGTGTAAATTCCTGTTTCCCTATGAATGTAGTTTGTTTGAGAAGTGCCAAATAAACGTGTACGGCAGAGAGAAAACTGTTTTAAATGTACCACTTCCTTCTTACATCTCTCTCCTCTACTGTCTCTCTGTGTGAAGGCATTAAGATGAACCCAGGAGAGCGTTGCTGTTCCTTTGACGGTGACGCTGACCGAATCATTTACTACTACACTGACTCTGAAGGAAAATTCCACCTGCTGGATGGAGACAAAATTGCTACTCTCATCAGCACTTACCTTAAAGAGCTGCTCACACAGGTGTGCTCTCAAATACAAACGCAACAACAATAATTAGGCACATGCATGCAAACCTGTAGTAAATTGTTTGTTTCTGTTCATAAAGGCTGGTCTGGATTTGGAGATAGCAGTGGTGCAGACTGCTTATGCTAACGGAAGCTCAACAAACTATTTGGAAAACACAATGAAGGTGAGAAAACACAAGTGTGGTTCTGTATATTTATATATTTATATATATATATATACTGTATAAGAGTCAGGTCAAACATGTTCATGTGATTTAGGTGATAGTGAGGTGTACTAAAACTGGAGTGAAGCACCTTCATCATGCAGCCCAGGAGTTTGATATTGGTGTGTACTTCGAGGCCAACGGTCATGGAACTGTGAGTAGATCAGACACTCTTAGACAGATCACATATGAGGCACCCACCATCACAAATCTAGCATAATAATAAATGCCATTGTTTTCTGTGACAGTGTTGTAGTATGTCCGATGTGATTAATGGATTAGTATTATAAATCTGAACATTATGCCATGTGTTGAGGCCTGTGACATAATGTGTTGCGTTTAGGTGTTGTTCAGTAAAGCAGCTGAAGAGAAGATCCAGCAGCTGGCTGAGAACTCCAACATCAATGATGAGAGGAAGAGAGCAGCTCTCCTGCTGCAGAACACTGTCAACGTCATCAACCAGGTACACACACACACACACACACACACACACACACACACACACACACACACACACACACACACACACACACACACACACACACACACACACACACACACACACACACACACACACACACACACACACACACACACACACACACACACACACACACATTTTACTGAACCATTAAAGCAAACACATCATTATTATTATACTGACTCACAGTTCTGATGTGTTACTTTGTGTTTTTATCTTCTAAAGACTGTAGGTGATGCCATTTCTGACATGCTGCTGATCGAAGCCATATTAGCCATCAAGGGTATGACTATCCAGCAGTGGGACGCCATCTACAGTGACCTGCCAAACAGGCAGCTCAAAGTCAAGGTACTCATTCATTTATGTATTATAAGGTATACCATTTCTGACAGATAATCCTGTGTGGAAATTGTTTTTCTCTGCCCCTCTAAAAGTAAAAGGAAATCTTATGTGTAAAACACAGTGTACCTAGATAAATGAGTAGGCCTCAGTTCTCTCTATCCTTGTATCAACACTTCACATCCTGGAGAGCTGCTTCTGATAGATATTTGTTTATATAACAGCAGTTTTTAATTTACAGTTATCATGAGAAAGGAATTTGACCTGCTTGTCTGGTTTTGACCGCCAGCATGTTTACCCAAGGAGTGACAGAAATTATGAGTCCTTATATCCATCAAGGCCTTTATTATCAATAAAAAAGTACTTCAATTTGATATACCTGCGACTGCAGCAACCCGAGACCTGGTAGGGTGTCAGTGTCTTGCTCAAGAATACTTTCAGACTCCAAGTTTAACTTTAATTAGTACTCCCATCAGTGCCACCTCAATTTCGACACAAATATATTGTGCACAAGCCGTTATAGACAGCTTTATTTGTGCTTGATTTATTTCCAGGTGTCGGACCGCAGGGTGATAGACACAACAGACGCAGAGAGACGGGCAGTGAGCCCGGCAGGACTGCAGGAGGCCATCGACAGTTTAGTGAAGAATTACAGAGAGGCCCGCTCCTTTGTGAGACCCTCCGGCACCGAGGATGTGGTGAGAGTTTACGCCGAGGCAGAAACCCAGGTGAGAATTCAGTTTTGCTCCTCTTTTGGACATTTGTCTGTCCTTTTGCTTTTATTCTCTGATACATTGTTTTTGTTTTAGGAGAGCGCTGATGCCCTGGCGCGTGACGTCAGCCTTGCGGTTTATCGTCTCGCTGGGGGAGTGGGGGGTGAACCCAAACCATTGCACTAGAAACACATACACACAATCATACAACATCGACTAATCAATAGGTGCTTTTTGAATGCAATCTCAGTTTACAGCATCATACTCTAAAGTTGTAGTTTCTCAAAATTGCTTCATTTCAGTGAGGTGCCAAATTATTTTGTACTGTTAATTGCACTCTAGTTCTCTATTTCTTTGTATTTGATTGTAAATATATGGGATGCACTGGGGGGTGGGGGGCAATGAATTGACTTTATTGTACTTTAAGTAATGCTGGCCAGTTATTATATCTCCATCAGGCTGCCAGTAAATGATGGGTTTCTGTGTAATATAAACTTGATACATAAACTGTGTATATGCCATAATTAAAACTTGTAAACATTGTATTCCTACACAAATTAAGAAGGTTTAATGGCTTAAATTAACTTTCAGTTATCTTATAACTTCCTACTAAATGGAATATTTTTCACTGGTTACAAGTTTACATGAGGGGAGTTGTATCAAGCTTTCTTCCTTTGAATGTCTGTTGGAAAGCCTTTGCTGCTTTGGTTTTAATAAATTATGGAAAATATTGTGTCTCTCTTTAGATTGAAATGAAAACCGCAATTATGGTTGCTTGCTTTTTATTTTGTTACTTTGAAAGGCGTGTTTTCCACACACAGGAGGATTAAAAGAGCAGAAAGGCAGCGTGAGGCTGACAGGGTGTCAGGAGCAGGCAGAGCAAAGTGACTGCACACAGTGTGTAGCTTTCGTAGTGTAAAGTCGCCTTGGAGGATGAACACAATACTTGAAATTTGCACATGTTGCTTGAGTTTTCTTTTCAATTCAATATTAAATTCTAGGATTTTTGAAGCACTGGAAAAATGAGAAAAACATGAGGTGCAACGTTGGTGCATAGTACACCGTTAGCAAAGGTCACTCCGTGAGATTTGGGGTTGATAAACGGTCTATTCTTCATTTGTGTCATCTGCTGCTCCAGAAATGATGAAGGTGCGCTCCTGTGTGTCGCTCTCATAAGTGTCCTCATCTGTCTTAACTGTTCTGGGATGAAAGTGGTGGGGAAATAAGAGGTTTTATTGTGTCAGTAAAAGATGATTGAGAACAAATCATAAATGTTAGGCGATAGAAATTCTGTGCCAAAGTCGCCCTTTTACCTGATGAGGACAGTCTTCCTCTCAGTCATCTCAGTGGCCTGCTCCTTTACGTTACCATCTGGCTGGGTGTCTGATGAGGCCACCTCCACTTGCGCAGCCCCTGCAACTTTCTCCGCCCTGCAACTGTCACCGGGGGCTTCATTTAGCTTTGGAGTAGCTGCAGGGGCTGAGGTGAGACGCAGGCCTCCAGTCAGAGACAGGTTTTGGACCATGGTGCTCAGACGGCTGTCTTCCCCCTCGATCAGCTTCCTGAAACAAATAAACAGAGGGGAATGAATGCTGAATACAAAATGAACAATACCCTGTGTGTCTTATATTTCTACTTCATGTATAACAGTCAGGTTTACATGCTGTGGAAATGGCATGAGTTTTTTTTTTTTGTTCACCTGTAAGTGGTGATCTCAAGCTCCAGAGCCATCTTCACATTTAGCAGGTCCTGGTATTCCCGTAGCAGCAGGGCAATCTTTTCCTTGGTTACTTTTAGTTCCATCTTAATCGCTTTGATACGCTCCTGGCGCAATAGAATACAACAGAATTGCTAAATTTAAAAAAAGTTTCAAGCCAGAGCTTGACTAGAAAATGTCTATATTCATTAAAAAAATTCTAATATGTATCCTGCAATGGTACATCCTGTCAATCACCTCCAAGTCCTCCTCCTCCTTCTTGTATTTTTTTGCTGCATCACAAATCCGAGCCTCCAAAGACTCGTTCCTCGTCTTCACTGCTTCCAATTCACGTTCCTTGTTGAGAAGCTATACACCCACACACACACACACACACACACAACTGTTTTATGCTAAGAAGTGGTAGTAGTGACCATGAACAAGAACAAAAAATCTTACTCACATCCTTCTTATAGCCTGTGATTTCCTCTCTCAGATTTCGAGCGCTTTGAAGGTGTTTGGTGGAGGCGCTGTTCAGGTCCTGAAACTTTGACTTGTACCAAGTGTCCATTTCCTTAGAGAAGAGCAGACAGTGTCTATAACCCGAACACACTAATGATGTGTCATGTGTCAGGAATGTTGACGTCATACATGTGTTTGTCAAGGTTCCATCATGGGGTTAAAGACTGGAGGAGTTAAACTGAGTATCAATGTTGCACGTTACCTGTAGGTTTTTGGCGGCAATGCAGTCATATTGAGACTGAATCTGTCTGAGAGCAGAGGAGAGGTCCGGCAGGCCAAATACCAGGTCCACCTTGCTGGTTGCTGAATAGATCTGTTGCATCAACTCCTCAATTTCCTTTCAGTGGAACACAAACAGCCAGAGTTAGAAGAATAGGGATACACAGTGTGGTCTGTATTGCAAATTCAGTTTAAAATACTGGTCTGTTTTTAGAAATAAATGGAAACAGTATTTGCTCTTTGTAAGGAATATGGAAACATTTATTTATGTTATAAATGAAGGTTCACTCCACCACTGCACCAACTGTTAATCACATTGTTTCCCAGTATGAATCCATCACACCATGTTGATAACTGCCATGTTTGCGTCCTTACTTACTCTATCCATCAACAGGTCTCCATTTAAGTATAACCAGTCATTGCAATAATTACCAGCCCATTAAATAGTTGATAATAAAATGAAAGGCATTCCAGCCCCCAGCCGCTGACTCCTGTACATACTATGTAGTAAATGGAGAGTAAAACATATATTACCTCCTTGTGAACTCTCTGCAGGAAGCCAAGCTTAACCTCCAGGTTTTCCAGCTGGGTTTCCAGGGCAATCCGTGATGACGTTGCTTTATCCACATCCTGGGACATTGAACCATGAGGTTTAAATGGTTTGGTGAAAAAAAAGCAAAATTCTGTTGATAAGTCTTGTATTAACTTAAAGCAGTGAATTCTCACAACATCATTCAAAGTTGTGAAAAGACTTTCTACAGTTTCTTACGGGACGGAGATTCTCAATGTCTTGCTCTGTCTTTTTCCGGGCATCCACAGCCTCGGTGTATTTGGCCTTCAGCTTGTCCAACTGACCCAACATCGCCTCCTTGGCTGCCAAAGACGTATCCTGCACAGATGAGATAAACAATGATCAAACAGTTGTTAAATGGAAAAAAATTCAGCAGATAATAGGGTGAAAAGGAGCACCACTGTTGCCACATTCTGAACCACACCTGGCTTTTATATTAGTCACAACAAACCATGATCTGAATATGTTGCTGCCATGAGATGTGACCTCCCTCACCCTCTGGACTTTCATTTTCTCAGCGTCCCTGTTGAGCTCCTTCAGCTGAGACTCGTACAGCTGCCTAAGGCCCGGTCTGAGATGGCGGCTCTTCAGGGCCTCAACCTCAGCCTCCAGATGCTTGTTTTTTGACTCCAGGGTTCGCACCTACAAGGAGAAATACAGGAGATATAGACCTACTTGATGATTACAAGCTGAAAGTTCAAAAACAAAGTAATAATTACAGTACGTGGTTTTAATCATGTAAGCCTATTGCTTTTTTGTTATAATGCTTTATGTAGGTTATGGGCTAAATGATGATTAATTATGATTTGTGTGATATTTTAGGAGAGAAACATGAAGAAATGTGTGTCTGTGTGCGGTTGGTCCTCTTGCCTTTTCAATATACGCTGCCAGGCGGTCGTTGAGGGCCACCATCTCCTGCCTTTCAGTGGTGCGAGTCGTCATAAAGTCTTGGTTCTCTGCTGAAGCAGCATCCAAATCCAGTTTTGGCCCGAGCTCCATGGACATTCCAAAGCACAGTGTTCCCATACTCACACTGCTGTAGACAGGACCAGAAAAGACAGATTAATCATTTTTCTTTTCTACATTTTGACACATCTACACCCATTCATGCTTATTAGGTTATGCACTGCACTGTTAAAGCTGCACTGAAAACATGAAAACTGATCATAAATGTAGCCGAATTACAGGATTTAGGATTCAAGGATTTAATTTAGCTGCACACTTAATCAACATTATGACAGGTGACTCGCCTGGTGATGCGAGCCTTATTGGAGATGGCCCTGCGCCCTGTCGCCCCACCACTCCGGGTGAAGCTGGCCGACCGGTGGCGGGTGTCCCTGCGGCTGGGAGAGGGACTGGACACCCGGAGCTGGTGAGCAGGAGGGGCAGCCAACTCGCCCTCGAAATGCCGGCGGTATGAAGACATCCTCTCTGGACTGCGGCTCATATTGACACTCCTGTAACTTCTGCAACTTCAACGGTGGACTGGAAACTGGCCACTCACACCTTTAAGTCTGTGGCAGGGTCTATATACCACCAACCCTTCCCCAAACACTCAGAGGAATGTTGAACCTTCCCAACACAAGGGTGAATGTTCCGACAAACATCTATCAAGGTTACGTCAATTAACTTAGCCTATGTGCGGTTAAATATATTAATTTTAAAATGATGACATACATCTGTTGGGAATGTCTGTGCACACATTAACTGCATATACTTCTGTACATTTATTCATAATGTTGCGTTGTGTGGTGTTTTGCTATTTAGATTTCATGGCACATCCATCAATGTGTCAATCCACATTGACCTCCCTCTATCATTTCAACATTTTACAGTTGAAATGAAGCATCATCATTTCAACTGTAAAATGTTGAAAATGATAGAGGGAGGGAGGGATGGCAGGGTGGATTGACACATAAAAGATATATATTATATATATATATAATTATATAATATAATTATATTATATATATATGTAATACAATACCGTTCAAAAGTTTGGGGTCACATTGAAATGTCCTTATTTTTTTATATTTTTTTTTTTTGAGCAGAATTGAGTTTCTGGAGCATCACATTTGTGGGGTCAATTAAACGCTCAAAATGGCCAGAAAAAGAGAACTTTCATCTGAAACTCGACAGTCTATTCTTGTCCTAAGAAATGAAGGCTATTCCATGCGAGACATTGCTAAGAATTGAAGATTCCTACAACGGTGTGTACTACTCCCTTCAGAGGACAGCACAAACAGGCTCTAACCAGAGTAGAAAAGAAAGTGGGAGGCCGCGTTGCACAACGAGCAAGAAGATAAGTACATTAGAGTCTCTAGTTTGAGAACAGACACATCCGGTCCCCAACGGCATCTTCATTAAATAGTACCCGCAAACCCAGTGTCAACATTACAGTGAAGAGGCGGCTGCGGGATTGGGCTTCAGGGCAGAGTGGCAAAGAAAAAGCCATATCTGAGACGGCCAACAAAAGAAAAAGATTAAGATGGGCAAAAGAACACCGATTGGACAGAGGAAGACTGGAAAAAAGTGGTGTGGACGGATGAATCCAAGTTTGAGGTGTTTGGATCACAAGAAGAACATTTGTGAGACGCAGAACAAATGAAAAGATGCTGGAAGAATGCCCGACGCCATCTGTTAAGCATGGTGGAGGTATATGATGGTTGGGGTTGCTTTGGTGCTGGTAAGGTGGGAGATTTGTACAGGGTAAAAGGGATTCTGAACAAGGAAGGCTATCACGCCATTTTGCAACGCCATGCCATACCCAGTGGACAGCGCTTGATTGGAGCCAATTTCATCCTACAACAGGACAATGACCCTAAACACACCTCCAAATTGTGCAAGAACTATTTAGAGCAGAAGCAGGCAGCGGTATTCTATCGGTAATGGAGTGGCCAGCGCGCACACAGATCTGAACCCCATTGAGCTGTGTGGGAGCAGCTTGACCGTTGGCACGCAAGAGTGCCATCCAACAAACCAACTTGTGGGAGCTGCTTCTGGAAGCGTGGGGTGCAATTCTCCAGATTACCTCACAAATTAACAGCTAGAATGCCAAAGGTCTGCAATGCTATAATTGCGGCAAATGGAGGATTCTTTGACGAAAGCAAGTTTGATGTAAAAAAAAATCTTATTTCAAGTACAATCATTATTTCTAACCTGTCAATGTCTTGACTCTATTTATATTTATTCACAACGTATGGTGGTGACTAAGTGTGATTTCAGGAAAACACAAAATTGTTTGGGTGACCCCAAACTTTTGAACGGTAGTGTATATTTACTGTATATCTACAGTACAGTTTTGACGTTCTAAGACGGAACTAAAATATATATGTATACATATATACTGTATATCTACAGTACAGTTTTGACGTTCTAAGACGGAACTAAAATATATATGTATACATATATACTGTATATCTACAGTACAGTTTTGACGTTCTAAGATGGAACTAAAATATATATGTATACATATATACTGTATATCTACAGTACAGTTTTGACGTTCTAAGACGGAACTAAAATTCCGGAACCATTCCATTCCATTTTCTATCCTTCCCCGGGACGGTTTTGATGTCACTCTAGTGTCTGCACTTTGCCAGTGCTATCCGCTTCTTTGTAGTAAAGTTTTATCATTATAAAGTGTTCTTCTCTACCTCAGCTGCTACGAGATGGCGGGAAACTTTTGGCAAAGTTCTCATTAGTAAGTTTTTATTACAAACTGGACATGTTACGTCTTTCTTCTGTAAATCTCCGTCTGTGTTTCGAGGCCTAGCGTTAGCTGTGTCTGTGCGGCTGCGCTAACAGTTTCTCCAGAACTGTTGCTACGATACAAAAGAGCTCTTTAAAGAAAGACAGAAAGCAAACTTAATAAAGAGAAAGGCTGTTATAAAAGCTTAATTAGACTAGCTTCTTTTTCTATTGTTGATGCTTTGCGACAGAAATATAGAAGGCTAGCTACATGTAACGTGATGTTGACACTGCTGTGCTCCCCGCTAGTTTGGCTGATGTCACTTTGAATAACCAACGTAACTCTTGATTATTTTGAAGTAATACTTTTTATTTTATTTGTTAAAGTCTGCAGTGGGTTCTGGACAAACAGGACCTGATGAAAGAGCGCCAGAAGGATCTGAAGTTTCTCTCAGAAGAGGAGTACTGGAAGCTGCAGATTTTCTTTGCAAATGGTTAATTTGTATAACAACATTTAACAGTCTGAGATCTGTACTCGTTTACAATTTCCTGCTGACTTCTTAGATTGCATTAAATAATACATCATCATATGTATGCAACTTGTACAATCCGACTGAAATATATTAGATTGTATTTCCTACTCTTGTATAGAATGTATCAGTATTGTAGTCACCTTTTTATTTGATTCTGTGTACTTATAGTTATTATTCACAACCCAACAATAGTTTTAACTAGATAATGAAGTCTGGCTTTTTTATTATTTTCTGTCTCTTTCAGTGATCCAGGCTTTGGGGGAACACCTGAAGCTGCGACAGCAGGTCATTGCTACGGCAACTGTTTACTTCAAACGCTTCTATGCCAGGTAAGGAAGAGGTATCAGCATAATACTGTGATATTAGGTATATTAAAAAGTGATAACAAAACACATTTCATCTAGGACTTTGGTTATAGTAATGTAGCAGCTATAATACAGCTGCACTACATTTGGCTCACTTGTCTGACATTTGTACTATATTTGAATAAGTCATTAAGTTTGACTGCTTGATCGTCTATGCCAGTGGTTCCCAAACTTTTTCAGCTCA
>NC_045750.1:15149143-15149420 GCF_008692095.1 Etheostoma spectabile | reverse complement strand
GAGAAATTTGGTGTCTCCCCGGGACCCAGGTTTACAAAAATACAACATAAATCATTGTAACATCTACATTTTTAAACTGTGGACAAAAGACGGAACAAACCATGAATTTAAATGTATATGAAGTATATTTACTCCATTATAAAAGTAAACAAAAACAGAAAAGGTCTCTGTTCTCCTTTCTGTGTCTCACCCCTTTCTCAACTTATTTTCTCATCCCCTCCTAGGAGAAGAGAGAGCGAGAACCCCCCCCTCAAAGCATCTGAGCTGAACAGACCAG
>NC_045750.1:15148180-15149133 GCF_008692095.1 Etheostoma spectabile | reverse complement strand
AAGAACGCTCATTCACATAAGATTGATTTGCTTTTTACCATTTGACGACCCAATAAAACGGGTCTGCGACCCTAAGTTTGGGTACATTGGTCTATGCTATTTTGTCTGAACCCATAATACCCACCTCAAGTTTTGATTAGAATACCATTTGAGTACCCTAGTATCATTGTCTAAAATATATCTCAATAACATTTCAAGCTTTTGAAGCAATACTGTTATGATATGTCATACTGGCAATTTACCATAGCCGAGGTAAAACCTAGAGCTACTGCACATCTTTCCCTTTTTTCCGTTGGTGAACAACATATTGTAGCTCTGAGCAGTTTGGTATGATCTTCATCATCACCTTATTTCCATTGTATTTCTTTTGAGCCTTGTCCAAAGCTGATACATCTTTATTTTCTAATGTTTGCAGGTATTCCCTGAAAAGTATAGATCCAGTGCTCATGGCTCCTACCTGTGTCTTCCTGGCTTCTAAAGTTGAGGTATGGCAGTTTCTTTGGTATCAGTAAGGTATGAATTCTACACTTGTAAAGCAGTAGCTCCTTTATATGTACTCTATGTATCTAATCCAAGCTCAAACTTTCATGTCCTTTCAGGAATTTGGAGTTGTATCCAATACCAGGCTGATCTCGGCAGCAACATCTGTGTGTAAGTCGCGATGTTGAGGAACACATAAGTAGTTGTAGTAGTACAAATCTCTCAAATTGTTTCTTCTATAGTTTAGACGGTATAATCACGTTTTGTTTTTCTCAATCAGTGAAAACAAGATTTTCCTATGCCTTTCCAAAGGAGTTCCCTTACAGAATGAATCATGTAAGTAAAATGTCTGTGTAACAATTTACATTCTATGCATTTAGGTGCTGTTATCCCGAGTGACTAACACAAAGTGGGGGTGAATTATTAAATTTAATAGCATTTGAGAAAAAGAAATTGAAGTGGTTTTGAGAAAG
>NC_045750.1:15147873-15148170 GCF_008692095.1 Etheostoma spectabile | reverse complement strand
AAGTTTACATGTTCCAGTCTTTGATTATCCATCAACATCCATTCCTTACATTTTGATTTTAGTAATTCCTAATTTCTGCTTTTCTAACTCAAACATTAGGTCTAATTTCCTGTAAATTAGGTTTATTGACCATAAATTACAAAAATAACTGTAAAACTAAAGTTAATAAGTTAGTGTTATGTAGTGTTGACAATGTCAAAAAAAGTGACAAAAATTTGGAAAAATGCTTCAAAAGTGTTAAAAAAAAACCCGGGAAAAGACGTATGAAGAAGTTAAAAACATCGATAGAAAGCGTCA
>NC_045750.1:15140856-15147863 GCF_008692095.1 Etheostoma spectabile | reverse complement strand
TGATTTTCAATTTTGACGGGAAGACCACACAAGGGTCAAATGTGTTGTTTGTGTATAGGGATGGGCATGACACTAAGTTTGAGCAAGGTTCAGACTTTAAAAGAGGGCTTGAGGTCGTCGGGCCGGGCAGAGTTGAAAGCGATGTGTTTCAGCTTGAAACTAAGAAGAGAGACTGTAGTTTAAGTGCAGTGCACCCATGCCAACACAGAACCACTTAACCACCCGTATGTTAGTGGATCAGCTAGGCTATTAATCAACCACCTGATTGTTTTCCTACTTCCTCCGCAAAGTTCTTTATGCACTGCCGTGCTACGTTACGGCATACCAAGAGCCCCTTACACTGTATTATAGTGTTGCCACGTCGGTGTCTGTCAATGCGCGAGATTCCACAACTAATGTTCGCAAAGCTCTGATAAAAATCTTGTTGTTGTGGGAGATGGTTTCGACCACGGCATTTGTTCTGCGCAGATTTTCTCACCGTGATGTCAAGTGGTGTCCACCGTCAGTATTTTATTTATCCAGCATCTCCACCCAGTTGCAAGGACGTCACCGGGGCTGTTCAGACACGCTGCCTGTCTGAAAGCTGTGTAAACTATTATTTATAGTGAGCCACCACGGAGCGATAAATGGAGGGAGTGGTTCACACAGCAGAGAATGAGTTAGTGGGCTACTGCAACTCCTACACATCATTTTTCATGTCCAAGTGACAATAGCAATGGTGATGGTGGCACGGGGAACAATGGGCAACTTAACAACAGCTGTAGAGTTTGTTGAAGGTATTAAAAACGTTTTATGTGTTCAATGTTTGTGATTATGAAATCGCAATGGTAAAAAGGAATTAACAGAAACATAGATTACGCTCTATATACAGTACATATTTATTGTTGCACACTATAACAGAAACATAAACTACCAAAAGATTTATTCTAATTGACTTTGAAGGATTATTTTCAACCTGACAAGGGTGTATTTTACATAGGAAGTATATGCGAATGGCCTCAAACATGTTCAGTTTCTCTGGTTTAATGTATGATGAAAACAATTCTAATTTGTGTCTTTACAGATATTAGAATGTGAGTTCTACCTTCTGGAGTTGATGGTGAGTGGAGAGAGCTTTGTATCATTGCTATTGGACTGTAGGCTGTATTTCGCCCAATTTGATGCATGGTTGGATAACTTATTGTATATATTTTTTTTCAGGACTGCTGCCTGATAGTGTACCACCCCTACAGACCACTGTTGCAGTATGTGCAGGATATGGGACAGGAAGACATGCTGCTGCCCCTGGCCTGGTACGATACTCTCTGTATTCATCTATCTCTTTTGACATCCATGAAAGCTAGATTTAGCTGTTGTTGGTAGGTTTACTCAGTGCCTGTGCCTTTTATCTTTCTGAACCAGGCGAATAGTGAATGACACATACAGGACGGATCTGTGTCTGCTCTACCCTCCCTTCATGATTGCCTTGGGTAAGATTTGTCCCCATGTATTCCCATTGCAGCTATTTAATGTAGTCAATGACTTGAAACATGAAGTATTAGATGCAACATGATCAGCTCTCTTCCTCCCACAGCCTGTCTGCATGTTGCCTGTGTGGTACAGCAGAAAGATGCCCGGCAGTGGTTTGCAGAGCTCTCGGTTGACATGGATAAAGTAAGAACGGCTTCATTTGCGTTCTCAAAAATCTTTTTTTTTTTAATATGTTTTGCTGCCTTAAAAGGTAACGGTAGCATACTGTTACCCTTTCACTTTCAAGGCAGCACAGTGCAGTGTTAGTCGTCTCCTAGTTCTCTAGTCGATGATCGTCATAGGTAGTCTGCTTTATAGCTGCAGCTAGCCTGAGGGCTGAGCTGACTGGTATCCCAGAAGTCAACAGGTGTTGTCAAAGCAGGGGAGGAATGCCGGCAGTAGGGCTGGGACAATATGCTCTTGTCCCGATTTGATTCTTTCCTAATACGTGGGTGCCAATTAAATTTGTATGGCGATTTTTGTTGATTGTGATTCTTCTAGAGACAATATATCATGAGGCATTTCTAAAAACTAATTTTCTAAAAAGAATGCACATCACACATTTATGGAAAAAAAAAAATTGATTCTAGGAAATAGAATGTATTTTAAAAATTGTCTATAAAAAAATCACAATGTATCCGATTTTCAATTCTTATTTTTACTCCCTAGCATGCAGTCTGAGTTCAGTACAATAGGTAATGTTTATCTGTGTAATGGGTTTGAACATTTAGCTGCAGTGTTTTTGTTACATTGACTGTTGCTTTTGTGCATTTTGTGCCCACAGTCTGGTTTCCTGCTGTCTGTGGTTTTTGTACGTGTGTGTTTGTCACAAAGATTGCAAACACGTAATTGCGTAAGCCCAGAAAGCAAACAAAAATAAATTAAATGACTGGTTCAATGGGGATTTAGGCATTAAACACACAGTCAGACAGACACAGACTGATCATATAATGTATCTTCTTCCACTTGTATAGCTATTTTAACATGAGAAAAGTTGCATAATGTTGGAATCTAGGAACATCTGTCTATTATCTGATCTATAAACTGTTGAATTAAAGTAACAGTGAGGTGACACTGATCACTGTCTTTCTGAATGACCTGTTTGAACAATGGAAGCCATGCTAACCAGTTTTGTCCAACTGGGGCTTAATACGCACAACCAGGGCAGTATTATGTAGGCTTGTAGATTTGGATTTATTATGTGTTTAAAAATAATTATATATGGTCTGACTTTGCCACTCTGAACTTGGACTGGAACTACACTAACGGTTTTATAAACATTGTACAATTTGAACATTTTGTACTAAACAGATGTAGATTCACATTAGTTAACTTCTGTTTTTGTGTGTTTTCTGTCAAGATCCTGGAGATCATCCGTGTCATTCTGAAGCTCTATGACCAGTGGAAAAACTTTGATGACAGAAAGGAGATCGCTGCCGTTCTCAACAAGATGCCGAAGCCCAAACCTCCTCCTAACAGGTAAACCTGACTCGGCTCTGCGTACAACCCTGCCCTCATATACAGTACGTACTGTACATTTTATTTTATCTGTCTTTTTCAAGAAAAATATACAATAAAGTATAGTAAACAACAACATAAAGCTGCATTGACCTGTTGTCATAGTAACGTATAACTATATTGTCAAACGGGACACTCGTGTTATAGCTCAATGAGCTGTATGTAATTATTTCTTCCATCTGTCTACAGTGAAAGTGACCAGAGCTCCAATGGAAACCAAAGCAACTCCTACAGCCAGTCCTAGCGTGGCGTCTATATTTCCGTGGGAATCCATATTTTTGATTTTAAAACGTCACATAGCACAACCTTTTGAGACATTAGCTGGGGGGGGGGGTTCCTTTATCCGCGCCCAACAAACTCTTGAGAGCCACATCTTCACCTTTCCTCTTCTGTGATCATTATGGGTTCATGGATTTAGCGAGCAGCCACTGAAAGGCCTGCAGTGAGCAGCCAATCTGTGACAACAGTTTTGCCTTCTCGACGCGGTTCTGTACTCTGCTTCCGACTTGAAATGAACTCATAACGGATGAACATTTGGAGGTAAGGAGAGGGGGGCTGGGAATGTGGGAACACTGATAAAACCGATGTGGCAGGTTCAGTGGAAACCTGCTTTAAGGTCATTGTGATGATCCTGACATCCTTGAACAGCCCAGAGGAGCAAGTCCTTTCATGTGGAGCTCCGTGGGATGTGAGAAAACTTGATCACAAGGTGTGTGTGTGTGTTTGTTCCTCAGGGACTATAGTAGTCTGTAAAATGATTAGATCCTGGGCAGATCTGATTGGATATCACCCTGTGTAACTGATGTGATCGGATACCTCTGCCCTGTGAGGTCTCTGCTGGTTGATCATGAACCATGGCAGGAAAAATCCCAGGAGAAATTCCTTGTTATGGTAGAAAATAACTCTTTGAATCCAAGAATTTACTGTTTTGAATCATGACAACTTCACCTCCTCCATACCATTCCCTCTTCCCTTTTGTAGATAGCTATTCATTTGTTTTATCTTACATGTTTTGTTTAATTAAGGAAACTTAAATTGGAAATTTTCAGTTATTCTGCTTTAGTTGTAGAATAATGTGTTGCATAAAGCTATATTTTGTAAATATTTTGTTTTAAATTGTCAGTGGATGGCTTTTTGGACTAAACGTAAACCACAATCGTTCTAGATTTGTCTGCAAACTGAGTTGTATATTCTTATTTTCAATCTGTCGTCTGCCATCTATTTAATTGCTGAATTGTGACAATATATTTGTGTCCAAACTTTTGACTGGTACTCTATACCTGTAGATGTCTCTATATTTTTGTGATCTAATACAGTGGGAGTGGTGTGTGTGTGTGTGGCTCTACTCTAAACAAGGTGCTTGAAAGCCTTACAAAATGAAAGCTGCTGGGTACAGCGAGAACCCTTTCTAAAAGCACATTGTCCAGTTCAGTCAAATTGTAAAATGTATTTTAGGGCTGGATGTTGTATTGCTTTGATGCATCTTCATTTGTTCACCTCATTTTGTCGCTATTGGAAGAACAACTGACAAGGCACAAAAACATGGTGTTAAATGGCCACTAGACGTCACTTTGCCTCGGAGAAGCCACTGAGGCAAGTTGGATGCAGCCTTGTTCTGCCTTTGCCGTCGGGCATCTTCCTCCCCTTCAGCAGCTCCATCTGTTACATGACATGTTCACATGAATGGGCGGGAGACTGTAAAGGGCTTCACCCAACCTAAATATTCCTACTAGTTCTGGTAAAAACGTTGTCCACAATTGTTTTATTACTTGAAAGTCTGTTTATCATTTTTGGAGGATCATTTATGGTAATAAAAATGTATAGTGTGCATAAAAAAGTGGAGTTATTTAAGCTGGGCCTTGGGGAATCTGCCAGCATGTTACAAAAGTCTCATTGAGTCCCATTACCTAACTTCAATGTCGCTGTAGTAGGACCTCTAGTGGCAAAAACATAGCCTAAGATATCACATTACATACCAGTTTTATATAAAGTCTATATGTTTAATAACCGAGGTGTTGGACTTAAAGAAGTCATAATAGAAACAAGAGATTACACATTTTCTCTGTTTTGGGTTAATTTAAAAAAGCACCTGAGGATCTATTTAGGATTTATTTACATTTAGTCTCCTCAAGGAGATGGTACAGGGTAATGATCAGATTTCGTGACGTCACATGGCTGCGTGAAGCCAGTAGAGGATAACGCTACTGCAGCTAGAGCATTTCCCCTTTCAAAATAAAACCTTTTATAACTTAAGAATCGGAACCAGCAGAATTATCAGAATGAATAACAGTAGAGATAAACTGATATGCCTTATGCCTGGAAGATTTTGTTACATTTTACCATAGCAAAGGTGTAATTAATACAATAATTGTGGGGGATAATGCTTTACCATGAGTGAAGAGTTTAATATAGTTTAATATAATATACGTACATATAGTGTGTGTGTATATATATATATATATATATATATATATATATATATAGTATATTTGTACATATAGTGTATATATATAGTATACATATACATACATATATGTGTATATTTACATATATATGTAAATTTATTTGCAACAGTTATGTCACAGCATCCCTCAAAGTTGAAGGCTAGAGGTATGTTCTTTATGGGAGGGGTTAAAAATTGCTATATATATGTTTTCTTCTCTGTTTTGGTTGGGTTGTAACCTTATATTATTTTTAGTGGGCTTTATAGCAGTGGCTCTACAGACCTAAAATCAGTAGGTTACTTTGTATTAGTATCATAGTCCAGTCACCTCTTAGTCTCAATCAAACTAAAACCTTTGGTGGTTGTCAAACTTGGGCTTTTACTCCAGCATTTTGTATTACTCCTAGAATGTTTCAAGGCACTATCGAGTTTTATTTTGACAGCCTGATCCGGAAGCGTTGTAGTGTATTTGTCTGACTTGATAGTGACTGGAGGCAACCAGCCAGCAAGCTCCAAGCGGGCTGCGGAGGATGTCGACCCCGCTGCGGGGACCAGCTCCGGGCGGGACGCTTGTGTTTCTCGCCCCGTCGCCCCGCACCTGCAGCCCTCGGCACCCATGAAGCCCCCGCTGATGAAGCCCCGAGCTGCCAGAGTGAGGCGGAAAGTGGCCGGAGACAGAAAGCATGTACTGGCGCGTCGGGTTTGCCTGGACGCGGTCGTTTGTGGTTGATCTTGGCCAAAACCAGAGCTTCTCCTCCGGTCTGCTGGGCTCCGATGAGCAGCTCTCGTTGTATGGGTACATTATCGCCTACCCACTGCAGGACTACGGCGGGATAATGTCAGCTTTGGGCTCGGACTCGTGGTGGCGAAAGACGCTGTATGTGACCGGAGGGGCTCTGCTCGCTGCCGCTGCTTATTTGCTGCACGAATTGCTGGCCATCAGGTACCAACAACACACAGGCTGCCCAATGGGAGACACGCTCATCACCTTCCACACTCAGGCCTCTTGGGCCAGATCAATCTAAAAAAAAAACACTGCTGATGCTATAGTGCCAGTCCAACTCCCCCCAGGTCTGCTGTATTTTCTCTGGGGTTAAATATTACTTAATCTGGGCGGGGTGATAGCGGAGTCAGTGAAGAATAAGGAATCGTGAGTGGGTGGACTGTGACGTAACGAAACCCCCCCACCACCCCCAACTCACAATCACACACATTAGGA
This sequence comes from Etheostoma spectabile, assembly GCF_008692095.1. Classification (NCBI taxonomy): domain Eukaryota; kingdom Metazoa; phylum Chordata; class Actinopteri; order Perciformes; family Percidae; genus Etheostoma; species Etheostoma spectabile. The sequence continues at coordinate 15,141,174 of NC_045750.1, read as the reverse complement.
TATTTTTTCATTATTGGCTTCTTCTTGTTTTTTTACTGTAACGATATTAGTGACACGATATTTCTGGCTTGGTTATTCAATACGATTGCAACACGATAATGGCTAATTTCTGTTTGCTGTCCAGATAAGTCTGGAGGCCTGTTCCAAAACAGCTCTTTTGCCGTATGAATTGACAACGGAGGCTTTAGTTTGTCTATCTCAAGGACAGGGCGACATGATAGGCTGCGTTCATTTTATTGACCCCCCCCGCCCCCCCGCTCCACACTCACGTTCGGTGTTAGGTTTCAGTCTAAAGCAGCACTGCAGTTATGTTGGGGG
>NC_045750.1:15139840-15140846 GCF_008692095.1 Etheostoma spectabile | reverse complement strand
GGGGGGGCTCTAATGTAATGCCAAAGCCACAAACTTACTAGGCTATGTGATTTTTCAACTGGAAGGGAAGTGTGTTGTGACGGAAATGGAAATGTGATAGATATGATTATATTTCTGTTTATTATTAGTCATTATTTATTGGCAAGAATAAGGGGTTTGAGTCTGTTGTCCTCTGGTTACCTGCAGTCTACTGTTGTTGACGAATCACAGGCCTCCACACCAATGCTACAACATAGCAATATCAAAACATAAGCCGATCACCATCGACGATCAAAAGCCTCGGTGGGAATATTACCATTATGTTTGAGTAATATGAAGTGCTTTTTTTTATCTCAACTGACAGCGAGGAGCATTCTGGTGCTTAGGCCCTACATACATTATACAGTTAGCCCATAGGCTAGCCTACTAGCTGTCATAAATGCTGGGGTTGATGTTGATATGGGATACAGGCTATTTGTTGTGCAGTTATTATTTGGATGACTGGCTTGACATTTTCCGGGACATGTTTTTCTTTCCACAAGCGGTTGTTTTTGTTCCGTCTGACATTAACTGTTACAGCTCTGTCTCTCACTGTATTCTAGGCTGTATTGCACAGTACCCTCCTTCGATTATTGCACCAAAAACCAGCCTATTTAAGAGTGAGAAGGCGCTTCAGCACCACACTGAAATAGACAGCTCTTCTACTCTGTTTTTACGTTTCAGCACTTTACAGAGTGGACAGCTCCCTTTAATTCTGCATTGTGCTCACGTGAATTTGTTGGCATTTGCTGGCCTGCCCTAGTCCATGAAATAAGCTGTACAGTAACAGTATCCATGTGAATGCAGAATATTCTTTCACATGGGTATGATTAATTATTTTGACATTGCAGTTTTTCCTTTAAATGGCTCAGGGCTGACAATCACTCAGGGCCGAATAAAGGACCTTGGTTGCAGATGATTGTAGTTTATCATTTGGCACACTGGTGATCCCTTACACACACACACACACACACACACACACACACAC
>NC_045750.1:15135652-15139830 GCF_008692095.1 Etheostoma spectabile | reverse complement strand
ACACACACACACACACACACACACACACACACACATGTTTGCTCAGCTCTGTCATTCTGTCCTCTATACAGAAAGGAGGAAGAGCTGGACTCTAAAGATGCCATCATACTCCACCAGTTCTCCAGGCCCAAAACTGGTGTCCCATCCCTGTCCCCTTTCTGCCTTAAGATGGAGACCTACCTTCGTATGGTGGACCTGCCCTACCAGGTAGAGCTGTGCTGATGTGTCTGCACCATTACTTAATCTGTTTGTCTTGTGTTCTCCTAAGGTGACTCTCTAACAGTGTGTTTAAGTCTCTATTTCTTTTTGTTTGTATTTTTGTTATTACTAATTATTGTCCAACTCTGAGTGAGTCTCTGTTGTTACCATCGCTCAGTTTCCTGCGGGAGAGAATTAAATGTTTTGTCTGGAATTAAATTCACATGATACCAATTACCAACTGCTTTCTCATTTCAGTATTTTTTTTCCCTGAATCTCGTTTCTCTCGCAGAACTACTTTGATGGAAAGCTCTCGCCACAGGGGAAGATGCCATGGATTGAATACAACCAGGAGCAGGTGTTTGGTACCGAATTTATTATCGACTTCCTGGAGGAGAGGCTGGGCGCGAGCCTCAACAAGAGCCTGACGCCGCAGGAGAAAGCCATTTCTCGTGCCATCACCATAATGGTGGAGGAGCATTTCTACTGGTAAGGGACCAGGGACGTTCAAACTACATTTTTGTTGTCTTAGAATACCATTTCGCAGCAGGAGTGGAAAATATAAATAATAAACCTTGTTTTTAAAGAAGATTCTTAAAACAATTTTTGTGAAATTTAACTAACTTGTACTCTATCTTTCCATCCAGATCATATTATGCTTTTCTTTCTTTTTTATTCTAGTTAGTAGTACTTGAATATTAATCCTGAGACGTGTGTGTCTGTGTGTTGCAGGACCATAGCTTACTGTCAATGGGTGGACAACCTGGAGGAGACCCAGAAGATGCTGTCGGTGAGCGGGCCGCTGAGTGACCTGCTCAAGTGGATCCTGAGTCACTTGACCGGCGGGATTGTCAAGAGGGAGATGTATGGGCACGGCATCGGACGGTTCTCTGAGGAGGAGGTTTATGCCCTGATGGAGAAGGACATGCGCACCCTGGCCACTCTGCTAGGTGAGAAATCTGGAAATGCTCGTCATATGGAAAATTCTAAATCTATTATAAGATAATTTCTTGGAGCATTTTTTGAGTGTAGTCTGTATCCAAAGAGATTATTAAGGATGTTCACTTTGTAATTGTCACAATTTGTGTTCTACATAGTTTACCCTGCAGATCAACTGCTTTATTGGCAGAAAAGAACTATGGCTTTTCAGTGTGTGCCATGGGAACTATAACCAGCGACATTGTCTTTGTACATGTCAAGTAATAACACAATACTGACCTCCTGTGGTGGAATGTAAGCATTGCAATTTAAAATCAATACATAACCTCTGGCATGAGGTAAGAGAGACGGATCCGAAGTGGTGCTTACTATGGTTAAAGATGCATAGCGCTTAAAGCCTCTATTGATCTCTGATGCCTTTTACTTTGTGGCCTGAAAGGTTTTTTTTCCCTTTCAGTTGTCTCTCATGCATACATTTTCTATTCAAATGTATGTAAGCTGGCTGTTTCCCTCTGTTTCCAGTATGTATGCTAAGCTAAGCTAACCAGCTTCTGGTTTTATATTCAGTGTACAGACATGATAGTGTTTTTAATTCTTACTTAAATCTTACTCTCAGCAAAAAAGTGAATAAGCACATTTTCCCAAAAGGTTGAACTGTTTCTTTAAGAGGAAAAAGAACGTCTCTACCTGGATTGTTTTTGTGTGTTATTATTTGACATATTTGTTTTTTTTCCCCCTGGGTGCTGTCTAAGGTGATAAGAAGTATCTTATGGGCTCTAAGCTTTCAACAGTAGACGCTGCAGTGTTCAGTCACCTGGCTCCTGCTATGTGGACGCTACCAGGAACACGGCCGGAGCAGCTGATCAAAGGTAAGATCAGCCCTTCATTCATGTTCTGAAAAAACATACCGTATCTAACATTTAATTTGTAAGATCATTTGAGATTTGATGTGTTCATCATCGCAAAAGACAACGAAAAGAAGCCAGTCTCCACAATTCAGAAGGTGGAACCAGATACTGTTGTTGAACTAATTATTATATTAATTATCAAAATCAATGCCAATTGACTTATCAAGTGTTAGTGGTGTTTTATTTATCAATAGGACTGACATTTTTTTTTCACCCATTCTGTCCTCCTCCAGGGGAGCTGATCAACCTGGCCATGTACTGTGAGCGCATCCGCCGGCGATTCTGGCCTGAGTGGTTCGTGGACCTGGAGGACTTCTGCTACAGCAACACCACGGAGGGCAGCGACTCACAGTTGAAACTCCCCGATCTGGGCCTCTACTCCCGCACGGACACTTTCCAGGACAACACACACACGCACACTTCACATAGTGGCACACCAAAGGACCCTCAGTCACCCGACAGCGACCAAACAGGCCACTCGCTGTACGACTCTGACATGGACACGGAGTGCTCTGAAATCGACAAGTGTTGACAAAACATACACGTGTAGTACACGCCACATATGTACACACCACAGGAGGGCGCTGAGTCCCACCCTACTTCTTTGAACAGAAAATAACTGGGGAGTATTGGTGGTGTCTCCTGCGTCAGTGAAGAGGTTGAGGACGTTGAGGTCTGACTAGCACCCTGTGATGGAGGGATGACTGCAGCAGAGGGAAAGGAAGTGAAACATGGTGTAAAAGTGATAGAAAAGTGACAGATGGAGAGAAGGAGAATGACAAAGCAGAAAAATTGCAGCGCAGAGAGAAAAAAGAGAAGATTTAAAAACCAGGAGTGAATGATGCCACTGCTGATAAACTCCTCCACGAAGTAGACGACGCCATCTGCAGTCCCAACTTCTGCTTGGTGTCACATTGCCGTAACCATGGCAACTAAGTATGTGCGTGACACCCGTTGTCCCCGTAGAAACTCGCACCACCCAGCCTTGTGTGTGTTTTGACCAACTGAACCCTTAACACCTTGAATTGGTATGACATTGACACGTAGGGAACTGTACAGTGATTCATGTGAATGAATTCAAATCAGTGTAAATATATAAATTGATCAGATTTAATAGATATATTATATATGAGTATAAATAGTATAGATAGCCTGCAAATATAGAATCATCCCATCTGTCATATGGTGTAAATGCTTTAGGTGTTTCTACTTTGTGTTGCACACAGTGACTCAACTTGTCTTGTTGTAATCTCCACACTGCTGGTCTAAGATCAGTATGAGGAGCCCTTTGACTTCCTGTACTGTATGTATCTGTCTGCACAACTGGGATATTACAGTAATGCCTGCTGCCCATTATTAAAAGTGCAGTAAAAGTTCATGGAAGATAAGGGATAGGATACTGCAATTTGCCATAAGCACCTTTAAACTTTCATTTGTCTTATTGAGAGAATTATTTTGCCAAAAACAAAACATGTTAGAAGCATAACGTGACATGTTATGTTGTCAGATGCCTGTGTTTTATCATTGAGGACAGTAGCTTCGGGTCAAATAGACATTTTACATGTATTCAGTCCTTGAGAGAAAGTCAAACAATCATGTAGAAATAGATGAAATAGAGTCTGAATGAAAGTGCATGGCTGGTACGTGCCAATGAAAATCTCCATTTACACTTCACGTAGATCATTTTCTCTACGTTTCTTTGCTGGCTTATTCATTAAGGTTGATGATGCAGTTTGCTTTTGTCGGTGACTCAGGCCAAATCAGCCACGCGGAGATGTAGTTGATCCTTTTCAGCAGTTCAGTTGTTGTGATGGAAACTCTGATGACGAATGATTAAAAGGAAGCAATAATCGAGCAGGCGCAGGTTAATGTTATGCTATAGGCTGCGTGCTCTGTGTGAAGGTTCGGTGCAGGTTTTATGTGTGTTTGTCACTCAGCAAATGCACATACCAACATATAATGTGTTTTGTGAGGTGAGGAATATGGATGCAAGCAAGGGGTATACTGTACTGTATGTATGCGTCTGTCCATGGATGAGTCACCCCCTGTCTGTGAATGATGGCACACTGGTGTTGTTTCCCAGCACAACCTTCTCTTTCTAATACACACACACACACACACACACACACACAC
>NC_045750.1:15115896-15135642 GCF_008692095.1 Etheostoma spectabile | reverse complement strand
ACACACACACACACACACACACACACACACAGAGAATTGAAGAAAAATGTTTGTGTGTGTTTTCAAAAATAATCATATTGGCTAAAATATTGTTCCCAAAGTATGAGTTAGAAAAATGTAGCAATAATATGTAGCATTATATAGTGAAATAAGAAGAAACTAATCTAATACTTAGCAGAGGGTTAGGTTTTAAGGTTATAGGGGTTAGAAAGACGTCATTACGACACTGCTGTCATTTGTTGAAGTTAGACCATGATGTCGATGGCATGATGGGAAAGAATATAATGACGTTTAAATGAAAGCACCATTTTCCTCCGTGTGGCTCTGTCACTGGGTTCTCTGGTTAACAAAATAATGTCAAAAACATTCATATATAAGGCTTCAATTCCAAGCCTTTAGTAAAGAGACGGTTAAACCTTTAGGTGTGTGAATGTCAATACAATAACTAAAAACATGAACTGAAAGATGTCATTCTGTGTCTTAAAAGCCCTTGCCTGCATGTCAGATTATCAAAACTGACTCCTAACGCTGTTTACTTTATATTAGTGCCAGCATATGACTTATGTTTTTATAGAAATGTATTATTTATTTATTTCATGTGTATATTTATTAATTTTGATAGTGGATGTGATTAAAATGAGGAAACAGTAATATTGTTAATAATCTTTGGCACTTTTGTTCTTCTGTTTACACATTTGTTTCATCTATGGCTGAGAGTTTATTGATCTGTGTATTAGTGCAATACTGTAGATTCTCGCATATTTTCATGGCATTGCTGTAATTGCATGCGAGTCCATGTTTTGAGATTTGATGTGATGAATGTTATAATTCATATCATAATATCAATGGCATTGTGTTCAGATATTACCGCCCCTTATCTGCTGCACAGTTACTGTCAAAAGTCGAACTTTTTACTCAGCAGAGATTCAGTTGAAATCATAAAAAAAAATACATGAAATATTGAGGTGAAATACCAAACTGGGTGCTAGAGCTCAGATTAGCAAGGTGAGGTCAGCCACCCTGCCGATCAGCTGATGATCGGTGTCCCTGTTGTAAAACTCACCCATTACAGGAAGAACTGTCCTTCCAGATCAGTGTCTGTCGGCAACTTCATCTGTCTCAGTGTCCCTCAGCAGTCTGAGGTCAGGGGTCGGGCGTTCAGCCCTGCTGTGTGTGTGTGTGTGTGTGTGTCGCTCTCTGTTGAGATTTCTGCTTGTAGATTGTAGAAGCCATATTGTCTTGTGGTGTTGTGAGAGTGTGTGTGTGTGCTGAAACTCTTCTCTCATTACACTGTAAATAAGAAGAAAAAAAAGTCAAAGTCATATGCGAACATGAATTAAAAGAAATCACTCTGTACTCATTAAAAAAAGATTCTTATGAATGTATCATACCTAGAGATAAAAAAATTTAAAAAAAAGCTGTATGACAATGGATTACTCCTAATATTTCATTAAATATGGCTGTGGTATTTTCCTCTTGTTTTGTTTGTTGTTATTATGTTGAAATGTGCCTGCAAAGTGTACCTAAGGAGAAAAACTGTGCTCTGTATCAACACTTGGAGTTGGGTATGCTCTGGCATATATCTGTCTCATAATCCCTCTCCCTCTGTGCCTGGTACCACATGACAATACAAAGCCCACCCAATGCTGAAGAATTAGCTGTCTTCTCTTTGTGCTTGTGCTGGAGCATCCGGAGAAAGAGAGAGAGAAAGAGAAAGTGGTGGGAGCACCGCTGCAGAGACTTAGTGTGGGTTCGGCGGAGGAAAGGGCACGTAAAGCAAAAGAGACAAACAGTGATACGAGGATGTTTGATGACTTTGGCTGCTTGCATTTATGTGGCTATTGTGCAGAATCCCCGGGAGAGCTCCTTCCACACAAGACAGAGAAGACAATTCAGAAATGACAATGACACCAGAGTATAAATCATCTCTTGTGAGTCAGAGATGGCATGCAGTGTCAGAGTTGGCAGCTGTCTGCGTGTGTGCGTGTGTTTGTGTGTGTGTGTGTGTGTGTGTGGCGCTAGCTGGCCGGCTGACTGACTGTCTAACACGTGGCTGTGTGCATGACGTGTGAGGTGGGACGTTGTGGTGAGAGTGAATGTGCCTTTTTGTGTTTGTGTGTGTGTTTGTGTGAGAGTGAGTGTGTGCACAATATGAATAATGCAGAGCAAGCGTGTACGGGCCTGAGGGCCAGGAGGAGGGCAGATGGTCGCCTGCTTATGGGACAGAATCCAGGCAATAGGGTCCTCCAGAGAGCTGGGTCCTTTCCTCAAATTCAATGTTCTGGCTCATATTTGGGTGAATGCTGATTCATCAGTATTATAATCCGACTATTCGGTATTATTTTCGGCCCCCTACAATTTCTGCATACCTTAAGCTACAAAAAACATTAAAATATCAAAATGTTGGGCCCTTTAACAACCTTTTCTAGCATCTATACTTTTTAAAATATGTCGTTTTTTTTCTTTTTACATTTAAAGTCAATACCGACAGGTGTTAGAGAATCATTCTCTAGTAGTCGTAGGTTTTTTTTTTGTGGTATCACTGTTTAAGGTTGGTGCTTCTTTAAGGCTTATTCTGCGTTTATAATCCTGTTTATTATCCCTTTTTCTCAACGTGGTATGCTATGAACTGTTCAATATTCTGTTCTATGACTTCTTTCAAAAAACTATAGTAAGACTTTTTATCACTTTTTCCCAAGACACTACACTATGACTTTTTATCTTTTTTTTTGCTATACAATATTGTGACTTTTCACTTCTTTTCGGTCTACTATACCATGACTTTTTTTTGACATACACTACCGTTCAAACTTTGCTTTCGTCAAAGAATCCTCCATTTGCCGCAATTATAGCATTGCAGACCTTTTGGCATTCTAGCTGTTAATTTGTTGAGGTAATCTGGAGAAATTGCACCCCACGCTTCCAGAAGACTCCCCACAGGGTTGGTTTGGATGGGCACTTCTCTGCGTACCATACGTCAAGCTGCTCCCACAACAGCTCAATGGGGTTCAGATCTGGTGACTGCGCTGGCCACCATCCTTACCGATAGAATACCAGCTGCCTGCTTCTGCTCTAAATAGTTCTTGCACAATTTGGAGGTGTGTTTTTCATCATATTACCTCCACCATGCTTAACAGATGCGTCGGGCATTCTTCCAGCATCTTTTCATTTGTCTGCGTCTCACAAACGTTCTTCTCTGGATCCAAACACCTCAAACCTGGATTCATCCGTCCACAACACTTTTTTCCAGTCTTCCTCTGTCCAATGTCTGTGTTCTTTGCCCACTTAATCTTTTTCTTTTATTGGCCAGTCTCAGATATGTCTTTTTCTTTGCCCTCTGCCCTGAAGCCCAGAATCCCGCAGCTGCCTCTTCACTGTAGATGTTGACACTGGTGTTTTGCGGGTACTATTAATGAATGCCAGTTGGGGACCGGTGGTGTCTGTTTCTCAAACTTGAGACTAATGTACTACTTCTTGCTCAGTTTGCAACGCGGCCTCCCACTTCTTTTTCTACTTGGTTAGAGCCTGTTTGTGCTGTCCTCTGAAGGGAGTAGTACACACCGTTTAGGAAATCTTCAATTTCTTAGCAATGTCCGCATGGAATAGCCTTCATTTCTTAGGACAAATAGACTGTCGAGTTTCAGATGAAAGTTCTCTTTTCTGGCCATTTTGAGCATTTGATTGACCCCACAAATGTGATCTCCAGAAACTCAATCTGCTCAAGGAAGGTCAGTTTTGTAGCTTCTGTAACGACCTAAACTGTTTTCAGATGTGTGAACATGATTGCACAAGGGTTTTCTAATCATCATTAGCCTTCTGAGCCAATGAGCAACACATTGTCCATTAGAACACTGGAGTGATAGTTGCTGGAAATGGGCCTCTATACACCTATGTAATATTGCACCAAAAACCAGACATTTGCAGCTGGAATAGTCATTTACCACATTAGCAGTATAGAGTGTATTTCTTCAAAGTTAAGACTAGTTTAAAGTTATCTTCATTGAAAAGTACAGTGCTTTTCCTTCAAAAATAAGGACATTTCAATGTGACCCCAAACTTTTGAACGGTAGTGTACATGTTTCATTTTATCACTTTTTGGACAGACTATACCATCACTTTTTTATTACTTTTGTTGACATACTACACTATGACTTTTTTATCACTTTTTTGACATACAATACTATGACATTTTATCTTTTTTTTGACACACTATGACTTTTTTGACATAATATGCTGTAATATAATATCTTTTTAATCACTTTTTTGACATACCATAGTATGACATTTTTATAACTTTTATTGACATGCAATACTGTGACTTTTTCATTTTTTTCCAACATACTATACTATGACTTTTCTTCAACATACTACATCTTTATAGTATTTCATAACTTTTTGATCACATTTTGTCATACTATACTATACTATGACTGTATTCGATATGCTATACTATGACTTCTCTTAAATATACTAAACTATGACTTTTTTTGACATAATATACTGTATGTTTTTAATCACTTTTTTAACATACTAAACTGTGACTTTTTGATCCTTTTTTGAACATACTATACTATGACCTTCATAACATTATATTCTATGAGTTATTTTGACAAACCATAGTGTGACCTTTTATTACTTTTTGACATACTAAACTATGACTTTTTTCACTTTTTTCAACATACTATAGTATGACATTTTATAACTTTTATTGACATACTATAACTTTTCGTTTTTTTTAACATACTATACTATGCCTTTTTTGACGTACTATACTATATCTTTATATTTTTTTATAACTTTTTAATCACAACTTTGCCATACTATGACTGTTGTTGATATGCTATTCTATGACTTCTCTTAGATATTCTAAACTATGACATTTTCAACTACTTATTTTGACATACACTATTATGACTTTTTGACTTTTTTCCGAGAAACTATACAATGACTTTTTATAATTTTTTCGACATACTATATTATGACTTTTTCATAAATTTTTCATCATACTATACTATGTTTTGATTCCTTTTTTTCAAGATACTGTACAAAGACCTTTACAACATTCTATTCTATGACTTCTTTTGACAAACTATAGAATGACCTTTTATTAATTTTTTTTGACGTACTATACTATGATTTTTTTTCTCACTTTTTTCAACATAATACAATATTACTTTGTTATCACTTTTTTTCAACATGACATTTTATAACTTTCATTAACATACAATACTATGACTTCATCATACTATACTATGACTTTTCTGACATACTATACTAAATCTTTATATTTTTTATAACTTTTTTGGTATACTACACTATGACTTTTTAAAATTACTTATTTTGACATACAATACTATGACTTTTTCACTTTTTTACAACATACTATACAATGACTTGTTGATCAGTTTTTTTCAACGTACTACAGCATGACTTTTTGACATACTGTTCAATGACTCTTTGTGGAGACTTTGTGTGTTCTCACAGAACCTTTTTCATCATACTATACTATGAAGTTTTTGTCCCTTTTTTCAAGAAACTATACTAATACTTTTTTCAACATTCTATACTGTACTTCTATACTATGACTTCATTATTACTTTTTTGACATACAATATCCTGATTTTTTTGACATACAATACTATGACTTTTTTATTACTTTTGATTGACAAACTATAATTTGACATTTTATAACTTTCTTGACATACAATACAATAACTTTTTCAATTTTCAACATACTAGACTATAACTTTTTTCAACATACTATACTATATCTTCGTGTATTTTTTTTTTATAACTTTTTAATCACAACATTTTTGCCATACTATACTATGACTTCTCTTACACATACTGAACTATTGCTTTTTTAATTACTTATTTTGATATGTAATACTATGGCTTTTTTCACTTTTTTGACATACTATACAATGACTTTTAATCATTTTTTCCACATACTATACAATGACTTTTAATCATTTTTTCCATATACTATACAATGACTTTTAATCATTTTTTCCATATACTATACAATGACCTTTAATCATTTTTTTCATATACTATACAATAACTTTTAATCATTTTTTCCACATACTATACAATGACTTTTAATATTTTTTTCATATACTATACAATGACTTTTTTTAATCATTTTTCCATATACTAGACAATGACTTTTAATAATTTCTTCCACATACTGTACAATGACTTTTAATCATTTTTTCCACCTACTACACAATGACTTTTAATCATTTTTTTCCACATACTGTACAATGACTTTTAATCATTTTTTCCACATACTGTACAGTGACTTTTAATCATTTTTTTCCACCTACTACACAATTACTTTTAATCATTTTTTCCATATCCTATACAATAACTTTTTGATCAGTTTTTTTCAACATACTACACCATAACGTTTTTTAACATACTATTCAATGACTATTTGTGGAGACTTTGCGTGCTCTTACAGAACTTTGTAAACATACTATATTATCACTTTATTACTTTTTTCATCATAGTATGACGTTTTGGTTCCTCTTTATCTAATACTACGCTAAGCTTTTTGTCAACAATTTATACTGTGACATCTTTCAACATACTATACTATAACTTTATTATCACTTTTTTGACATACTATACTATTACCTTCATCACTTTTTTATACATTATACTCTGACTTTTTTGACATACTATATTGTAACTTTTTAAACCTTTAAAAATCGTTAATTCTATTTTATGACTTCTTTTGACAAACCAGTTTGACTTTAAATCATTTTTTAGACAAACTATAATATGACTTTTTATAACCTTTTTTGGGATACAATGGTATGACTTTTTTCTGACTTTTTTTGACATACTTTACTATGACCTTTTTTCACTTTTTTTGACATTCTATAATATGCCTTTTTTCAATGTACTATGCTGCGACTTTTTTTTATCGCTTTTTTCTACATGCCTTTTTAATAACTTTTTCCTGCATACTATAAGTTGACTTTTTAATCACAACTTTTTTGACATACTACTATGACTGTTTATGCTATACTATACTATGACTTCTTTTAGATATTACTACTACACTATGAGTTTTCATCACTTTTTTCGACAAACTACATGATGAGGTTTTCCGACATACTATACTGTGGAGACTTTGTGTGTCCAGACTGTTTTCAACATACTATACTATGACTCTTTGATCCCTATATTCAACATTCTACACTGTGACATTTTTCAAAATACTATACTATGAATTTTTTCACTTATTTTGACAGACTATAAATTATTTCACTTTTTTCAATATACCATACTGTGACTTTATCATCCCTTTTTTCATTATACCATACTATGACCTTTGCAACATTCTATTCTATGAATTCTTTTGACAAACTATAGTATGACTTTTTATCACTTTTTTGACATACTATACTATGTCTTGTTCACTTTCTTTTAACATACTACACTATGACTTTTCATCCTTTTTTCAACATATTATACTTTAACTTTTTTCATCATACTATAATGTGACGTTTTAATCTCTTTTTTTCAACATATTATACTGGGACATTTTTCTACATACTATACTATAATTTTGTAATCACAACTTTTTTTTTTACATGCTGAACTATGACTGTTTTTGATATACTATACTATGACTTAATTTAGATTACTACACTTTGACTTTGATCAGTTTTTTGACATACTTTACTATGACTTTTTCCATTTTTTCGACATACTATACTATGACTTTTATTCACTTTTGTAAACTAAATATGCTATTACTTTTTATGACTTTTTGTCATCCAACTGTACAATGACTTTTTTTCAAAAATGATATGCCATGACTTCTTTTAAGATAATGTACTATTACTTTTTATCATGTTTTTCAAAATACTATAGTTTGACTTTTCTATAACGTTTTTCAAAATACTGTACTACAACTTTTTTTGACATACTATATCTATACTATGACTTTTTTTGACATGATATACTGTAACTTTATAATCTATTTTTTCAACATACTTTGCCATGACTGTTTTTGCTGTACTACACTATAATGTCTTCATGCTATGTTATACTACGACGTCTTTGACATAGAATACTATGACTTTTATTCACTTTTTTTAACATATTATACTCTCACTTTTTTTGACATACTATACTATTATTTTTATGACATTTTCAACATATTATACTATGACTTTTTGATCAGTTTCGTCGTCAAACTATACTGTGACGTCTTTGGACACACTATACAATGAATTTTTAACACTTTTTTTCAAACTACTATACTTTAACTTTTGTATAACTTTTCGAAATAATATACAACAACCTTTTTCAACATATTACACTATGACTTTTATACCTTTTTTGACATACAATACTATGACTTCTTTTTGACATTCTATGACTTGTTTCACTTTTCCTTGACATACTTTCGATTGTTTTTTGATATACTATACCACTACTTTTCTTTTACTGTTTTTGACAGACTATACTATGACTTTTTTTTCAATATTCTTTCGACATACTGTACTTTGACTTTTTCGTCACTTTTTCAACACACTATACTGTGACTTTTTAATCACTTTTTTCGAGATAATTGACTTTTTTCTTTTTTGTATTTTTTTGATGACTTTTTTCATTATAATATTCTATAACTTTATAATCATGTTTCAACATACTATGCTATGACTTTTATTTACTTTTTTCAACATACTGTACTATGACTTTTTAAATGTCTTTTTCAATGTACCATGCTTTATGACTTTTTTGACATACCATATTATGACTTTTTGATTACTTTTTGTTATCAAACTACACCATGAATTTTCAACATTATATACAATGGGTTCTTTCCTCATACTATACTAAGACTTTTTGATCACTTTTTTCAAATTACTATACTATGCCTTTTCTGTAACTTTTTTTTGACATGACTATGACTTTTTATAACTTTTTTCTACGTACCGTACTATGACTTTTTTGACATAATATACTATAACTTTATAATCACTTATTTCAACACACTATACTATGCCTGTTTTCGATATACTATACTATGATATAGTTATGAAATAATATACTATGAATTTTGTCACTTTTTTTACACACTTTAGGCCTAGTGTGACTTTTTTCTATCACTTTCTTGCCCATACCATACTATGTCTTTTTGATCCCTTTTTTCAAAATATTATACTATGACTTTTTTGACATTCAATAGAAAGACATCTTTCAACATACTATTTGACTCTTTCGTCCCTTTTTTTGACATACTATACTGTTTTTTTTCACTTTTTTGACTTACTATACCATGTTTTTTCATCACTTTTTGTCATTTAACTATACTCTGACTTTTTCAACATTATATACTATGACTTCTTTCAACATATTCAAGATTTTTTTAATCACTTTTTCGACATATTGTACAAGAACTTTATAATCACTTGTTTGGCATACAGCAATATGACAACACTTTTTTTCCCGACATACTATACTATGACTTTTTTTGACATAATATACTATAACTTTATAATCACTTATTTCAACATACTATACTATGACTGTTTTTGATATACTATACTATATATTTATATTATATATTTATGAAATACTATAATGCGAATTTTGTCACTTTTTTGACATACTATGGGCCTACTGTGACTTCTTTTATCACTTTTTTCCCCATACTATACTGTCTTTTTGATCCCTTTTTTCAAAATAATATACTATGACATCTTTCAACATACTATTTAACTCTTTCATCCCTTTTGACATACAATATTATGTTTTTTTTTTTCATGACTTATTTTGACATACTATACTATAACTTTTTCATCACTTTTTTTTCGACATACTGTACTATCAGTATCAATTTGGAACTGAGGAATGCAAGAAGGTCCTTCTTCTCTGATATTCCTCTAAACACTAATACTTCACTTGCTTGTTTGCTACTTTAGAGGTTACAAACCCTCCATACCAGTAGCATCTGAACTTTTATTTACCAAGGCCTGCAATGACTTTGCCTCCTTCTTCAAGACAAATTCAAAAGATTAGACAAACAGTCAGTGCCTCCATATCAAGTTCAGGATATTTGTGTCACATGTTCAAGCAAAAATAGTTCCAATAGACAGAATTTCACACGATCAACCATACAAACCTGGAGGACATTATTCAACATCTGAAAACCTAACCTGTTGCCTTGATATTCTACCAACGGGACTTTTCAAAAATGTTCCATGTTTGACTTCGATCTTCTCCAGATTGTGAACACCTCTTCTTTCAGGAATCTTCCCACAGGCCCTGAAACTGCAGTAATCAAGCCACTCTTAAAAAGAACACCTAGACAAGTCACTAATGAGCACATAGGCCAATATAAACCTTCCGTTTTTAAGTAAAACATTGAAAAGTATTCTTTCAACAACTCAACCATTCTGTCACTAAGCAACAGTTTTGATACCTTTCAGTCGGGTTTCCGACCACACCACAGCACTGAAACGGCTCTTGTCAAAGTCTTTAATGACATCCACCTTAACACAGATAATGCAAAATTTCAATCTTGTATTACTTGATCTCAGTGCTGCATTTGTGCACGGTCGACCACGACATACTACTAGACGATTGGAAACTCCGTTGGCCTTTCTGGCTTAGTACTAAACTGGTTTGAATCCTACCTAAAGAATAGGATTACTTGTGTCTTATAGTAATTATGCATCTGAGCGTACAATATGACGTGCGGAGTTCCGCAAGGCTCCTTCTGGGGCCTCTTCTGTTTACATCTACATGCTTCCACTGGCTCAGATTATGGAGAAAAACAAATAATTACCATAGTTATGGCGACTACGACACCACATTTACATACCTTATTGCCAGGGACTATAGTCCAATACAAAAACTGACTAAGTGCATTGAACAAATCCGACTGGATGTCCAGAACTTTCTGAAATTATGAAGGAAAAACTAGGTGGTTGTTTTTGGAAAAGAAGAACGATTAAAATCGGCGCTCAGCTTCAAACACAATTTAAAAACAACAGACAAAGCCAGAATCTGGGTGTAGTCATGGACTCAGACCTGAATTTTAACAGCCCTTAACAATACAAAGTCAGCCTACTTCACCTTAGAATATATCAAGGGTTAAAGGACTTATGTGTAAACAGGACTTGGAAAAACTGGTCCATGCTTTCATCTTCAGTAGACTTGACTACTGTAACGGGTCTTTACAGGTCTCCCTAAAAATCAATCAACAGCTACAGCTGATTCAGAACGCTGCTGCTCAGTCCTCACTAAGACCAAAGACTGGATCACATCACTCCAGTTCTGAAGTCTTACCTGGCTTCCTGTGTCTCAAAGATTGATTTCAAAGTACTCTTGCTAGTTTAATATCCCTAACGGTTTAGGTCCAAAATACATTTCTGATCTGCTACTACACTATGACCCCCCCAGACCTCTCAGGTCATCTGGACAGGTCTACTTTCTGTCCCCAGAGTCAGAACTAAACAGGTGAAGCAGCTTTCAGTTTTCTATGCTCCTCTATCTGGAACAAACTCCCAGAAACCTGCAGATCCGCTGCTACTCTCAGTTCTTTTAAATCTAGGCTGAAGACCTTTCTTTTGATGCTGCCTTTCTTAAATGAATCTCATTTCTTTAAATTTCTTATGCTGCACTGTAACTTTATTTTGTGTTTTATGTGTCCTAATGTTTCTATTTGTTTTTAACTGTCTATTCATGTGTTTTATTAATTTTAATGTTTATGATTTTAACTGTTTGTACTTGTGTTTTATCTGTTTAACCTGATTTCGTGTAAAGCACTTTGAATTGCCCTGTTGCTGAAATGTGCTATACAAATAAAGCTGCCTTGCCTTGCCTTGCCTTGCCTATCACTTCTTAATCACTTTTTTTTCAAAATACTATACCATGACTGTTTTCAATACTATACCATCCCTTTTTTATTACTTTTTTTGACATACTATACTATGACATTTTTACGCTTTTTTTGACATACCATACCACGACTTTTTGCATCACTTTTTTGACTTGCTAAATTATTATTTTTATGACTTTTTCCAACATAATATACTGTAACTTTATAATACATTTTTCAACATGCTATAGCCTACCATGACTATTTTATCACTTTTTTTGACATACAGTACTTTAATTGTATTCACTTTTTATGACTTTTTTGACATGATATAATGTAACTTTATAACCAATACTATACTATGATACATTTATGATACTATGACTCTTTTTTTACTTTTTTCCTCATACTATACTATGACTATTTCATCCCTTTTTTGGCCCAGATTATTTCCTTTTTTCTAGCATTTATACCTTTGAAATGTTAAGATTTTTTCTTTTTACATTGAAAGTCATTGGAGCAATCTTCAAATCCTCTTCCAATTCGAAATGCTGCTCCTCCCACATACATCCCACAGATGTCAATCAAACTTTTATTTACAAACCCCAATTAGAAAAAGCTTTAATATCTTTGGCAGTTTTTGTGCTATCACTGTTTAGCGCTTCTTTATGCTTCATGCGTTTTTAAAGGCTTCTCAGTCTACAGTGCAGAGGAGAGAAAACATGCCTCAGTGTTTCATAGCCTTCCACATACTGCCAATAATTCAACTATGGTGGAGTAATGAAGTATTGGAAGTCACCTGAGTATAAAAGTGTGCATCTGTTTAACTGTGGAGAGTAACTCCTCTTGGGTTGACAAACCCCTTAAGTCCTCGAATCAAATACAGAGGGCGTTATTCAGACCCAGTGTCATAAATTATAGCTGATTATAAGTTATTATTTAGAAAGGTGCATTGTCACATAAAAAGAAATACCTACATTCACTGATGCTGAAGCAACCACCCACCCTCCATCCAACCCAAGTCTGCTGTGAACTACTGACAGCCACTAGATGGCAGCAGCACACTGTTTCTGATTTGCCCACCGATCAGCACACACGTAGCCTTATAAATACTAGACATGGCGTGAAAGCAACTGGAAGATGTGCTGAAGAATATGAACCCCCATGTCTCAGAGGTCAAATCAGACCAGAAATCCTCCTCCTGCAACAAAATACTAAAACATGTCTGAAAACAAGGGTGGGGTTCAATATTACTCTTGAAATTGCACACTGTGGGCACAGCGTTCTCATCTCTCTAATTCAAAACTATCATTGTCACTTTATATTTCAGTGTGCTATCAGCGTGCTATGTTTTATTTAGCATTTATACAATTATTCAAACGATTTCCTAGGAAATGGAAATAATTCACAATACATGTTCATAATTATTTTAGGAGGTGTAATGAAGGCAGCAGGCCGGATTACACGTAGCCTAATAACAATAACAATAACAATAACAATAATTTTTTTTTTTTAAATGCAGGCCTGCCGTTTGCCTGTGTGCAAAAAGAAAAGCTTCAATTGTTTTGATTCTAAATGACGTCTCATAATTGTCAATTAGTTTCCATGTTTATCCTGATGGAAATATTAATTAACGCTACGGTGTTTCAATTGCAGGCCACTGACCGGCTGTCTGAACATCTTCACGGGTATCTCTTCCTAACAGTATTAGTGCAAATCAACGGTAGTAAACACTTAACCAAAACATCTGAAGGACAATATTTAAGCAACCGAGACGGATTGATAAAATCTATAATTATCATGCAAGGCCACGTGCGAGAAACCATAAACTAAACCAGCTGGTCGCCAGAGTTGCGACTTTTCCTGAGGCTCAATAAATGTTGCAAAGACTGCAGTGTTATAGAAAACAAATACGATTTAATGAAAAAAAAAAAGCATATATAAATTGTGCAATCGTTGATTTCTCTTCCCTCTTCGTTTGATCACAGATTTCAGGTCGATGCTGTTTTGTTTTGGTTGTTTGTTTTTTTTCCACCTCAAACTCAATTTCAGCTGAAGGATCAGGCCTACTTGAGATGTAGTCAGAATTACAGAAATATTGGGCCCCATTTAAATTAAGGGCCAATTAAGATGTAGGCCTATATACATTTAAATAAGAAAACTGCCCTGGTCGGCGTATTACAAAACAATGTGTCAAATATTGCTATGCTTCATTTTGAATGATTGGCGATAAATTAAAATAAAAAAAGAGCAGTGGAACATCTCGTTGACATTGGCCTCATACATTCAGAAAGTGTTTTGAATGCAAAAAACATCTCATGGAAATCGTCTAAAATTCACATTATGGGTTTTTTAAATACAACATTTTTCCTTCTATTCATCGACATCCTTCAGATGGAGTTGAGTTTCTGAATTTCTATATTTTCTTTAGATTTCAGTCAGAGAATTCATCCACAACTGTACTCTGGATTTTCCCTCGATAACCTTCCACTGTTAGGTCAGGTTATTCATCACAGGATTCAAGTGGCACAAGAACACGTGTCTGTGTTTGTGCTTTGGCACAGACTGACAGAGAAAAGCTGAGCAAACAAACAAACAAACAAACAAACAAACAAACATACAAACAAACGAAGCCATACAAAATAACAATTTGAGAAACATCCCACAAATAGTCTTCTCAGTGGATGAATAACAGTAGAAGTGTAGCCATTACGGCCAGAGCTGGTACCAGATATATTCAGGTGTTTTTTTTCCTCTCTTTCTTTTTTTTTTTTTTTTTTTTTGAAACTTTTAGTACAAGGAAGCAAAATGGGCTGGATTGCTTTGAGTGTCCAGCCGGACAGCTCGGTCTTTCTCACCAGCATTTGGAAAAGTACAGAAATAAAAACACACTGTAACAGGCGCCCAGACATGTCTGCACAGAAACAAAAGCCATACTCAGTATGGGTAGCCGTATTATTATTATTATTATTATCATTATATCATTATTTTATTATCATTATTGCCTGAATGTAAAAAAACACGTAAACCAAGTGAAGACATTTAAATAAAATAAATAATGGATGCAGGTGGACCACTGCAATCAATTACACATTCAATTTAAATCAGAATGTATAACAATTATAATATAATAATACTAATAATAAAGAAATGCATATAAAAAATAGACTATAATAGATAAATAACAAAAAAGATAATAATAAATGAATACTAATAATAATTATAAACAATAATAAAGATAATAATAATAACAATAATAAAGAATAATAATAAAAAAATAAAATAATCAGGTGGTTGATTGGCATGACTGTTACGTTGTACAGCAGTGTCTGCCATTCAGCCCTGCTTGCACGAGCGAAGAACCCTGTTGCTTTTGTTATGATGGAAAGATGGCGTTTATTTACCCACACTGACTGCGACTTTCTCATCGAGCCCGAAGCTGTTTTACACCCCCACATCGCCCCCGCCCCCCGTGCTCCCGCGGACACCTTGTGCCCACATCCGACTCTGTCTTTCTTTAACGACACATTACATAACGACACATTAGCGCCTCGGTTGAAGGTAAAGAAAAGCATTTCGTATCAATGTCGCTGTTTTCTTTTTTTTTTTTTTGGTAAGCACACACCAGCCGTATGCTTGGCAGTTCCGCGGCATGAAACCTCTCCATTCAGCTCTCTGCTATGCGTATTTTTAGTGCTTGAGTGCCACTGTATATCCCCACTGTGTGTGTCAGTGGGTCCAACGTTTAAACTGGCTGAGGTCCAGTTCCGAGCGGTCCAGCACAGAGAATCAAACACATCAGGAGGCGTTATTCCTCCTTTAGGGGTCCGTGTCTTGCTCAGAATAAGAATAACGGACTGGGGTCACTGCACAGGAGTTTGTCCTCCGTGATGAGGAGGGGTGTCCCCGTACATGTCCTCTCCTCCTGGTATCTGTCCCCCAGCGGGTGTCATCCTCTTCTCCTTCTGCCGCCTGTTACAAAACCAAACCCTCACCACCTCCTTCTCCAGCTGCAGACTGTCCGCTAGAGAGTTTATCTCCGCTGCTCCTGGTTTCGGACATTTGAGAAAATGGCTCTCCAGAGCTCCTTTGACGCCCACTTCGATGGAGGTCCTCTTTTTCCTTTTCCTTCCCTGTGCCGCGATTTTATCCAGACTAGTGGGGCTGCCCGAGGTGGAGTCCGCCTCCTCCAGCCACTTGTTCAACAAGGGCTTGAGTTTACACATATTTTTGAAGCTGAGCTGAAGCGCCTCGAACCTGCAAATGGTGGTCTGAGAAAAGACGTTTCCATACAGCGTCCCAAGAGCCAGTCCTACGTCCGCCTGGGTGAAGCCCAGCTTGATGCGTCGCTGTTTGAACTGCTTGGCGAACTGCTCCAACTCGTCGGAGGTCGGCGTGTCCTCGTCGGAGTGGTCCTGGCCGTGCTGGTGATGGTGTGACAGAGACTGCTGGTGGGCCCCAGGGCCGCCTCCGTGTTCGCTGAGGTGCGGGCTGTGGCTGTGGTGGTCCTCGTCCCGCAGAGGGTGGTGGTGCATCCCCCCTTGCTCTCCCCCTGGCATCAGACCGAAGCCGGACTGGGAATACACCAGGCTCTGGCCCTCAGATGTCGCCATACCGGGGATGTGCGTGGTGGCTGTGCTGGTTCGCCATGCTCTGGCGTCGTGATGCGCCTGCTGGTGCGCTAGGTGAGGGTGTCGCTGTTGCTGCTGCTGTTGCTGCAGACTGCTGGAGTTCTGCAGCTCCTCTCGGTCACTGTCGTGCAGTACGGGCTTCACGTCCTGTTCTCCGAGGGGACTAGATGGCCAGGGCGCCCCGCTGTCACCGTGAGACAGCGCCGTTATCCACTGGTGCGCGTGGCTGAGCGGATGTCCACCGCCCGGTAACGTGCTGTAGTCGTTCTGGAGCAGGGTGTGCGCGTCCCTGTACGCTGCCGCCTGCTGCATGCTCCCGGACTCCGAGTGTGGCGGCGGCGCGCTGCTGGGGGTGGTGAGGACGCTGTAGTGGTTAGATGTTGCGGTCGCCATAACTATCGGAGCCAGAGTGATAGCTGGAGTTAAAAGGAGGCTGCCTTTGACAGTTACTCTTTTGCGCCACGGGGCAGCTAGGCGTCTCTCTCCAGCATCTCCCGGGCGCTGTGCCAAGGGGACGCAGAGGCGCGCACCTGTGGTCCGCCTCGCTCCGCTCTTTATTGGCCAAGAACGGTTGACAGATGTGGTTACCCCTGACAGCACCCCGCTCATTGGTCACGGGAGATTGTACAGAAACCCCAATCACTCTGCCCAACAATACAAGCAGTCCTGCAGCATGCATGAGTACAAAGTGGAGGGAGATGGAGCCGAAGAGTGTAAACACAGAAAAGACTTAGCTTGAGAAAAAGGAAAAAAAGTAGTCCTATTCATTTTGAAAGTTCCTTCTCAACATTGATCTGGGCCACTGGGTCACGTTTATTGGTCTCGTGCGTGAAACCAGTTCGTAAAAGTTGCATGAAGCTATGCAGATTTGAACGTTAATTGATATAGGAGCTAACACATTTATGCGCTCATTGCCATAACTTTCTTGGTCCAAATACTCAAAACTGCCAAACCTTAACTCAGTCAAATTTGAATGCACCTGAAGTAGAATATTTGATATCTTTTTGCGCCATGAAACAGTAAGCAGTGATCAGGAGGAGAAACTTCCAGCTGCCTCTCTGCCCTCAGGATGCTGTCCAAAGAGAGGGGCTGCGTGCTTCCAGGGCCTCTGCCCCGTTGCCATGGCGAACTCGGTGAATGGAACAACAACGCCCACGTCACAGCTGCAATTCGCTCCTTCTTTTCGTTCCGTTCCGTTCCAAAGGGCTCATTGGGGCCGCGCGCTCGGCCGTCGGGACTAATAATGGGGGGCGAGCGGAGAGGGCAGCTCGAGGCCAAAGAGAGGAGGCTGCGAGAATGGATCTCTCTGCCTCCTCTGCCCCGAACGTGCCCCCTTCTACTGGCCGGGGAAACTTAGAGAGGGATGCACACCCAGTGGCACGCGAGGTACGGTTTCCCAAATCTCTTGCAAGAAAAAAAACAGCTTTTGATTTTTTTTATAGTTTTACAAGACATTACACTACATGTCATTTAGCGTACGTTTTTTATCGGAAGCGACTTGCAGTTGCTGTAGTGGTATATCAGAGGTTGCACGCCTCTGGAGCAAAGGGGTTCAGTGCCTTGCTCAGGGACACATTGGTTCATGTGTCGCAGTTGGAATCGAACCCAGAACCCCCCACACAACATTTTGAAGAGGAAAAAGCATCTCTTCCCTCTAACAAGGGATGCCAAATACAGCTGTGAAAAGGCACCATGCAAGTACATTAAGTGTACACTTTCCTTGAGTATTTCTATTTGATTCTACTTCATACTCCTGATTCATTACATTTCACAGCCAAATATCATGCTTATTATTCCTCTAAATGTATAGCTATATGTACTAGTTACTTTGCAGATTAAGCCAGTAAATAGACAACAAATTATGAACCTATAAAATATGATGCATTGTCTTCAATTAAGCTACAGTAGCAACAATTAGCTTCATTGTGACCAGCTGCAAAATTACAATTGGCTACTTGGTAAGGAATCTGAAATAATATTCCAGCAAGATATATTCATTCTAAACTTTTAAGCAGTTTTGTTTAAGGAGTATTTTCAATACACGGTGGCATTACTTTCTTACTTACTTCCTTACTTAGTATCATTGCTACACAGGACCGTGGAGGTGTGGACTCTCATAGTACAGTTTTGTCCTTCGGCACCGTTGGGAAGAAAATAACAGTGGAGTTTGTTACTGAACATTTATCAAAGCATTCATTTTTTGCTTTATCTGCTGGCCCTATCTTTAAATGAATGCAACGATATTGAAATTAAACTAATCCTCATTCTGCTGAGCCCCCCTGAAACCCTCTTAGACCCCTGGGGGGTCCCTGGACCTACTTTGGCAACTACTGGTATTTAGGAGATGGGATTTTATTGGCTCAAAGTGGGACACTGGCTGTAACACATAACAGCTATTAAGAGGTTAAAGGAACCTCAAAGGGAAATAAAAGAAGCAAGTTTCACCTTCAAACCAATGCACCCATGCAAATATGTGCACATTTCTTTTGCAAATTTAAAGCCATAGCTACACTCAGTGCACACAGACAATAAAAATCCACCTGATCCTGTAAATTAAAGACCATAGCACAATCCCATGGAAAAGATAGGTTAATTGATAAATACTTTGAATGTAATCAAGCTTTGCATGCACAGAAATAAACTGACGCACGTTGAATTATAGGGATCGAAAAAACACTGGATTATGATTAGGGTGTAATTCTGAGAATTACCTAATGTGTCGCCAGGGGCTCTGGCAAGCCGTGTGTTGAGAGTCGCAAAACATATTACCCTAATAGACTAATATGCAAACTACTGGCCGCCCAATTATAGGACCTAATAACGCATAAAAGATGCGAGTCCTGTTCTTACAAGACGAAGAGGTCGCTGTTAATTCAGTCAAAGGGCTGGGTGTGCTGTCAACACATGTAACGGTTCCACACGCATACTGTCTGTTTCCATGTCCCTCGTTCTGTATTCAAGAGTGAGAGTTAATGATGAAGAATCTGAGCGTTAAATTAACAGTAATTATATGGCCCCAGTGCTGTAAAGATTCAATTTCTTCGCAAGTCTAATGGGCCTAAGTGTCCCCACGCGCAGGCAGAACTCTCTATGAGATATTTATGATTGAAATGCACACAGACGGAACCAAAACAAACACACACGCACGCACGCACGCACACACGCACACACACACACACCACACACACACACACACACACACACACACACAACACACACACACACACATTGTATACACCTATCAAATGATTTGTGATTTCTTTC
>NC_045750.1:15103396-15110896 GCF_008692095.1 Etheostoma spectabile | reverse complement strand
ATGATCAATTGGCTGCACTGATGATGACTCACAGGTGCAAACACTAGTTACTAAATTGGTCAATTACAAATCAGAGCAGGGGGCCAAAGGTGAGCTCTCCTGTTTTGGAGATGAATGGATGGCAACCCTGCAGAGAGATATGAAGGGAGAGGGTAAGAGGAGGAAGAGGATGGGAAAAAAGAGGAAGAGGGAGTGTTATCTTGGATGTAGGTCTGGGCCACTTCAGTTGATTGTGTTGTTGCCATCTTTTAAGAGTGAAGGCACTTTACTTTAACTCCGATTATTTGTGCGAATATGCCATTCACTTCCCATGTACTTTACTCTGGTACTGCTGATAGGCCTACACACACTATTCCTAATCATTGTACTGCGCAATACATTTGGGAAGCTGGGTATTTCTATTTGTGTCAAAATAAATGTGTGAAAATTTTATATTTTGCTCTTTATTGTGTTTTACTTGTTACACATTGACACTTATACTGTACATCAAAATGAAGTAACAAAAACTGCAATATCAAAGCCAAAAAAAGATGTACACCTTAAAATAAATAAATGAAAGGTGGATTTTGTTTTATTCCTCTAAATTAAGTTAGCAGACATCGTTTTAGATTTTCAATTTGGATATAGAACACAATATATGAATGTCTTTTTCTACACCAAAATACAATATTAATGAGGAGAATCAACATTTTTTTTACACTACCCGGGCCATGTGCTTACATCAGCACTTATCGTGTTTTTATTCTACCACACTTTTTGCAGCTTGCTTCTCCAGCTTCACACCAGACACCCCCAGCTGTCCCTCCATCACACTGCGTCCCACGAGCTGGGGGGCAGGGCAGAGGGAGGCCTCTATTCAATGGACCTCTTACTTTTGTGTCGCCTTTTTAAACACGCTTCCAAACACTGAGACCCCCCCCCCCCTTCACTGCAACATACAGCACCAAACAGCAAACATGTTCTCCTCAATTGACACAGACCTTAAAAGCAGTTTTCAACCTAATTTCCATATATAATCAATCCCTGTAACCTTATTTGTGCACTGTGTACACTATGTACTGTGTCTTCAAAATTGTCAAGATCATGGTCAATATGTGAGATACAATTAGCCATTTGGTGACTGTGTGAGGCTTGACTTATAAACTACATTTAAAAAATCTCTTACTGAAATTGAGCCAAGAAGCATGTCCAGGGATCGAACCAAGATGGATAGGGGGAGAGACCTCAGGGAGCAATAATGGTTGTTCTCAGTGTGGTAATCAAACTAATCTCTGTCTTCTTCTCTTACTTGTTTTCTATCTCTAACAGCACAAACGGAGTATCTCTCTTTCTTATCAAGACTTTTACTCCTTTTCTAAATGTATCTTTACTTAGCCGTGACAAGGCATAGTCCCGCCAGTATTGTCTGCCTCTAGTCGACATGTGATACAGATTTGTCTCTCAGTGTGTGGAATTTGTGTGACTCCTATAAACACAAATAAATTCACTGTCAAATACAAAATCAAAGCATTGCAGTAGGTCTGTACGAGGCAGAGTGTTCTATGTATTCAGGGCTGTACGTCTTCGTTGTATTAGCCTATATTATGTTCAGGAAGTTACACATGCACAACTGTGTAACCCTTGCTCTCATTATAAGAGTGGCAGATGTACAAAAGTGAAGGAACGAAAGCAAACATTGCTTTTGTGAAGGAACACTGCTTTACACGCTCCCCCCCCATGCATATCAAATGTGTTTCGGCAATTGGAAGGCATAATTCAGGGTGGAGAAAAAACAGAGGAGCTGCTCTTGGAGGCAACCTAGCCAATTAATTTGCAGCTCAGATTTCAGAGCCTCACTGGAGAGGTGCTAGGCTACATACTACTCTGCTAATTTGTGTAGCAGGTCTGTATTAAATATATGCATGAGGCTTATTCGGTTAGTGTCATAGCCCCGTAGCTGTGGTGAGTGAGGCGCTAGCTCCCATTAGTGATGTTTCTGCCTCCAGTAGAAATCAACAGAAGTCGAGGCCGGCGCCGCTTTTAGCATAAAGAAAACAAAATTAAATTTACTTTGCTAAATCAAAGTGCAGTGCCAAATGTGGAAGTCTCCCTCTCTCTATGTTCCTCTGTCTGTCTTCTCTCTCCGAGGGATAAATTACTCCAGAATCATAAAAGAGTAAAAGGAAATTACAGAAGGAGAGGAAAAGAGAGATCTTAGTCAAGTGGGATCCCCCCCCTCCCAAACAATTCCAGCATGCTCCTTTTTTAATGTGCATATCTCTTTGGTTGTACTTGCAGTTACAGCATTTGTGTGTTCCTATCGGCCTAATCTCACAGGAGAATCAACATTTATGTGTACAAAAAATAAACATCATTTTTTGGGACTGATGTACAAAAACAGAGGCGGGCCGTGAAGGCCCAAGCAGGGGTAACGCACATGGGCTCCTCTATTTCTTTAGGGGACTCTTAACGTCACACATCTTCAACAATGCATATCTTTTTATACTTATATTGGTGTAAATAATTCAAACAAGAACTAAAACAAATTTTCTTGGTAACTGTGGAGAACATAGTTCTAAACGAGGTGATGTAAGAACTTGGGAACATCAGAACTTTCACAAGGTTTCTTTTTTTCTGTTAATGGGTTTTCTTAAAAATCCTCCGAGCAGATCAGCGACCTCGGTCTAGGTGGCAGCAATGCACCTTAACCAATGACTCTAGGACCTTAACGACGGTTGCTACCCGCCGTAAAAGTTAGTCAGAAAGCACAGATGGAAGAGGGTGAAAGGTAGATGGCAAGTTTGGTTTAATAACAGTATGTATGCAGGTAGCCCCCTCCCCCACCTCTACAAAACAAATCCAAATGTACTGATTTGAAAGGACATTATTAGAATGTGAACCTTTAAACTTGAATTTGACTCAGGACCATGTGAATATCTTAGTTTTTCTGACACGTTCGCTACTGAAGGTTTTAAAAAGGAAATTAGAGTTGATGGATGCTTCAGAATGTTAAGCAGTGAGATGTGAGTTTATTCATTTTGTGTATTTCTATTGTCAAATTCAGGTGCCAAGGTCTGTGTTTGTAAAAGGAAAAGAAAGAAAGAGTGTGTGCGTTTTGCATTGGTGTGTAGCCAATGTGTGTGTGTGTGTCCAAGAGAAAAAGAGAAAGTGAAAGAGAGAGCTCCTTGCAGTATACCGCAGAGCCAGTCTGTTAAAATAAAAAAAAAAAGGGCCGCTTGGCTGTTCCTATTGAACTTGACCTGGGGGCCAGATCAATGTGTGTGTGTGTGTGTGTGTGTGTGTGTGTGTGTGTGTGTGTGTGTGTGAGACAGAGTGCGCACTGCCAGATCAATGTGTCTCCGTGTGCCACGGAATGAGAGAGCACACTGATTACCCAGGGGTGGCAGGAGGGAGGGGTGCAGGAGGAGGAGGGCGAGGGAGGTGGGAGGGATGAGAGGATGGAGGAGGAGGAGGATGATACAGAAGGGAAGGAGGGGAGGAAGGGAGGGGGTGATGAGATTGAGCAGAGGACAGAGCTGAGACCAGGATCAGGAGAGAAGCTCAGCTCATTTCATTTTCATTTTCCCTTCATTTCACTGCGAGCTGAGCCGTGCGTCGGGGCATTCCACACGGATGGGGTGCCAAAATTTAGATCCGCAGCCAGATGGCATAGATCAGTCGGGAAATCGCTACACAATCTGAATAGAATGGGATCATTGGGGGTCAGTGATCCGTGCTCTTTTTTTTTTATTTCCTCTTTCCCCATTTTCTTTCTTGGTGGCACCTGAACATTCATAAACTCAAAACTCACAGGAAGATTCGGGTTTACAAGGTAGACATGAAACCTCACCAGCCTCAAGGCCATTGACAGCATCCATTTATGTGTGTGTATGAAGACGTTTGCTGTCTGTGCCCTTGCCCGTTTGTCTTGTTTTTTGATGTTTTCATCGTTGCGAGCATGGACTGCAGCCCAATCCTGAGCACTGCAGGGGCTCCTCTCATCTCTCTCTCTCAGTATAGTTCCCCTCACTAGCAGTTCTGTTTGTAAACCCCTGCCCGTGTCCAATCCGCACGTAGCCAGTGTAAAGTGTATCCGTGTGTGTGTGAAAGAGAGAGAGTTTTCTTTTTTTAAATGGAGGTGGGAGGTGTTCTGCCTTCTTTTTGAAGGTCTATTTTTCATCTGTGATGTATATATATGTGTATATAAATATACAGCCCATGATGTATAGGACTATAACGGCGTGTGTGCGTGCGTGTGTGTGTGCATGAAGGAGCCAAGGAAACAATTGAAAAATATTTGCCAATTCCTCAACCTGATTGAATTCCAGATTTTGCAGTAAGTTAAAGGTGACGGAGAGCGTTAACCTCCTTTCACACTAAAATTCAAGTATAGGCCATTGCACATGGTAAGACGAATGGCACAGTGCCATCTTTTTTCAACGGTGAAAAACTTTGACTCTCCAAATGCGCCGTCCTTCATGACAGCGTCAATGCCACTCCAGCATTGACAAGTAGAGAAACGCATGATGGTGCCAATTTTACAGTAAAGGACGGAGGAGGAGAAGCTATTGAATTCTTGACATTACAGTTTTTTACGATTGCTGTGACAAATCTTTCAATGCTTTTAACAATTTTCCTAAACTCTTAACGCACCAACACATCTACAACACACAACTGGCAAAATGGTTAACTTTATGCTCAAGATCACACATTGTAGACTGAACTCTAACGCTGATTTTCAAAAACCAATAATACACTAACACAATACACTATGTCTACCAAAACACTGCCAACAAATCACATAGTTCTTCCAAAACACTAACACATGTTCTCTCCCAACAGGAGCATTCAGTCAGTCATGGCCCAATGTCATGAACGCACCAGGTGGAATTACAGAAATTGCATTATTGTATGTGTCAGGTCTGCCCTTATACAATAGATAGTACATTGTGTTGACCATAAATTGTGTTTTACCTGCAGTTTATCATGAAGCCTCTCTGCATTTGTGTATTGTTGGGTTTGGTAAATGCTACATTTTGCTTCTTTTGCTGCAGAAATTCAATACAAAAATGAATGAGCCATCTCAGGATAGCTCTATAGAATGTGTCACTGCCCGATGTGAGTCGAGTGCAGATTTGAGTTACGCATGCGTCACTTTACGACAACTAGCCTACAAGATCCTAACGAGAGACTTCTGTAATGTCAATACAGTAAAAAATGGACCATCAAAACAAATTTTGTTCACCACTCACTACCAATCAAACACAACAAAGTCTTCTCAGTTGAATGGCGTTTTGAGCTAACATCAGCAATCATACAAACAATCCTAGACAGCTAAAACGTTTTGGAACAAAAATGATTTCCACCTTCTGTTATTGTTTTTAGTGAGAAAAGTTGATTGTTTCATGGATTTCACAGATTTCAGTATGACACGTTATGCTGTGAACCGTTTCAATTTGAGCATGCGTAACTCACATCTGCACTCGACTCAAATCTGGCAGAGACAGAATGTACGGTTTATGAAAAAAGGGAAACAGAGACGGAATTGTCTGTGATTGTTGAATTGTCCTGGTATTCGTCTTCCTCTACCTCGTGCAGGATTTTTTCGTGCTTTCTTTGTGACAAGATCAGCCCAAATAGGTCCTCTTTTACTTTTTGTACCAGTGTAACATATCTGAATCAGCTTTGGCCAGGTTTGCCTAAACAGACAAGGAATGGGACTTTGGTTACTGTAATCCTTGTTGGCAAAGTACAACACTAACTCACCGTAACATCTAAAGAATACTGTAAAAACAGATTGTCATGCGACTGAAAGAACCTCAACAGCTGAATGTGTTTCCTAGAAGGGAATCAGCTGTGAGTGATTTCTTTTTACATAACTTCAATCAGCTGTTTCTCTCATTTACAGTAACAATGGAAGACACGTAAAATGCAGGGGATATGTTTGTGTTTCCATTTAAAATATGAACAGCTGTTTATTTTGACTCTAGCCTAAGATAGGTTTAGTGTGAAAGCACTTTGAATGTGTCAGTGAGTATCCATTATTTGGGTCTTGGTTGAGCTTGTTTGTAAAAGAAGTTCATGCATTTTAAATTTTGTATAATATATAACTGTATATAGTATAGTTTGCATATAACTGTGTGCATTTTGTGTCGAAGCAACAACAAATGTGTTATTTGTATAGCTTACACAGACAGATGTTGTGTCAACAGTGTTAAGAGTTTAGGAAAGTTGTAAAAAGTATTGAAAAAATTGTCATAGCAATCTCTTTTTTTTTTTGCAGGGACCTCTGTAAAAACAAATTCAGCTTTAAAGAAAATATAGGAGAGGAAGGGGATGCCGGGTTGTAAAAGTGAC
This sequence comes from Etheostoma spectabile, assembly GCF_008692095.1. Lineage (NCBI taxonomy): Eukaryota > Metazoa > Chordata > Actinopteri > Perciformes > Percidae > Etheostoma > Etheostoma spectabile. Next base: position 15,104,560 of record NC_045750.1, on the reverse strand, counting down.
ATTGTGGTTGTTTGAATTGTAATGTGGGACTTTGTCGGCTGGGTGAAGCTGAATGTAAGGCTCTTCGTCTTATACTCACACAAACTATGCATGCTAGTGCATTCATTGTAACAGGTTAGGATTCAAGCTGGCTCTTCTTGAGGTGAGTCTCATTTTTACCTTTTAAAGGTTCTGGTATTGTTGAGTTTTCATTATTTGAATTAGAGATGTTTGGTGGCAAATTTGTTATTTTTTGAATGTTGGCCATATAAACAAAGAAAGTATAAAAAAAGATCTGACATCCTGCAAACCCAGGGTTTCAATATTGAATATATGGTGTCTTTTATGTATGTATGGTAACTTTTAAAATTTTAAATATGGAAAATTAGTGTCAGCCTTTGTGTGTGTGTGTTACATGAGTGTATGTGAGTGCTCACATTTGTGTCTGATGTTTACATTTTCATCAAGTATAAAGAGTCTAATTGGGCGATGTTGCACTCTAAAAATAACTAAAGATGAAGTTGACAAAATTGTGACAAATTTTTACCTCAAATGTTGCCAGAGACTGTTTTGATGTTCAGTTTTCTGGCCATGATAATAAAATAATGTCCCAGTGAAGGAGAAATCTGTCTGTCATCTTTTGTGCAGCCTATACTGAAAATGGCACCAGTCCTCACAAGCTTAAGGCAAAACACTGATAGGGTATCAAAACACACAACACAACTTGTAATTGCTTGTAAAATAAACAGGTTTATTTGGTAAATAAACCAAAATAAGTTATAAGCTACAATATAAAGAATTATTGAAATGTATGAAAATACACTGCCATTGCTGCAGCTAATTGCCAATTGGAAGAGTTTTATTTAGGCTATTACAACCAGTCAATGTTAGTCTGTGTGCACGCACGCACGCACGCATGCATGAACGCACGCAGGCACACACGCGTTAAACTTCAATATTTTGCACAATGATATCTGTGTAGTAATTCTGACTGAAGATATTGGGCTCTAAATAACATTCTCTTTTAAAACTGCTGTGTGGACAACATTTGTCCATCAGTTCACTTGAAACTGGAAGGGTTGGGAAGGCGTAAGGACAAAAGAACCTGATCGCACACACGCACGCACGCAATAACACACACACACACACACACACACACACACACACACACACACACACACACAC
>NC_045750.1:15076273-15103378 GCF_008692095.1 Etheostoma spectabile | reverse complement strand
CACACACACACACACACACACACACACACACACACACACACACACACACTCTTCCCTCTAACCTCTGTCTGTGCAGCTCTACCTCAGGAGGAAATTGAATTGGAGAGTTGACCCTACCTGACACAAGGCAAGCCCCATTGATTTTTATTGAAACATGAGCTACCGATACTGAAATTGCTTCTGATTCTGTGTTTGTTTACCCAGTGATCAGAACGATGTGGATCTGGTGGTCATTTCAGGAATCTTCTTGTCATAATTTGAGCTTTGCAAATAAATTCCACTACTCATAAATTACTAGAGAAAAATATCAGATATTTACTAAGTACAATTGGGTACAGTTCCTGTGAAAAAGCAATTTTGCTTAAAGAAATATTAAATTACTTAATTGTGATTGTTATTATTGATATTTTTTAGGGTTATTGATATTTATGGGCCATGTGTAATTATTCAAACTAAATATCCAAATAAATGTATTGTAACATATAGCAGTTAACCTCAAAGTCCATTTAGCAATTCTGAAGCTTTCAATCATTTCACATGATCTTCATCAGCAGAAGGAATTTGCTCCGTCTCGTTAAAATGAACGATGTTCAAATCTATTTCTTATGAGCGCTATCTTATGTTAAAGTGTTCAGAAAAAAATAACACTGTTCCACGACACTGAGCAGATTCCACCAGCGGATGACGAACACGCTCATCCTGAGACCATGGGGAGAGTTGTTTTCACTTGAAATCGGAGCAAATGTTCCAACATTGTGAGGATCTAAGATTATGCTGTTTGTGACTTGTAACCTTTAATCATCTCGCTGCATATCATGACTCTAGACAAAGAACCTCAATCTGCCCATTACAACCTCGATCATGGTTACGATCACAAAATGCTCCGAGTAAATTAAATAAGCTGCTCCACACACAAGAACACACACCGATGCGTTTGCATGAAACAGTTACAGGCGCAAAGCTCAGGTTGGCTACTTCACCATCACACTCACACACGCACACGCACACGCGCACACACACGCGCGCACACACACACACACACACACACACACACACACACACGTCTGATGAAATCCAGTGCTGAGAGGCTGTGGTGGTGCATATTGATGCCAGGAGCGTCCTGCTGGGCTTAGCTTGATCCCGTTGCACCCCTGGATGGCTTTGCAACTCTGGAGACCTACTCTGCGGTTAACTTGCAACAAATATCCACAGACAGGTACAGATACACACACTTCCCACAGAGCAGTGCAAAGCTTCAGGCTTTGGAATGTTTGATGAACCTGAATTTGGCTTTCTGCTCACAGCCACAATTCACTGTCACCAGAAAACTAAGCACGGCGACCTGTGTGTGTTCTCAGTGTGAAGCTGTCAGTGCTGCTCATAGCTGGGACTCTCACTCTTTCCCTCTCTAACACACGCTGATAGACACTCATATTTCCTGTGGTAACAAGCGTGAAAATGGACTCATAACTCCAAAGTGGTTTTACAGAGACCACATCAGCGCCCTAAAGAAGATGTATTATGTAAATAAAACAACAGGCCATCAGTAATGCAGGCTTGTTGCCACCATCAGATCATAATGACTCAGTGGGAGACTTAGAGAGGAAAAAGGCAACAGTTCGATTAGGTGTGTTGTGTGTGTGTGTGTGTGTGTGTGTGTGTGCATGCAAGCCCCCACGCAGACACACTCCGCTGCTAGATAATTTGATATTTCATCATAAGTCTCCATCCCAGCATGGTGTGGCTCTTTGCAGCCTGCCATGGTCCAACGATCTGTTAGCAGAGCACAAGGAAGGCAGGGCCAATCCACTTCCTTGGTGTCACGCACAAACAAACACACACCAGTCACACTGTTTATCAAAGGTGAAGGAGTGAGGAAAGGTGTGTGTGTGTGTGTGTGTGTGTGTGTTTGTGAGTGTGAAAGCTTGCATACAAACATAAAGTAGACTCACAGACAGAGGGTGTTCAGCGACGCTACAGAGGTACTTTGATACATAAGCACAACTCACATATTCAGTCATTCATTCACACACTGTCACTCACTCACTCTCACACACACACACACACACACACACACACACACACACACACACACACACACACACACACACACACACACACACACACGCCCTAACGGCTCGCCTAGCTCCGACCCGTGATGGATTGGCTGCACTCCTGCCGTGACAGACAAGCGATGGATGGAGAGCAGAGAAGATGAAGGGAAGAAAGGGACGAGAGGGGGAGAATGTGTGTGCGTGTGCATGAGTGTGTGAGGGTGTGTTAGAGGAGAGAAAAGAGCTGAGTGCAGTGGTCTTGGTGCCAGGGAAGATCTTACATGGGGCCAAGCAGATCATTTCCTCCTCTGCAGCACGTGTCATTTACTCTAAACAAACAGCCCTTCTGTAGAAAGGAGAGAGGCTGGAGGCCTACCCTATCTCTCTTACACCTCCTCTATATGTGTGTGTGTGAGTGTGTGTGAACAAAAGTACAGCCAGCACGGCCATTTCTATCACGCATGGACTGTCGGGCCCACAATTACTGTTTATTTGCGCTAAATTGAATGCAGAAGTCACGTATTGATCAGTTGATGGACAGAAATGACTCAACAACTTTGAATTATTCATGTAAAGGGGCACTCTTCCAACCCTGCACATACAGTTTCAGTTTACTCATCATGAGGAGTACTACTCCACCTGTGGAGCCTGTTGTACAATGTTTTTTGTGGGTCTCGAGCAATGTAAAAACATGTGATTGAGCTTGGAGACGAGGAAACCCGTGTTACCTAACTACTGTAAGCATGGAATTGGAAAGAACAGGGCATTTGCCATGGAGGGTCTAACGAAACTTGTAAAGTCTGTCTGGTTTTTGGACTAACTGTATTGTAATACTAAATTGCTGGAGTGTCTAACACTCTGTGACACCACTTTTAAAATGAAAGGCTATTTAACATGACATTAATGCAATGAGAGCTGACAAGCTTTGGGATAAAAAACACGTTATATTGTCCTGCAAAAAAGTGAAAACTGGCTTAACTTTTGCAGTGTCTTTGAGGTGTCATCCAGAAACGCACTGCATTGGCAAACTACATGTCCCATTTCCGGTTGATTGGTTTGTACCATGAAGACTGTAACGTTGTGATCATCACTGATAAATGTTTCCTTCAAACATAACGTTCCAGAGATGGGAAATCATTATACCGCATGGTATTACAAACTGCTGTGCACAGTTTTGGAGTTTGATAAGAGATCGTCTCACTTAGTACCTGAAACCCCATGCCCCGATCAAAGCTGTTCTTTTTTATAGTCCAATGAGTCTTTTATCAGGCAAACATTCCAATTATGGTTCTCAGCTTACCAGGGTGATGATTTGCTGCCTTTCTTTGTATTATAGCATTCTAAATTGAACATCTTTTCAACCATGGTGGTTGCAGAAAACAAGGTATTTGACGACGTAACCTTTGGCTCTGGGAAGATGTGATGTGTGGATGTATCACTATTTCTGTCATTTAAAAAAGTAATTTACAGTCCTGGTGGCCAAGTGGTTTAGATGCACACCAAATAATTCCAGCCAGATACCTTTGTTGCATGTCATACGTCTTTTTCCCCCACATTTCTTCTTTGAATCAACACTAGCTATCAGCTATCAAATAATGTCCCACACAAAATATTGATAGTGAAAATAATCTCAATGCATATGTGCTTGCATGTGCGCCTATGTAAATGTGCATACAGAGGCTCCATGCAAGCACCTATACCACCTTTCTTTGTTGCATTAAATAGCCATGTTAGGCATTGTGTCAGACACGATTAGTGTTTTCCAACCAGGAGTGTGTTGTGTGTGCAAACCACCAATTACATTCGCTCCTAATTACACACTTAAAGATGTAATTAGGCCTGCCTGTTCCATTGCTACACAAAGAGATATCACACAGTGCACCAGGAGGGAGAAGTTTCACACACGGAGAAGCAAACACACACGTGTTTTAATTAACATATTAATTGTGCACACTTAACATATATGATAACCAACTTGGAAACAAATATAATGGCTCGTTATTGGCTTTAAGTGCCATGGGTGGAGTCTTTACATTGGCCGAGAGAGCTCAATGCACTGCAGCGTGCATGTAACTGAATAAAATGCAAAGAAAAATGTCTTTACTACTTTAACAACATATGTACAGTACGTAGAAAAAAAGATTTTCTTTGGTATATTGGCTATACCATATGTGCTTCCTTATCATCATAGTCTCTGTTTGTTTGTAGATTCTTGCAGCATTTTCTAAAATTTGTAAATGTGTTGTTCCAAACAGCAAAAATACTTTTATTTATTAATTGTGTTTTCTCAACCTGCAGAAATTGAGTTTTAGGCCATTTGGGGGCAGCAGAAAAGCCACACTGATCTATTACCATGTATAAAAACAGTTGCTTGTTCACACATCCAGCGGACGTGAAACAGCATTGAAAGAACTATAAAAGTCTAAAATTAATTCTCTTTATAGCTCTGTTTTTGGCCTCCACCAGCTCAGAACATTTACTGTGGGTTCACCACCGCTTTCACAAAAACAATATAACACACGTGTCCTTTAATTCATTTTAAATTTAAAAATATTGATTGGAGTAGCTTTGAAGTACAGAGCGTTTAGCTCTCCAGTCTGCCATAATTTCGAACACATTGCATCAGTCAGGATGTCCTTGCATGTACTGAGCCAAAGGTTTTCTTTACGCTTAACATTGCCCTTCTTCATCCTCTGTTGCCTCTGTCTAAACTACACTATCTAATAAAAACGTCACCTCCTTAAGAATAATCTAAAAAGTCAATAAATATGATCAAAATAAAGATATGACACCCTGGGAACTCACAAACAGAAGCGAGCAAACACACCTAATCGTTACCTCAACAAGCATGCTGCGGCATCCGAGGCACCGAGCTACAAGAGGAATGAGGCACGAGCCTTCGTCTGAACCCTGAGATATGAGTGGTGTGTGTGTGTGTGTGTGTGTCTGTGTGAGTGTATTTAGCAGCCCTCGCTCTCTAGCTGGCTGCTTAAGAATTCAGTCACATCTCTTGCTAGCAGGCAGGCAGTAAGGCGCTTTCACGCTCACAGGTTTGCTTTAGTTGGGTCTAATACCCCTTTCTCTCTCTGTATGTGTATGTATTTGTGCGTGTGTGTGCACATGAGCATATGCGTAAATCTGACTATATGTGTGTCTAACTCCCCACTTCTTTGTTTCTTTTACTTTCTGTTTGTGTGCGACAGTTGTGTTCTAATGTTTATGCCATGTGGGGTGTGGGGGTGTGTGTGTGTGTGTGTGTGTGTGTGTGTGTGGTGTGTGTGTGTGTGGCTCTCGGGGCACTGATAAACCCACCTAGACTCTCCCCTGATCTGTTCGCTCTGGGCTGGCAGCCCCCTTGGCTGACACACCACACACACACACACACACACACACACACACACACACACACACACACACAGCCCTCTGCTTTAGCTGCTAGCTGATCTGTGACGGCCTGCCACTCAAACGCAGCTCTGTTGAGACACTGCACAAAGGAGGAGAGGAGGCTGGGAGTGGAGGGAGGATGGGAGGAAGGGAAGGAGGTGGTGGGGGGTGGAGAGAGAGAGAGAGAAAGAGAGGGTATCAGTGTCTTTCCTTTGGGTCCCTGCTAGCTCCCGCTCTCTGGCTGCCTCCTTATCTCACTACTCCTCACTCTCCTCCACCTGACTGGCTTCGGCTGCGGCTCTTCACTCTCCAACTTCCCTCCCCTTTTCTCTCCCTCTGTTCCCCGCTCTTTCTGTGCCCCTTCTCTATTTCCCTCGTGTCTTTATTTCCCTTCCTGACCAAACGCCAGTTCATCTCTGTCATTTACTTCACAAGAAGGGACTCAAAAGAAATGAGCAAAGAGAAAAAAAAAGAGAGGCCGACCACGTCATGAAGACATTTTGCAAAACAAAAAGCAGTGTGGAACAGAGAAAAACCTTTGACAAGGAAAATATATTGATGTACAGTGAGAGAAACAGAGGGTAGAGGAGGCAAATACAGAGGATGTACAGTTTTTTTTGTATCACTGGAATGCAGCACAGTAAGCCATTGCCAGCAGCTCTGGTCGTGCTGTTTGAATTTCTACAGCAACCCCATACATCTACTCCCGTCATCATAAAGTAACCAATCAAATAGACAATGGTTCAGTGCACACAAATTACAAAAATCACATTTTCTCACTTCTAGTGCTATCTTGCCATGTAGATGGTTTCAGTTTTATTTGACCGGTTGTAAGCAACAAGTGCTCCAAATTAAATTGAAAAAAAAAACAAAAAAACTAATTTGTCTGTGTCCTTTGAAATGACACAAGCCTGTTTTGATCTGACGCCTCTATCGTCAGGAAAACATCATTTGCATGTGCTTTCCAAAATTGCTCCAAATCAATGTTGAAAAATAAATCACTTTTATGATGTTATAAGGCTATGGTTACGGTTTGATTAGGCTAAGGCACAAAAGCAGCTTGGTTGGGTTTGGGGAAGGAGTTGGATGGCAATGCTTTGTCCTTGATTGAGCTTCATTGTCATGGTTACAACGATAAACGCGAGGTTATAAACGATCATGGTCAGGCTTAAAAAACATTGATTGTTCCTGTTGGAAATGGGAAATTAATAGCAGTGGCCGACATTAAAGTCAGATGTTTTGTTCATCCACCCACCCTGACTTCCTCCCTATGTGGACTTTTTTGCTCTAGAATCATTTGGGGCAGCTGCTGAAACAACTGCTGCTGTTATTCTTCTTGGGAGGACAGTTTTTTGTTAGTGGATGGCTGCCTTTGTGATTTCTGGTTCCACCCCAACACAGTGGAGGTGAATGGAATTTTGTTTTTGGTGCAGCAACTCTTTCTAGAAACAGTGTGCTGCTGTTACTCTGGTGAATCCACATAATACACTGTAAACTGTTTTCATAGGGACTACTTTTTTGGTAGAAAGTAGTTCTAATGACAACTGTGACACCCATCAGTGACATCTTAGATTTATCCAGCGTGAGCACCACACATGAAATTATGTTCACTGTATTGGAATGGTGGCCGAATAGATTTCAGAGACAAATATATTTGTGAAATGTGAACCAACAAGACTGTCCTTCCTCGAAAAATGCTGCTAGACGTTGTTTGTTCGAGCAGCAAAATACAACTTATATTTACGTTTATAGTGGCGGTACCCTGTAGTGGCTGTAGTCGTTATGATGGGAGCAAAGCAATTAAGGTGATGAAATGTAAGAGCGCCAAATTTCTGCATAAGGAGGTAGGAAGGGGTGGTTGATGGGTCAGACAAACAGGACTCTCACCTTGGAGATGGGGGTTTTAGTTATGTTTACAACTAAAAGTAAACAGTGATTTTGTTTTTAACTTAACGAACGTCACGGTCAGCGTCACATGCATAACCGAAAGTGAAGTATTGCTCGATTTTACCCAAACCAAACTTAACTAAGTAGTGTGATGTCTAAACATTACCACACTTTGACCATTTCACAACGTTACAGACGTGTTGAAAATCGTGACCTTTACATTCAAAACTGCAGTTTGCTGTGTTGGTTCCCTCTCACCACACCTGAATAGCTGAACATAGATTCAAATATTCCCCTCAGGAGATGGTGGAGATCAAAACGGAGCTAAAAGAAAAGTGAATATTGGACTTATATTTGTCAGGAGGCCAGAAACATGATTCCAAATGAATGCTCATTGTGCTGCCCACAAGAGGCCAAAAATCAATAAGTGCAGATTTAAGGGAATAAAAAAATAAATAAAAGTGGCTCTGAAAAATGTGGAGAATGGGTTATCCTCATCAGCATGTAGCTGGGAAATCAACACTACAGCAGCATCTGCAACCATGTTTTATTAAGGTGAAGATTGTGTGAAAGTGAGAAAACGGTACGAGACAAAACAATCCTGATAGTGGAAGATTCTATTTGTGGCGGACCAGACGGAGAGAGATAAAAGAAAGGCACAGAGCAGGAACGCAGAGGACAAATAGAAATTGAGAAACAGAAAAACAGGCCAGTGATCCCCAACAAGCCGAGACTAATGACAGCAACAAAGTTGGCGATAAGATTGAGGTGGAGTAAAGAGACAAAGGAAAGACTTTGTGGTGGAAAAGAAAGAGCGTGCTCAGCAATATGGATCCATATTGCCCTGGGTTAGTGAAGACAGCGAGAACTCTTTATCAGCACCTCGAATGCTGCCAATATCGCTGAGTCATCATCGCCCGGATACAGAGCTGCAGGATACACACAAAAAAAACAACAACCTCTAACATTATCGCCTCCATATCACTCATTGGCCTTGTCATTATGACTATACAAGGTAAAATCTCTTATGTCTATCATTCAATATTAAAGCAATCAACATTTTCACTTTAATTCACTTTTTTAATCAAACTGTTGGTGGAGTTTATCCCTGATTCTTCCCAAAGCCTATAGGGAGACGCCTGGAGCTGTTAGGCATCTTTCCCAGCGCCAGCCTCACACCTGCCCCTGGCAAAAACAAAATAACTATGCAAAACTCTCTTTCGCTCTTGCGGGCTCCCTCTCCTTCCTTGTTTCCTCTTTCCCTCTTTCAGTTTTTAATTAAACAGACGTAAAGGGCTGAGAAAACCTGCTACTAATTACACAGCCGCTGCCTCTCTCACCCTCTCTTTCTCTTTCCTAGTTTCTACTCTCCTGTCCCTTCACTTCTCTTCTCTCTGTCTTCCCTCCTCTCTGAGTTGGGCTGGAGCTCCGCCAACAGCCTGTGGAATCACTTACCAGCTACCACCACGGGGGAGAAAACAGACACATGTCAACGTGACCACACACACACACACACACACACACACAAACACGCACAGACACACACAGACACGCACACACGCGCACACACGTGAAGAATTACATGTGCACAGGTCCAAACAAACTCGTTAACAAGTCAAAAATGCAGACTTGCAAACACACGCACAGGTCACACTTTAAAACTTCCTGACACGTTGTGCTTACCCATTTAGCGCTTTTGCTTTCCCACTGTTGCTGTGTGTGTCTGTGTGAGTGTGAGTGTGCGAGTGTGTGCGCGTGTGTGTATGGCAGGCATGAGGGTGATCAGCTCCCCAATGAGAGAGAACAGTAATCATATTTCACACTGGCACAAACACAATCACAACATCTGTATCTACTGTGGCCCACCCTCTCGTTCTTTTCCCCCCTTTCCACCAATGCACAGTGGCTTCCCTCCCCTCTCCTCCCCCGACCCCCATCATTCACCTCAATTCCCTGCTTCCCCTTCCGTCCCCTCTCCATCATGTTCTCCAGCTTTCTATCACTTCCTTTTCTCTCATTCATCTCTTCTGGGCTCTCTTTTCCTGTATGGAGTGATGAAGCAGACATTGAATACACAGAGAAAGAAAGCTTGAGACTGACACCCCGTCACCCTTACTCCTCTTAGCTTCATCTCTCCCTCTGTCTTCCATCATCAAACTACAGTGGCTTGAGAAAGTTTACACACCCATGCTAAAGTTGATTAAAAAGAGGAATAAAAAAAAACCATCTTTTGGAAATTTATCTTAATGTCTTAATTTAAAAAATTAGGAAAATCCAACCTTTCAAGGACACCAATTTTCTTTGTGAGTGAATATTGTATTGTAAATGAATAAATGTTCTTCCTTAAAATACAGGGGGCATAAGTACCCACCCCCCCCATGTTAAATTCCCATAGAGGCAGGCACATTTTTATTTTAAAGGCCAGTTATTTCATGGATCCAGGATACTATGCATCCTGATACAGTTCCCTTGGCCTTTGGAATTAAAATAACCCCACATCACATACCCTTCACAATAAATATCTATCTATCTATCTATCTATCTATCTATCTATCTATCTATCTATCTATCTATCTATCTATCTATCTATCTATCTATCAATCAATCTATCTATCTATCATACCTAGAGATAGGCATGGGGAACTTTCCATAAGATGATCTCTCAATGCAAATCAAACCTTAGCTATTAAGCTAACTAAAATATCATCATACCAATCTCTATGTATGGTGAAGGGTATGTGATGATGGGGTTATTTTAATTCCAAAGGCCAAGGGAACTTTGTCAGGATGCATAGTATCCTGGATCCATGAAATAACTGGCCCTTCAAAATAAAAACGTGGCTTCTTCTATGGGAATTTAACATAGGGGTGTGTATACTTATTCCCCCGGTATTTTAAGGAAGAACATTTATTTATTTACAATACATTATTCATTCACAAAAAATGGGTCTCCTTAAAAGGTTGGATTTTCCTAAATTGTTTTGAATTAAGACATTATGATTTCCAAAAGATGTTTTTCTATTTCTCTTTTTGATCAACTTTAGCATTGGTGTGTAAACTTTCTCAAGCCACTGTATGTATATATTTTCCCCTTTTTAATCCTATTTGTCCTTCTCATCTTAATACAACACAATTTTATTTAAGCTTGTGCATTCAGGGGAGCGGTGGCAACACTGTAATTCAACAACGGTTTCAATCTATGACATGAGCAATGTATTCATGCCGCTGCCCTGCATCACATGCAGGCGAGTATGTGCATTTGTGGCTGTGGTGTGTTTGAGTAAGAGAGAGGCAAAAGAGGGAGTCAGTAGAAAGCAAAAGGGGCAAAAGAGGGAAAAAGAGGGGCATGCAGAGAGAAAGAAGGGGAGGAAACGATGGGAGATATAACGCAGAGTGTAATATAAAGGCAAGGAGTCATATCCACAGAAGAAACACACAATAACGGCTCTGAGCGGTGGGGGACAGAGAAGGGAGTGATACAAACAGTGCTGGTATGCTGACATGAGGTAGAGAGTGAGCACATAGAGACATGAAGCTTTAGCTAAAGTAGCTGGACAGCAGGAGTAGGCGGGACACAGAAGCCCCCTCTGCCGCAATCAAGTCTCTGTCACCATCTGGACGCCATTTTAAAACCATCAGCTCAGGCTCCCCATGTAAACAAGGGCACGACCCCAAACACGCTCCCCTCACTAAATGGGCATTTTCTGGCAGCTGCAGACCCCAAAATGGCTGACCTTGTAGGGTGAGGATTGGAGCCAGAATGGCTAACTGACTGTATTACAGGGGAGGGCGTTCTGTTTTTCATCACTGCAACATTTTTGTACTTGTGTACAGAAGATGTTAGGTTGTCATTTATCCAAAAATGTGTTAGCAGCAGTGAGTTCAGCGCTCCAACACGGCCAGATTGGTTGACTTTAGGCTAAAGGGGATTGTGTGCTGGTTCTATTGAATTTTACATTTTCTCCAATCTGGAGACAAATAGGCAAGATAAGGGAAGATGTGATGGATTATCAGTACTACTCAATAAATCACAGATTTGTTTTAATGCAGAACCACGTAGCCACTTATTTGTATGGACATAATAATCATGGAAATGAAGTTAACATTAATTACAAGTGGAACCTAATCTTAGATTTTTATGCAGCCTGAATCAAAATGTTGGATTATTTCCATTTAAACAGTAATAACAGTCAGGCCTGCAACAAACAATTTGTTTTGATATGGATTAATCTGATGATGATTTCACAATAATGATGTGGCTCATAAAATGTAAAAAATGTGTCATCCCAATCACAATTTATCAAAGCCAAAGATAATGTCTTCTAATTGCCAGTTGTTTTTTTTACTAACAGCTCAAAATCCAGAGATATATAATTTACAAGACAACTGGAAAAATGGCTAATATTCATATTTGAGACGTTAGAACAAATAACCTTAAAACTGTTAAATGTCGATTAATTTTCACAATCAATTAATTGATTTGACTAATAGCTTCAGCTCCAATGATGGTTAAAAAGGAAGTTACCGTAGTTTAGTGACATACACTCATATCACTATGCAAAAATGTAAATTCTTGCTGTTACAGGCCAATAAAACAGATCCAACTTTTTCTTTAAAATAAACGTTAGCAATTGTTGCAGCTCCACTAACAGGTTAATTTTAATTGGCAATTGGATTAACATAAACAATTAAGGACACATGGATCATGAATGGCAGATTATTGAGAATTATGATGTGCTTACATGGGTGTGGGACAGAGATAGAGAGATAGAGTCTATGACAGTGAAAAACAGAGGGAGCGTGTCAGAGGGATGTGTGTATTCCTATGGGAGATTGTGTGAGATTGTGTGTGTGTGTTTGTGTGTGTGTGTGTGTGTGTGGGTGTAAGAACACGTGTGTTTGAGAGCAACACAAAGAGAAACAGTTGAAGATCTGATGCAAAGTTCAGACACATGCACACAAGCGTGCACGCACACACACTCAGACACATATCACAGGCAGAAGTGTGATAATAACATGGAAATGATATGGTAATGATATGGTAATCTGGCAACATTATTCTGCCCACAAGAGACTAGGAGGGAGCAGAACCTGCCACAAACTGCGCACGCACGCGCACGCACACACGCACGCGCGCGCGCACACACACACACACACACACCCACCAACCACACACACACACACACACACACACACACACAACACACACACACACACACACAGGGATAAGGTAAAATCTAGACTGACATACATGACTAAGACCAGTGTGGGGGAAGGGGTGTTGCTGGTATCTACGGTTGATCACACACACATTTTAGAAGTAAAATGTAATATGCTGTAAAATGCAACATTTTCAAAACTTAAAAATGAAAATTACTGTTGTGCTGTGGAAAAGAAATTCTACATATTGAGTCAAGGTCCACTTTCGTACTGGAGATTTGTTTAAGCTTTTCAACTAATCACTGATGACAGCTGCAAACTCCATCAGCTGATGAACTGCCATGAGATAAGCTCTATTCTATGTATTATATATATATATATATATATATATATATATATATATATATATATATATATATATATATATATATATATATATATATATATATATATATATTATATAGTAGAAGAAGTCTGAAATAAAATCACACCTGCAGCATTAAAATAGAGAAGTTGACTATAAAGCAGTGGACTACTAACAGACCTTTTATTGCACAAGCTGCAACTTTACACACTGAATACAACACTGCCCCCTTCTGGATAAACCTTTACATTGCAGCATATATAGTGGTACAAAAAATTAGAGTAATTGTAACTTGGATTGTAGTTAAATGAGTGTTACTTAGGAATTTATATCTTGCAAATTCATGCATAAGTCTATACGCTGTCTATTAAAACACATTAAACCATTCATCTAATTCTGTGTACAGTGGTGCTCAAAAGTTTACATACACATGCTTAAGTTGACTAAAAAGAGGAATAAAAAAAAATCATGTTTTGGAAATTTATTTTAATACCTAAATTAAAAAATGAGGTAAAATCCAACCTTTAAGGACACCAATTCTTTGTGAATGAATAACGTATTGAATAAATAAATGTTCTTATTTAAAATACAGGGGTCATAAGTATACCTACCTATTTTAAATTCCCATAGAGGCAGGCAGATTTTATTATTAAAGGCCAGTTATTTCCTGGATTCAGGATTATGCATCCTGATAAAGTTCCCTTGGCTTTAGAATTAAAATAGCCCACATCATCACATACTCTTCACCATGCTTAGAGATAGGCATGGTTTTATTTCAGTTAGACTAATACCTGGTTTGATTTGCATTGAGAGATGATTTATAGAAAGTGATCCCATGCCTATCTTAAGCATGGTGAAGAGTATGTGAGGATGTGGGGCTATTTTAATCTAAATTACAATACGTTATTCATTCACAAAGAAATTGGTGTCCTTAAAGGTTGGATTTTACCTCATTTTTTAATTTAGGTATTAAAATAAATTTCCAAAACATGATTTTTTTATTCCTCTTTTTAGTCAACTTATGCATGTGTATGTAAACTTTTGAGCACCACTGTATATGCATCACCATAACCTAATACAGGTATTGTTCAAATGACTTGATTCAGGTGAGTTTTGTGACCTTGTTTTACTTTATAGTTTTGTTGTGATCATTTCCTTTTCAAATCAACTGTATCAAAATAGCTGATTTTGATGTAACCATTTCCACATATCTAACACTAATATGAATAATATAAATATTGAAGTCGTTCATGGGGATTGAGGAGTAAAGTAAGGGAAAGGAAATACAGAAGAAATCAACAGATGGTAAACAAACCTGAGCATGAACATTCAGCCTTGACATTGAAAGCCATTGTCAAGAATGTATTTGTTTTTCCTGAGCTTTCACATCTTGTGGTCTTTCTCAGAACATTGTGTTTGCTAAGTTTCCGACTACTTCTGACTGTTTACTGAATTTACTGAGAAAGATCCATTTAATAAGAACTCAAGATGCTCTGGAAAAAGGTTGTAAGTGGATCTTGAGGGAGGATGTTTTAATGTGAAAAAGTAAAGCTGCTTCCAGAGGAAACACTTCTGCTAAAAGGTTTTTACACCAACATCTCCATTCCTTATTCCCTTTCTAACTTTCTCTTTCTGGTTGTCAGTGTGTTTTCTCCCTTGCTGCTCATCTTTAAGTGGCTGTGATTGACAGGTGGGCTATATCCATGCAATATCACCCAGCGCACGTTCCTATTCCCTCCTGGAGCCTTCATCCACCGGCCAAATTAACCTTCCGTGCCAACGGGAGGGGGCCCTGCGTGGGCCAATCAGCAGGTGATTAAGCCGGGGGTGGGAGGGGTGAGGGGTCACTGCGATGGGGCCATCGCAAGCCTGATTGGTTTCAATCAGTAGCCAGCCGCAAGGACAGCTGGGAGCTGAGCCGCAGTGAGCGCTAATCAACGCGTCCCACAGTGAGGCATGAACAGTCACCACACACACACACACACACAAACACACACACACACAGATTGATGTTGGTGTATACACAGTGACAACACGGACATCAGTGTGTGCACATTTCACACAGAGACAAGAAACACACACAAATACACACAGCAAGACATGGGAAGCAGAAATGAACAGCCAAGACCACAACAGATAAACAGAAAATCCCATAATGGAAAAGCAGAGGGAAAAGAGAGAGAAAGAGAGAGAGAGGGAGAGAGAGAGAGAGAGAGAGAGAGAGAGAGAGAGAGAGAGAGAGACATACTCAGAGCAACCACAAAATCTCACAGTACATTAAATGAATAATTGCATTGGATTCGTTAATTTCACCACTGGCACATCTGATAGGGGCCCGTGACATTGGTTAGCGATGCTCTGTCCTACAAACCACAACAACACCTCTTCTATGATGTCTCAAAAGTGGAACAATTCAGATTCTCTCTGCCATGTCTGATGTTATGCTAATTCTTGTTCAAATCTCGGTAAAGCAGAGCATTGACTAATCACTGATCAGATGAGATGGGAGAAGTCACAAAGAGCATATTAAAGCTCCTCTCCGGTGGGTTGAAAGTGGAGAAGACAGACTCCTCTGCTCTGGTTTCTATTTATGACGGTGAGTGTGACTGACTTCTCTGGGTGGGATCATTGAGAGAGATGTCTGGAGAGCTACAGGAGGAGTGTTTTGTACACTTTATTAACAATATGAGACTTGCTTTAGGTGATTTTTCCAAAGGCTTTGGAAATGTAAATTTATCAGCTTTTTGATATTTGACCTTTTATTTCATCGTCCCATACAACATGCCACCATTTTTCTCTTTTTACCCTACAATTAAACACAGAATCAACAGCCCAAAAGAAGGAATTTTTGTACATCCGGAACAGCGTAATAATTCTACAAATTACATAACTATAAGTAGGGTAAAAAATATTCACTTTCTTGTATAGAGTTAGATGAGAAGATTGATGCAAGTCTTATGTTTGAACAGTAACTATAAAGCAACTGAATACACACAGTCGGTTAGCTTAGCTAGCATGAAGACTAAGCAGGGGTAAACACTGTTGACTGTTGGCTTTATTACTGGTTCTGTGGTTAGGCTACACCTTTGGCTGTATGACAATGATTCAGCAGAAGGTTCGACATATAAACAAATGATAGGGTGACAAAATGTCTGTAGAGGAGTGCTTCCAGGACTCAAATTGTTTGCTTGAGGTGCTATTTGGATGGGACAGTCATATATAGCAGAACTCAGGAAAACGCCAATGCCCTCTCTTTAGAAAAATGTAAAAGCATGTATTGTTATGGCTTGGTCATCTTAAACCTTAAACGCATTTTGACATACAAGCCTTCGTCAGGGAGTCAACCTAATAATGTTAGGGTTAGTTGTTTTTTAATTGTCGGTTGTTCCTGTCCACTTTGTGGAAAGACATTTTGGTGACAGTTTAATACAATAGCCTACTAGCATCTCATCCAACTTAAACTTGGCACGAAGAAAAAACAAATGCAACTCCAAGCATGGTTTCCCCAAGAGCCTTTACTAAAGGATGTAAGGAAGCCTGCTTTGACACCTATTTTCAACTTATTGCAGAGTTATCTTACATGTGTGTCTGTAGGCTATACTTAAACCAGGCGAATTTCCTTGGCTCTGTGGCTAATATATGACCTTTTTCCCCAACAAAACACACTTAGGAATCAAACTCCAGAGAACAAAAAACAATGTGGCACAACTTAAAATCGTCTAAAATCGCCCATGCTCTGTAGGTTAGGCCTACTTGACAAAATAAGCCATTAAAGCCCATAGGCTAAAGGACAAGGCAAGCCAATTAAATTATCTTTGTGCTGTAATTCCGACATTTTTCAATGTTTACTCGCTCTTTATCATATATCCATCAGTGGACACTCTTTAATTTACGCCTAAATAACTCCTAAAAAGACTACAAAGTAGCCTATATAGGAGAAACAGCAGAACTCCACTAGTGTTTTTGTCTGTAGAGGCTCGAGGAGTGATTAGAACCCTGAGCACGAGACACCCTTGAGCTCTGCTGCAGCGTCTGCGCACACGCGGAACATAAAGGGGAAGGGACATCCATAATACATCTGTGGGCAGGGAGCGGTCATAGGAGTATTACAGTATAGAAAGAAGAAAGTTACCTTCTCGCCAGAATAAAAGACAAACATACAGGTAAGGCAGTCTACATGACACATATTTCCGCAGGCAACCAGGAAAAGTGCCATTTTCAGACAAGTTAATGAGGTTATGTTAGCGGAAGATGTTGACATAACGCTAGCCCGCTGGCAAATGTTTACTTAGCTACCTCATTAGCATTAGCAAACTTTTGTGTAACTTGCGTACACTGTAGCTTCCACGTAACTCTTTGCTTTAGCTAGGTGTTCAGTACAACACATACTCTTTTGTTTGGCTTTAGCTTGGTGAGACTGTTGATGTGAAGTGTCTTAACAGTAACAGAGGCAAATTGGCAACATAAAAACAGCTGTTGGGGGGAAATGGGTTTCACTTTTACATTGGACTAGTTGTCTGTTGTGCTGTGTTTTTGGTCACTTTTAATGTCAAGGGTTACTGTATAACGTTATAAAGTAGTTAATACTAGCTTCAGCTCCACCAGCAACAGAAACTGCATCTATAAAAGTAATCCAAGGATATCATATAAAATAACACAAGAGAGGGGGCATTCTCGTGTTGGTAAGGATCCGAAACTTCTCCGGCTGAAATCAAGAACCTGTAGCTTTTCACAAGACAACACCAGCAACTCTCTCAGTTCCTCCTAGCTGGTCCGAAGTATGCTAATCACTGACATCATTTGATTTAATCTTCAATTGCAGGAAGGAAAAGTTTCTTTAAAAAACTCAATCTTCTTAGTTATTTAGATAAATAGATTTTAGCTTCTTGGTTCTCCCCATATCTCATCACTGACAAGCCAAGGAGTCTACTAAATTGCCAGAAAAGTAAGAACTGAAACGCAATCATTTAAGTCAGTTTCTCAAACAAAAATGCCAAATATTTGCTGATTACAGCTTCTCAAATGTGAGATTTTGTGGCATTCTGTGTATTCTATCGTTGTTAAGTCAATATCTTCAGACAGTCAACCTGGGGCTCTGGGAAACGGTGATGTGCACTTTTCAGTATTTTCAGACATTGCTTGCCTTTATGTATCTTCTGCACAGACAGAAGCCCTCTGTGTTTCTCTCCTCTTCATTGTGGCACCATATTTAAAAATGGAGCTAGGTTCTCAATATGGTATTGCTCTTCTTAATGTAGAAAATGAAGCCTAACACCCACAATTTTGAAAATGGATTAATCATTTGTTGAACAAAAATGGCAAATGTGCTCTATTTCTTTATATTAAATTATATTAAATCTTTTTTTTTGGGGGGGGGGGGGGTGTACTGAATGGTTGGATGAAATAATAATTTTAATTGAAGAAATGGAATTTGAAGACTGGGCTTTTGGAAACTGACCTATATTTTTCAGTATTTTCAGACATCTTATCAACAATTAATCAAATATATAAATGTTGTTATCACTGTGGGGGCAGCTCTGGCTCTGGGAGGCCGTTTCTATAATATATAGCCTAATACTATCAGTCTCCGCAGACAAACTGCTGGTTCCACTCCAGTGATGTCTTCCATGTGGTGGGATGAGTTGCTGGACACCAATGGTACCTCCACGGACAACATAAGCTGCTACAACTCCAAACAGAGCACCGTTCTCACAGGAGTCCCCTTTGGAGGAGTGCCAGTTGTGCTACTGCTCGATTTCTCGGTCTTTCTGGTATGTCTAATAATCCACTGTGTCTGTCTGCCTGTGATGTGATCAAGTGAGACAAGACCGGGAAACTTCCTGTATCAATATGTGTTTTACTTTGTGTCATGAGGTGAAAGCTGATTGGTTATATTTCCCATGCCACCTACAGGTGTTGCTGATTGTCTTCTCTATTATCAGGAGGAAGTTCTGGGACTATGGGCGTCTGGCATTAGTTTCAGATAACGAAGGGTCAGTTCATGATCTCACATACTTCAAATTTCATTGTAGGACAGATTTCAGATGTTAAATACTGACTGTAATATGTGAAATTAATCTATTTTGTCAACTTGTTTCATTCCTTGAAAATGCACTTTGTGTGTCAGGTTCACCGAGTCAATACGCCGTCGCTATGGACGCATGTCATCCTTAGTGTCCAGCATGGATGACCCTGAGTATGAATTAGTATGTAAAACAAAATTTTTCTTCAATTTTTTTTTTATATTATAAATTGAATGTACTTTTGTAATCATTTTAAATCAGGCCTTAACCATAAAGAATTTAATAAATATTCCTTATTAATATAAACCTCATTGTTGGTGTAATCATAATATCTCTCTTTCTGTTCAGAGGTGCTGCTCTTGGCTTCCCTACATCCTCAGAATGGAGTAAGTGACTTTTGCTGGTCTTTGTGGTTGTGTACACTTTTGGCTCAATCAAAACTATTTATTTATTATCACTTATACTATCATGTATACAAGCATGTGTTTTTAATGTGTTTGTGTGTGTCTGTGTCTGTGTGTCTGTGTGTGTTTCAGTAAGGAAAAAATAAAAGCCAGATGTGGCTTGGATGCTGTTCACTACCTGTCCTTCCAGCGTCATCTGATCGCCCTGCTGTCGGTTATAACTGTCGCCTCCCTTGCAGTCATACTGCCAGTCAACATGACAGGAGAACTGCTTGGTGCGTTTTGCACTATTCTCTTTCTGTTAATGGCTGAAGTTACAGTTAGGTTGTTTCCAATGTGAATCAACCAATCAAAACTGAGCAGCTGCACAGTCTACTTCATATTGGTGTCCCTAAAGTGTGTACTCTTTGAATTGGTGATTTTAATTAATTGTTTTGTGAACTCCAGAGTTAGGCTGCTTGTATTCAGATCTTTTTCTGTTCATGTTCTTGTCTTTTCTTATTTACATTTCTATTGACTGTGTATGTTTTTTTTTTTTTCTTCAGATAATAATCCACAAAGTTTTGGAAGGACTACTGTTGGGAATCTTCAAACTGGGTAACTGCTGTAGAAGTTAAATTGTTTGGATATATAAACATCTGTTTGTATTGCAAAACAGATTGGGGGCTGGTAATGAAAAAATGCTTCTTGGTGTCTGCCATTTCTTCTAGAAACCACTTGTTATGGCTGCATACAGTGTTTGCAGTTTTGTACCTGATCCTGACAGTTGTTGTGCTGCGGCGTCACACATCACAAATGAAAGGCATGCGCAGAGAGACGGTGAGTGCCTGACTGCTAGACTACAAGACAGGTCTGAATGTCTGCAACAAACCTATACATTTCAACTGTTTCCACATTAGTTGTTTTACTATCTCTTTTTATATTGCATTGCATTGCACCTGTCTGTGAAGAGCTAAGCACATAATGAAAGCCAGATCTCAATGTTTGATTATGTTAAGTAGCGCTGGGTGCTGCTGGTACGTGACTGATTTATCATTCTGTCTTTCTGTTTGTAGACCAGAAACACTTTGTTTGTGTGTTCAGTTCCTAAAACAGCAACCGAGGAAGATGTAAAGACCCATTTCACGTAAGTAGACTGAATTGGAAAATCCAATGTTTCCATATTTTGTTAAGTATGAATTTTGATCTTCACTCATACTATCTTTTTTTTTGTATAGAGAGGCGTACCCTTCCTGTCAAGTGCGTGCTGTGACCCTGGGCTATAACGTGGCAAAGCTCATACACCTTGATAAGGAAAGGTGAGAAATCACAACTAACTAAATATAAATCATGTGACTAATGCCCTCTATGCCATGGTCTGTAGAGCCAACCACTGTGCACAAGTCCTTGCTGACGGTTATTTTTTGGTTTGTGCCACTAATAAATATTTTTCAATTACCGTGCATCAAATTTTTATGTGCAATGTGAATTTTGTGGCTGCAGCAGCAAACTCACAGAGTGGCTTTTCCCTAAATCAGCAGCTCTTGTGAGCTTTGCAGCCTCTTAAAACTCGTTATCTTAGTTTTATGGCCCACACATGTACTGTATGGTTCAGTCTCACTCTAACTATTCAATATTTAAATAGTTTCAGAAGTTGTATGCTTATCTGTAGAGGAAATGGTTGCAAGCACCAATATGTGAAGCATATTCCAAGTGAAAACAAAATTTTGAGGGATATTTACTTTAGCTTTATCTTTTCAAATTCAAACCAACTTGTATGATTGTTTGTTTTCTTTACCCTCAGAATGCGAGCAGGAAAAAACCTGCGCTACTACGAGCATGCCCTAGAGAAAACAGGGACGCGTGAGTTGATTAACACCCGTTTGTGTGGTCACCTCTCTTGCTGCTCCCACTCAGAGGTGAGCTGGATCCGATGATAAAACATAAAGCATGTTTCATGCATGGTGTCTGACTGCTTTTAGTTTTTATCTATTATGTTACAATGTGGGTTAAGAAAACTGAAAGCAAATACTGCACATATATGTTATGAGTGCAAAGATTAAAATCGTGTGATAAAATAAGAAGGGTTTATCAGTTTTATTTATTTAAAGTGGCAGTAAATTAAGTGTGGATGTGTGATTTATTTTGCACCAAGATTTAAATTAAGGTGGTTCCAATTAAAGCATTCTGTGTGTGTGTGTGTGTGTGTGTGTGTGTGTGTGTGTGTGGTGGGGTGTGGTTTGGTGTGTGGGTGTGTTGTGTGTGTGTGTTGTGTGTGTGTGTGTGTGTTGTGTGTGTGTGGTGTGTGTGTGTGTGTGTGTGTGTGTGTGTGTTGTGTGTGTGTGTGTGTGTGTGTGTGTGTGTGTGTGTGTGTGTGTGTGTGTGTGTGTGTGTGTGTGTGTGTGTGTGGTGTGTGTGTGTGTGTGTGTGTGTGTGTGTGTGTGTGGTGTGTGTGTGTGTGTGTGTGTGTGTGTGTGTGTGTTGTGTGTGTGTGTGTGTGGTGTGTGTGTGTGTGTGTGTGTGTGTGTGTGTGTGTGTGGTGGTGTGTGTGTGTGTGTGTGTGGTGTGGATGTGGATGTGGATGTGCAGGTTGATGCCATAGAGTACTACAGTACTATAGAAAAAGACCTGCTGGAAGAAGTGAGGAAGCAGACAGAACTGGTGCCACAGGCCCCCTGGGGATGGCCTTCGTCACCTTGCAGACTGAGGCTATGGCCCATTAGTGAGTATGAATTTAAAGGTGTCTTTTTCTGTCAGCACTTGCATCTGTATTTACTGTACAGCATAGAAAAAGCAGTATTAATTTTCAATTTGTATATTTCTATGTAAGCACTTTGAATTGCATTGCTGCTGAACTGTGCTATACAAATAAAGTGCTTTGCCTATTATGTCGGCTACTGTACTTAGTTTTTTTTTTTTTTTTTTAGCCTGATCAGGACCGTAATCTTTTGAATTTTATTAATTTATTGTCACCACATGACTTTTTATTGAAATCAGGCCTTTGCACAGCTGCCACTGTTTAACACTGGTTAATGTGTATCACTAACAGCGGTCATTTACTCACTTCAGTATTCTGAGAGACTTCAATGCACTCGAGTGTGGTGGGAAAAGCTGCTGTTGTGGGAGGCTGCCCCAACCTTCATCCAACAGTGGAGCTCTGAAAGTAAACAAGTGGAACGTCAGCTATGCACCCCATCCCAGAAATGTGTATTGGTAAGGTCTGAAACACCAACCCCTTCACACAGTATGTGCCCCATGCAGATCATATGACTTAGTATTTATAGTACTGGTGCCAATAGGGCTGGGCAATAATTCAATATTATCATTGACTGACTTTGACTTTTAGTCTAACCATATGGTATTATTGTTTAGAAAATTCAAAATGAATGATTCCAATGAAATTCCAATTTAACACAAAATGTTTTAGAAGTTTTAGTTTTTTAGTTTTTTGTCTGAAGTGAGTCATAACAGTGAACATAATTCATTGCATTGATCGCCAGTTAAATGTTTCTATTTATGATCATGCAATACGGCAAAATACCACTTTTGATTTAGTTGATTTAAAGGACAAGGAATATAAATCTGTGTGGGAGGAATTTGTGTGTACCCCACACTGATGTTTTCTCTACTTTACACTGCCTTTTTTATGTGAATCTGTGGTGTTGCTTCAATTTCCTGTTTTCCTCGCTATAGGGAAAATCTCTCAGTGCGGGGCTTTCACTGGTTCATGCGCTATGTTGCGCTTAACTTCTTCCTTTTCATCCTACTCACCTTCCTCACCACTCCCACCATCATTATCAACACCATGGATAAGTGGAACGTGACTATGCCCATCTACTATCTCAATGTGAGGCACATGCGGACACACAGATTCACGATTCTGCTTTCAAAACCATAAATCGTTCATCAGTTGTTTTCTTTGTCACCGTAGAGTCCTATCATCAGTCAGTTCTTCCCCACTCTCCTGCTGTGGTCCTTCTCTACGTTGCTGCCTACCATAGTTTACTATTCTACAATAGGAGAGGCGCACTGGAGCAGGTATTGAACACACACACACACACTGGTAGTGCAGTGATTGTTTTTTGTTGGCAGAGGACATGTTTTGATCTAGTGCCATCTGTGTCTCAGGTCCAGTGAGCAGCTGAGCATGATGCGTAAGCTGTACTTCTTCCTGCTCTTCATGGTGCTAATCCTCCCCTCACTAGGACTCACCAGGTGATTTGCATTACCATCAGTTTGAAGAAGCAACAGTTTGCCCAACATCTAGGTTGATTGTGTCTTTGCAGTAATAATTTAGTTGTAGTTTGTTGCAGCAATCGGATGTGTCAGAGGTACAGTGATAAATTGGGAACTTGAGCATGAACTTGAAAAAATTAGGAGGCACCAGACGTGACTCAATCAACACATGTATATACAGTAAAATACCAAATAAAACAGTGGATGTCAGTTGGCTGAAAGGGATTCCTCAAAGGTTAATGGATGATGTTTGTATAATTGGATAAAGTGAGAACATTGCCTAACATTTTGTTTCCCCCCCCCATTAGTCTTGCTTTTTTTTTTCGCTGGCTATTTGCTGAAAAGTTTCTTGAAGATGGAAAACTGAGGTTTGAGTAAGTAATCTCTGTTGTATTTGCTTCTTTTTTTTCTAATCAAAATAATGATACTAATTAAATTCTAAACAGAGAAAAATCTGTCAGTTTTACTTTCAACTTGCATCATAAAGGTTCAGCTGTATTCAAGTTGCTATTTATAAAAACATCCCTTAGTCGCAATGCGTGAGCCACTCAAGGCAGTCACTCAAGGCGACATTGTTTTATAATGTTGTTTCTTTTTTTCTTTCTTTTTTAATTTCTTTTAAAGATTGGTTGTAATGTTAGTTTTTCAAAAGTTTTGTAGAAGGTGATTTGGTCAGAAAAAGAGATGAGAAGCGCAAAATAGGAAAATGTGCTTTCACTTGTACAGTTTTTAATTCATTGTTGGACTTTATAGTTATCTTTTCTTTCATCTTTTTGGTTTCCATTAAACCAGGTGTGTGTTCTTACCTGATCAAGGAGCCTTTTTTGTCAACTATGTGATCACAGCAGCCCTGGTGGGCTCTGGGATGGAGTTGCTGCGGTTGCCAGGATTACTGCTTTACATCATTCGTTTGGCGTTTGCTCGCTCTGCGGCTGAAAGGAAATATGTCAAACAGGTTTGTAAAGGCAATAAATGTTACACCTAAAAGTTATTAGTGTGTTTCAAATCAATATCTTACAGTACATAGCTTGAAATGGAGCACTAGGGAACTAAAATGACCACCTGTGGCTTTTTCATTGGCCAGGAGTCCTGCTCATTTATTTTTTGAACAATTAAATTGTAAAAATATTTAGTGATTTATATACACATTTTTCTGTTTAAGGGTCCTTTTGTCAACTTTAAAAAACTTTTTTTTATAAAGGGCTACCACTTTTAGATTGTACTTTCTCCATGAAGGCATGCAGGGAAAGTCTTTGTCACTTGTTCCAGACTATGCAAGATATGTAAACAAGTGTAAATATGCCTGTAAACAGATGGACAATGTGTAATATATCACTATATACTGTGCTTTATCGTCCTTTTTAGAGTCAAGTCAATGAACGTGACAGAAGAAGATAATTGCATATATTATATATTTTGTTTGTAGTTTGCTTTGTTGTCAGCCTTACCTCACCATTTACAAGTCAACTATTTTTTTTGACTTTGGTTTACAGAACCAGGCCTATGAGTTTGAATATGGAGCCACGTATGGCTGGTCCCTATGTGTCTTCACCGTAATTATGGCTTACAGCATCATATGTCCTATTATTGTGCCTTTTGGTGAGTCATTATGCACACAGGCATGCACTCACACACACTCAACACATTTACTCTACTAGTATATCATCAGATCTATTTAACATAATCTTGATGGCTTCACACTGTCAGCCTTTGCTAGAGATCTCAGTTTCTCTTACACAATTCTATACAAACGTGTGTGTGTGTGTGTGTGTGTGTCTGTCCTGTCTGTGTGTCTGTCTGTCCTGTCTGTCTGTCTTTCTTTCTTCATCAGGTCTCCTGTACATGATGCTCAAGCACCTGGTGGACAAACACAACCTGTACTTTGCCTACCTGCCTGCTCGCCTAGACCACCAGGTCCACCTGGGAGCTGTCAATCAAGCTCTGGCCGCGCCCATCATCTGCTTAATATGGCTGTACTTCTTTTCTGTCCTCAGAGCAGGTTAGAAACAAGCGTGTGCCAAACCTGGAGAAAGTTAACATAAGTAAATTGACCTGAGATTCACTAGTGGCAATTAAGTAATAGGGATGTAAACAAACTGTAAATGTAGATTTAGTAATGTTTGTAAATGTAGGTGTTTGCATGCAGCTACATAAAACGTAAAATCTCTGCGTGTGTATGTGTGTGTCAGGTTTCTGGACTTCTACATCTCTATTCACACTGGTGGTCCTGTGTATCACCGTCTTCATCTGCATCAGCTACACATGCTTTGGCCATTTCAAGTACCTCAGTCCACACAATTATGCGGTGAGCGCTTGCTTTTGTGTAGGCACAAGCTGTCATTTCTTTGTCATCTTTCACAGTAAGCCTTTATGTTGTTTGTGTTCTTTTGCAGGTGAAAGAGGAGGATGAGGATACAGTAGAGGGAGTGGAAGAAAACACCAAGGTACTGTACTTGTTCCATAACAAAGTCCACAGCTTGAATAAAGATCAGGGGTCTCATTTATAAAACGTGTAGGATTCTTACTAAAAGTGTATGTACGTCTAAAAGCCGAAAATTCAGATTTATAAAACTTTCCGCACGCACATCTGTATGCAGTGTTCCCTTAATAAATCACAGATTACCCACAAGTGTGCATACGTGAATCCGCCTCTTATCCCGCCCTGTACATGCCTATTTTGAACCATAAATAGTCAATGCAAAGAACCTTGTGAATGCTGCCAAGTATATTAATGACCCTGGCAGTTGTTCTTTCGTGACGCCAAATCATGCCGAATCATGACGACGGGTACAGAAAAAGCGAAAAAAAAACTCTCAGACGTTCAGGAATTGCTGCAAATCAAATTAATAATTTTTGCCTGTTCTCGCACAGTGTAGGTAAACCTGACTACACAGGCATTACGGCACTCAGGGACAGCTTGGGTATATACCAGACCTACAGGTATATGAAAAGATTTAACCTGAACTATATTATATCCAAACAAGTCTTAGTGATAAAGTTGAAGATTATATTTCTAAAAAAAAAAACTTGCCTGTAAACAGCCGGTTACCCCTAAGGATGTGTTTGGCCCGGGATGCCACGGTTCCAAATCGTTGCCCTCTCTGCTGGACCCAATTCAGTACATAGATCCAAGAGCGCAGCTTTAGGGAATTTTAAATCGGCGTATTAGCCAGTCATCGTCATGGTCCCTGAAGTCTCTTTCTCCCCTGATTCTTCCGTTTGGGGTTAGTCCTCCTGCAATATTTTTGTTTACAACAATTTGTGATGGTTAACACTTTGCCAAAAGCACAGCATCAACTATATCCCCTACCCAAAGATACAAATTGAAGATGAAAGTGTAAAAGGGAAACACAGTTTTCTTCATGCAGGTTTTGTCACCAACAGTATTAAAGTTCGGACCGACTATATGTGCACAGACATTATGTTGTGTTATTTCCACTGTGTTCTGCCGTTATCTAATGCTAGGGTATTTGATGCTATCATATATTCCATGGAGTCGGGGCATCTCGTCCTCCTGCGCTCCGTAGCCGACAATGGGACTGAGACAACGCTGATTAAATATTTAGAACAAATTTTGATTTAAGATTTGAGTTGGATTTTACAAGGTGTTAATG
>NC_045750.1:15057694-15076263 GCF_008692095.1 Etheostoma spectabile | reverse complement strand
ATCACTCAGTACAAGTGCAAATAACACTGCTGGATTTAATCTTCATGATAACGTGGATGATATGGAGAGAAAAAACGTGTGTGAGGCATCAATACTTGAAAATATTAAGAGTAATGATTATTCCCATTTTACTTTCAGCAGTCTGACATCATTTCACCTCCTTACCATTTGCGTCGCCAATTCCCATTCCCAAATATTTTATAAGTCACAACCTTTGCATAGGAAGTTGCATACGCACCTTTTCAGCCCCGTTTTGTGCATACACCACGTTTTATAAATGAGACCCCAGATGTAGTTAGGGCAGGTCTGCTGTAACGCTTTTTTACTGAACTTTTAAGGTCAATGTTTTCATCCTTGCTTTCTGAACAATATGCTAAAGACCTGATTGTTCGCAATGACCTGTTCTTGCAGGGAACTTTGGTCCTTATTCTCATATCTAGCACATCCTAGTTTCCATTATTTATTTTCACAAGCTTTTCTCTTTCCCTAATTTTCATCATTCTGTTATATCAACATTAAACTTTGGCCAATGCATGCATTATTGCATCATACACATCAGAGAGATAAAAGAATACAAAAAATGAATATTGAAAAACACCCTTAAGAGCCCTTTTGTTTGTTTTTAGTACTCATCTCTTTCGTGTTGTACAATTACAGGTCTACCTTCCTAGAGTGCTTAATCCCAAATCACCTGCTGTAGGACAGCAGGACTCTAAACATCAGCAGTCTTACGGCTCTACAGAGGGCAGCCCGGTCCACAGCGCCAGTCCAGTGGCAGACCGCGTGTCAGATGGCTGATTCAGCATATCTCAACACTGAGTCAAAGCGTTGGAGTCAGGATGCCTACAACTCCTGATCGTAAATCTGCTTCCTTCACAATGATTTCTAGACTGGCTCACGTACCAGGCTCACCAAACTCAGATAAAACTGTCTAACCGGGCAGTGCTAATCAGATACCAATCAAGATTCTGGGACATTATTGCCTTATTTCCCGCTGTCTTTAGAAAAGACATTTTACTGTAATGTCTAACTGTAATTTGAGAAGGTTTGTGACAGGGCCACCATCTCTTATCTGCTTGAAAACGGACCAAGCACCGCCCCAACTTTCATGTGTCACTCAGCTCTTTGTCTATCCAATTGCATCCAGAGGCATTTTGGTCTGCGCCCTCATTTGGAAATAAAAATGAACACAATTGTGAGTTAGTCTGGCAGTGCCAGGCTAAGGAGAGAAAATCTCCAGATGGTACCACAGAAGAATGCGCAAAAGATCACAAAGACCTGCTCTGTGCCACCCAACACAAGTCCCCCTTTCTTACCTTTTGCGTTTAGTAAGGGGGCGGGGGAAGTTACATATGTAACTCTGAATGAGTTACATGTGTAATTTCTGTATGAGGCCTCTCAATCACCAAGGTATGTTTAGCCAAAAGCTGCCGTTTCAAATAAGCCATTATGTTTGTGAAGAAAAAAAACATGTTGAAGCTGATTATGATTATTACCAGAACAAGACAATCAAGCCAAGTTAACAACACTGATGCCAAAGAGGTGGACAAGCAGAGCGTTCTGTTTGTTACACGTTGTCCAGATTTTGTTCCAGTTAAGATTTCTTCACAGTGCCTTTTTTTTTATGCCAGATGGCAACACCTGCCAAGGGAATAACTTATTGCCTAATGTTCATGATGCACTTTTTGTGTCAAGAGAGGCCTGTTTGGTGTTACTAACACAAGAAGTTAATGTTGGCTTTTGTAATATGACAAGAGAACAAACATGCATTTCAGTATTGCAGGAGTTTAGCAATCCCAATGTTTTATTTAATTCACATATGGCAATGGTTAAAGCTATTATTTTCTCTTATTGTTTCAGATAAGACAATCATGTTGTTCCATTAATGAAGGAACGTTTTAAACAGGTCAATGTTTTTTGTATTTAATTCACTTTGAAGTTATGTTTTTGCAGCTTTTTAAATTGTGCATTTTAACAATGAGCTAAATCCTAAAGTCCATTGTGTATCTTTATTAGGAGTGTTGAAGTTTAGCAGATAAAATGTCTTCCCATTGCATATGTTAAGAGAAACTCAGACTTGACTTTGTATTTAATGGTCAATATGAAACAACCATATATGTTGTTTTTAAATACAACCGGGAACAACTTTACAGTTATGAGCGTGTCTTGTCATTGGGTGGCACTGTTGAGCTACAGTGCCATAGCTTAACCTCTGAAAGATTCATTCAGCTGGGGAAAAAGGAAAGAGGCACATTGTTGCATTGAGGCTTTCTAACTTATTCCGACATTGGTATGAGCCATTTTACTGGGTGACAATTCCAGTAGCTCCACCTCCTCACCTGATCTTTCACTATTGTCTGTCCCCTTTTCTTTCGCTTCCTCTTTCCCTGCCCTTTACCCTTTCTCACCATGGTACCTGCCTCGGCTGAGAAAGACCTCTATTGTCATTTGAGGACTTTTAGCAAGCTGTAGTGATTAGCGTTGTTAAATATGGTTAATGAAGTGCTAATCTAACAACATATAGGGGCTATTAGCTGGGGAAAGAAGGGTTTTGAGTATTGGACGAGAATCGGTGTACCTTGATGGAGCCTCACACTAGTTCTTGAAAACTCAGGAACAGTAGCTGCTGAAGTGTTCCTTAATAAGTTAACAACAAACGAGGACTTCCTGGCTCAAGTATCTGACACACGTTCCCCTTAGGCTTTATTATTTGCCTATATGTGCACATTTACAGGCCTTACCTCTAAACACATAAAAGTCACAGTGTACTAGAGACATTCTTAAAGCCATCCCATTTTGGCTGCTGCTAATAACTGCATATTTAGATACTGGTCACACATTTAAAGATTGTTTACAAAGAGACCTTGACAAAAACACATTTGAACTTTTTTTTTCATTAACCGTATACATTTTGTACGATCTGAGTGCACAAAGGTTATTGACTGCTTTACCACTGTCAGACAAAGATTAAGCATTACAAAACAATCTCACTTGTTTAGTCTTTCTCAATTGTGTGTGTGTGTGTGTGTGTGTGTGTGTGTGTGTGTGTGTGTGTGTGTGTGTGTGTGTGTGTGTGTGTGTGTGTGAGAAGCAATAAAGACACTGTTATCAATGCTAAATGAACACTGTGCTGAAAGTGATAGAAAAACTCACAATACAGCCTGGTTTTTGATGGAAATCTAATTATTACACAAACATACACTGCATGGGCGCCCGGATACTTCTTCGGCTGTCCTGTCATTAAAGGCCTAAAATGCCCAAAAAGATAATCTTAAAAAAAAAAAAAACATGCACGGCATGATGTCTATGGAAACAGACTTTGAGACAGATTTGATCAGACATACCTCAACAAAGTCACATTAGAAAGTTGCGCAGGGTCAGGATGCGGGGGCACTAATAACTTGCAGATATCCCCATGCGGGTCCAAGGATGAGCTGGGGAAGAGAGGAGTGTTTTATATTAGACACCTGATATACTGTCTGTGGGTTGTGTGTGTATGAAAAATATATATCTATATGGGTTTAATGCACTTGTTCCAGAAGACGGCGAGCTCAGTGAAACAGGAATAGTGTGGATGTTAAGGCTGCAGGAGCCTGGGAGGCAGCAGCCAGCAGCAGCCAGATCTAGTGCACATCTTTCCAAAACCCAAATCAAAACTTTGACCTAATTTTAAACACACCACAAACGAACTGGCTCAGTTTTCCGCCCACGTGGTTCTGGGCTTCTAGAAATGGGTGTGTGAAAGTCTGATCGTAACTTTGATCCAATTACATGCAAACTGGGAGCGGTTTGTGGCATCTCATGTTCAAACAGCTCACTCAGATGTTGTCACAGACATAAGAACAATGCTCTACACCTACACTCAGACACTAAAAGGGATTCTTCAGTTGAAAAAAAAAAAGAATTGTCGAAATGCACCAGAGGCTACATTGTCCTGACCTTCAGTCCCTCGTGTGATACAAGGTCCAAAAATGCTGGATCCTTTACCATAATGCTTGATAGATTATTTTCTCTCTATTCCTGTTAAATGCACAGATCTTTCAATCCAACTTTCTCTATTGCTGGCTCTTCTGTTAAAAACAAAAGGGAGTCCAAAGGCTACTTTGAGATAACCCAGATGACATCATCAGACACCATTACATTTGTGTGGTAAAACCATTGGACAGGTCAGGGGTTAATTAATAATTTGCTAATGAGTTCCAAGATCTTTCCCTAGAAAGCAACCATTTATCAAACTGTGCAAGGAAACAAATTTTATTCCCCCAATGTTGAACTATTCCTTTACAAAGTTCCGACCAAGATGTAAGCAGGAGATTAAACAGTGGAAACATTGATAAAATATTAATGAGACACTTTTTCCGCAAACATATCATTGGCATTTATGTACCGAAATGTGTCTATTCCTAATCCGATCTAAAGTGAAAGTGTGGATACTAGATAGCTTTGGGAAATACAGAGAAGTAAATAAGGGGAGTATTAAGGAGAAAAAAAATTGAAATTTGAGGAAAACAGATCAAACCTATTGATGATAATTACTAGTTTCAAGCAGTTTGTTGGCACCCCAGGTCAAGTGAAATATCAGTAATTTAGCATGTAAGGTATTACTAGTATATACAACACGCCCTTCTCCCAATCAAAATATTTATCCAGTGTTAATCCAAAGCCTCTGTGTTTGGGTGTAGGTGTGCAACCCACTGAACTCAGTGCCCTCTATGCATTCCTGGTATTGTCATCTGTGCTTTTGTATACCACAGACACTATTATTTAGGCACTTCACTCCCTCTCTCTCTCTCAGTATTCACATACTTCTGCAATCCCAGGCCACTGAACCTAAGAAAGTGTGTGTGTAATTCTGTGAGATCAGGTTGGTTGGTTGGTTGGTGTGTGTGTGTGTGTGTGTGTGTGTGTGTGTGTGTGTGTGTGTGTGTGTGTGTGTGTGTGTGTGTGTGTGTGTGTGTGTGTATTAAATAGGAATTAAACCCATTTAGAGTTCTAAGGTTTTAAGGTCAGGTTTCCTTCATGTCACCACTAAGATCGATGGATGTGACCTCTGACTGCTCCGATTTGTATATAAACATAGCACTGGCCAATCACAGCATCGCGTGGGATGGTGCCAGCCAATAAGAGTGTCTGGCAGCATCGTGCTTCTGTGGCACTCCCATCTTTTGTCCGTCAGGATTAGTGCCGTGGCAACGGTGGTCGCCTGGGAGGTTAGTTTCCCAGAACAGCAGGACCAGGACAGAAACCGACTGCTTCACTCAAAGTATTACTTCCTTCCCGGCCAATTGGGAAACAGAACTGGAGTGGTGTGTCTGTGTGGGTCACTCTGTGGCTTCCAAGTCCAAAACTTCCACCTAGACTGCCAACTCTAATGAGGTGACATCCTGAGCCACAAGCTCAAAGTGTGTTTGTCTGTGTGAGTGGCTGGGTTGGTGAGGGGCTGTCCTTGTGTGTTCTCTTCTGTGTGGGGTACTCTGTAGAAAAGTCACCCCACTCTCCCTCCCTTTTCTGTTGGAGGACTACATTAGCCAGAAGGGCGGAGGGCCAGACAGCTGAAATGAAGCATGCTGATGAAGCATGTGACTCCAGACCAAGACCCTTTTGTTTGGACAATTACAGCCAACACACAGAGCTCTGGAAATGCAGTGTGGCATGGGAATGGGCATGTATGGGAATGAATGGACATTAGGAATTATTAAAACCCACTTGTGTTCTTTAGAGAAACTACCTGCAATGGGTTCACAAAGTTACAACCTTTAAAATTTTGATGAAATGAAAATTAAATTCAACCCCATTTTTGTTATGATTTATGTTACGTATTTTCTCTGCAATAGCCATTCAATGTATTTGCATTCTGTGATTCTCTCTTTACAGTTGTTTTCATTGTTGCTGGCTGAGTCCGCCATTCCAATGCTTCACACGCACAAGGGATACAAAGGAAATAATGCATGTTTTACATTAAAATCGGCTGGTTGGATGCAGCCGCAGTAGGAAATATTGGATTTGCATTAGCAGTAACTTTATACAGCTCTGATACAGCGTTAGGTGCGTGAGCAGTAAACAGTGACGTCCATATCAATGAGATACAATTACAAACAGTAATGCTGGATTATATGGCTCAGTTCCTGTGAATCACCTGTGCGTGTGAAGGCAAATTCAATGGCGGGCCGGGCCCCCCACTCGAACAATGAAAACTACTTTTAAGAGAGGGGATTATAAAACTATTTCTTGTCATTCTTTATGGTTATAACTTCCAGTAGTGAGGACACGAGGGTCAGAATGAAGAGGGCACTAAATCCAGCCTCCAGCATGAATGAATGCAGACCCCAGTTTTTCAGGAATCCAGTCATAAATTAACATAGAGGAAGCCAGTATTGTCAAACAAGGTGAGGGACCAAAATAGGATCACAAACCACAAGATTAGCCCATCGCTGGCAGACTGTCAAAAATCATTTGCTGGACAGTAGCCACCATGTTTTCCTAAGTGTAACTTCAGCCAGCGTCACACTGCGTACGCTGGCTGAGACTGCTGGATCTGAGCCAGGATAAACCAAACAACCAATGTTGGTTGCAGGATTGTCTCCATACACTGCTCATAGGAACCAGTGATTGTAGATATAGACCACTGAGAACAGGAAGTTACATCACCACAATGAGCAAAGTTTTGGTAAGAAGAGATTTATTGGTAAACAAGAAGCTGCAGCAGGTGGAAGATAAAAAAAAAACAAAAAAAAAACAAACAAAAAACCTCTTAGGTCAAATGCTGCACAATCCCAAGCACATTAAAGGTCCGAGTGGTAGACAGCTGATTGCTCAGATATGACTGAAATACTCTCACTTTCCAATTCAAAACCCTAGCAAGCCCAAAGGAAGACAGCCTGCCATGTGCTGGGAGTTCATGTCCTGAGGCAGTAAGATACCTTGAACTATGAACATGGGAGGACTTGACAAAATGTACCTCTGCAGTATGCAATCTGTACTTAAACATATATTTGTAATCTATTCAGGTGAACACCAACATGCGGTTTCTTTTCCCTAAAACGCAGACAAAAACACACAATTGGGTGTAAATAGCGTAATGCTAGATGATTTCCAAGCACTATTCACTCCTATTTGAAAGTGCCCTACAGTCCCATTAGAGGGATCTGAGCATGCTCACTGCCAGCTGTGCTAAACGTTTAACTGATTGTGTTTTACAGAAACCAAACTGCCAGACTCTTTAGTCCTCCTGTTCCTCTGCATGCTTCCCTGCCCCTGGGCTTTATGGGTGAAAGTGAGAGAGAGAAGCCTGCACAAAATGCCCACAATCAGCACTCTGGTAACATCCTATACTGTATTGTATGCTGAGTATCTATGTCTCATGTGTTTAGTATTACATCTATGTGGCAAATACTTGCCTTTTCACAGTAGGAGATTCAGGATGGCTGCATGCTTTTTATAAATCAACTTGTATCCTTACTGGCATTGCTTACTGGGACACCATAATGCTATTAGATAGGCTACACCTGAAGTTTCCTGCTGCCCTGAGGTTAGTGTTAGGTCAGTGACAGATAGGCTACTTTTATTCATTTTTATTTTTATAAGTGAAATCAAAAATAGTTTTGTACCCAAGCACCAGTAGTTTTAGATATTTTTTTAGCAGTAGTGTAAGGGATGAGTCAGGAAGCTGCCATTGTTTTCTCTCCTAGCAACAAATTAAACTAATTACACCAATAATAATATTTATACATAAATACTCTGTCCACTTCCTGGGTTTGCTTCTTTCTGCAAGCACTCACTTGACAAGTTGGGGCATGACGTCACACCTACCAGAGGCGCGTGGTCTAGTTTGTATAAACACTGCATGCAAACACACCCAAAATGACACGGGTAACAATTTCTGTTTTGTTTCTGTTTTAACTGTTACATCCACACACTGAATAAAAATTTATTTGAAAAATGAAAAGAAAAAAAAAAAGGTAGACACACGTGCACGTTGCTATGACAACGAGCGCAACAACGTTGTTGTCATTAGCAACCAAACTAGCGTTTGGACCTGAAGGTTTTTGTTAGCTGTTCAGTTGGCTAGCTAGCAAGTCGTTTAAAACACCAGGTACGTTACGGTAATTATTAAAACTAATATCTACACTATAAAGTCGTTTATTACATTAGTAATGGACTCAAATTCGTTATACTATTCTTTGGAACTCGTTGCCGGTAGCGGAAGTACTTTAAACGTTGAGCAAAGAACCGCACTGCAGACTTCATTGGTGATCCTGAAGAAAAACTACAAGTTCCATCGAGTCTTGTTTTGGGGCAAAATACTGGGTTTAAAGGACGATTATTTTATCGCTCAGGGGAGAGGAGAAGATGAACTGCTTGATAAAAAGAATCTCTATAGGTAAGCTAGCCTCAACTGTGATTCTGCTTTCATTTTAGCTACTTTATGGCTGCCCTTGGTGTAAAAACCCGTTTGTGTCCCCTTTGGTACTATCTCCAGCCTCAACTGCATGAACTGGTTCCTGCTGCCTCCTGCCACAGAATCTATGATCGAGAAAGTGTCCAAAATCAAGAGTCGCTTCATAGGAGACCCCTCATATGTGTATGAGCACATTGAGATCCGCAGGCAAGGAGAGAAGGATGAAGCTACAGAGGAGGTAGTGGTAAGTATGGTCAATACTGTGTAGTTGTAAATTTAATGTAGTGAAAATACTGAGCTATCAGATGAAACTCGAGATTTAGTGTCATTATTATATTTAGTAGTACTGCATCAGCGCAAGGGACGAGTTTATGAATATAAATCCAGTCATCTAGCTAGTTTTCCAAAGAAAAATATTTTAGTAGGCAGCCAAATTATGACTAAACCTAAAACAAGGACGGATGTGACCAAAATTAATCATTTCTTCATGAAGAATTAGTGCAGAAGAGAATTGAATCTCTCCATTGCCAACACTACATAGAATGTAGAACTTAGTAACTGACTGTTCTTGGTTTCAGACTAAAGTCAATGAGGAGAGCCGGCTGGCAGTGACAGTTCATCAGATCGATGATGAGGCGTCCGTGGTACCACGTGGAGCCTTCATCAAGAGTCCACATGGTCTTGTCCAGATAAGCCGCAGCTTTGGTGGTAAATATATCACTCCCACATGGTGTATATCCTTGTCTCATTGTGCTACATGTGAATGACCCTAAGGCGTTTGATAACATTTTGTGAGACGGAAAAAAAAGTGGACAAAACATTTTAGGAAATATTTCATTACACTTCTCAAAATGAGGCGGTTACCTTGCTACTCTCGCTTTGTGAAACAAATACATAAGCAACATATGCATGCCCGTGTATATTCTGACATCATGTGATTGCAAAAATTGCATCATCTTTGCTGTGACTCCTTGGAATAACTTGCCAATGTGCATTGTTCCTCAGGCCTGTCTCACTCAGAAGCAGGGAAGCTGGACAACTTCCTCCACTTCAGCGAAGCAAAGAATCTGAAGAAGAAATCCATCCTGGAAATGGGTGATTTGACCCCAGCCATTGACTTCCTGGATGCACTGAGTGATGACATTCCTAAAGGTGAGTTCAGTCTGTTCCACACTATAACATATCACCAGTCATTTCATCACATAACAGATATATCTTACAAGATGACTTATTTTACTGGGCTTTAAGAGGGTTTGTAAAGAAAGCTGCAGTTGATCAAGCCGGGGCAGGAAAAAGGCCATCCTATGATATGGACCATAACCACAGCTATTTTGAGCATTAGCAAGTGTTGCTGAGGCCTTTACAATGCCAGTGGTACGTCAGTTTTTTTTATCATTTAGTGTGTTCCAACTGCCATACCACATTGCAACTAAATGGGGTGTGATTTTTGCACAAATTATGCCG
This sequence comes from Etheostoma spectabile, assembly GCF_008692095.1. Lineage (NCBI taxonomy): Eukaryota > Metazoa > Chordata > Actinopteri > Perciformes > Percidae > Etheostoma > Etheostoma spectabile. The sequence continues at coordinate 15,066,401 of NC_045750.1, read as the reverse complement.
ATTCGACTCACTAGAAGTCAAGGAAGTTTTCCAAGTAAGAGCTGAATAATTCTAACAGTAAAACAGTTGGCTGCACAAGCTATAACCAATACAACTATATTCTTCTGATGTCAACTTACCTGCCATGATGTAATAGGTTTTCTGGGAATATGTTGGAGGAACCTTTGCATACAGTGGTCTGACAACAAGATGACTACAGTTGGATAATATCTGGGTTCTTGGATCGGAATTCAGGACCCACCCACTATTTGAGTCTGCCCTCAAGTTTGAAAAAAGAAAATTACAGAGAATTCTATCATCAAAAAAACCTGGACAGAAACCAGTACATGGGAAGAGAACCTTCTAGAACCAAACAGATGTTAAATGATTATTGGGATTGCGGTCACATCGGTAGGAAATAAAACTATTTGATAATTAATATTGTTTTAGCAACTTTTAACAAATGTAAAACACATTGGTATGGGAAACACACTTTTTTTCAACATTCAAAATTGAAGTGCAGTATGACAATGAACTGAGACTTGCTTTCTTGAGAATGATAATTTCCCTGTATTCTGTATTGGATTTTTATTTGTTTTTGTGTTGACAGCAGGAAATGATTTTGAGTCTTTCAGGTTTGTGAATTTACATCCTTTTGGGAAGCTCAGACATGTTAGCTGTTGAACAGTACTACATACAGTATATTGGAAGAAAAAGAAAATCTGAAAATATTTTTTCCAGTGAAATTCATTCACGTCACTTCCTGTAGGAATCAGGTGGGAAACTTGGGTAAGAGTTTGCTAACAGAAAATTTTGCTGCCACTGATATTCCTAGATGGCACGAATGCACCATCATACTGTGTAAAGAATGTAACTTAAATAGTGTTAAAGTTTTGAGGTGAGTTGCCTACAGTAGATGAATGCACTCCTGGCCATATAATAGTGGACATTGACAAAGTGAATGTCCAAATGACATGTGTGAAAGCCAAAAATGCTTAGCGCCCAAGACCATAGCACGCAACAGATGTCTGATTTAGGAGGGCTTCCACATGTGTATGTTTGTGTGTGTTCTTTGAGTTGATGCGGCTGCCAGTGTCATCACTGCACCAGACATTACACAGCTGTCTCAATGCAGCTGTCACAACAGCAAATTGCATGCATTCGCTGAAAAGGAGAGTTTTAAACGGGACCCTGGGGGAAATGTGGTACGATGTACTGTATCTCGGAGACCCTAAGCTGGGCTCCCCCTCTTTTCCATAACAAGCCTGCAAACTGTTACCACCTCCGGATTTATGGGTTTAGGTTTCTCCTCCTGCAGCGGTACAGTTATAACCTCGATACCAAACATACTTATAGCTGAATCATACCAGAAAAGTTCAAAAGACAACAAAATGGCAAATTGATTGAAATCATCTCCCTTTTGTGTAAAAGTATTAATCAAAGGGCTTCTTTATGTTTACATTGTAGCCAATCCAGCTATTGTTCTCAATTCCCTGGGTCTTGGGTTCATGGTCACACCCAAACATATCGAGAAACAGGTTAAACTGTAAATATCAAGAGCACAAAGGGTTGATTTATTAGAGTATCCCTTGGTTGCCTCTAGCATGTGAGTAGTATAATCTTCTTGGACTGATTTAAAGGTTACTGCAACCTCCGTTTACAATTCCACTCAACATGGCGTGGCAGCTTCCTGCATTACACATCAATTGTTTACAGCAAGTGTTCGTTTGTGTGTAGGATCGTGGAGTCTTCAGCTTGAATGTGCCAGCAAAGTGTGCGTGCTACGCAGCCTGTTGTGGCTTGGCCTGAGCTTCTACCATGTACCGATGACACCTCAGCATGGATACATCTATATTGGTGATGGGCTCAAGAATTTAGACCTTCCCTTCATGCTATAAAAAAAAAGAAAATACATTTTCTGTTTTAGCATGTTGATGTGAACAACAGACACATCAACATACATTCTATGTAACATATTGCAGGACTTTTTGTTGGTCTTATCTTGAAACGAATAAACTAAAGAGGTACAGTCATAAAGTTTGTGTCTACAAGCTTTTTGTTCCATTCAGTTCTCACATACAAAAGCTATTCCTATACAGTAAACACATGTTGAGAGGCAGAGTAAACACACATTTTATTTGCACATCTGTGTTGCGGTCCCAGTTGCTGCTCACATTAAGTTGTCAGAGAGTTCACTTCAAGGGCTTTTTGAAAACCAGCAGAGACAGAATATATGGTTCTGGGTGGGGCTGAGCATGCCTTATCAAGCTTAATAAACAAAAAGGTAGAATAAATACAGATGGATAAAGCTTTTAGGGCAGGATGACAAAATGTAATCCACTTGAAACTCCTCGGATAAAAATGTGCCCACCCACTTGTGTCAGGCTGCTGCACTGATTCATCAGGCTGTCTGTCCTTCAGTGTTTTATGTAAAGGGGCTTGACACCGTAACGTACATTGTCCTTGAGTACTGGGTGGCCAACAGCCATGCGCTTCTTACACCACTTTAGTCCGGTTTTATATATTGGTTTCACAGTGTCAATGGACCAGCGAGTCAGGTATCTGCACAACAGAAAATCATTGCTATTTTCATTTACACTTCAACTGACAATTTGGTAGATAATGGTGAGCGACACATGTAAGCAGCCACACATGCAAACATTACCTGTTGAGTTGGGGTTTGGGCCTCTTTGGGACATGGCCCTCCGGAAGTTTGGGTTTGTGGTCAGGGAGCAAACCTTGAACGCAGTGGAAAACAAAAGTCACATTTATGTACTTTGTTTAAATTAGTGATGAAAACAGCTATTAATAAGTAAAGCAGTTCCAACTGCTGGATTCTATTCTATGGAACCAGCACAGTTACACCAAGTCATTAGCACTTTTACCAGCAGTATTGTCTGGTTTCTCTTTTAAAACAACAGTGCTGAAACTATTGTTTAATCAATGAAATTGTAGACAAATTTGATAATGGATCAGGAATTTCTCAAGCAAACATGCCCAACATTTGTTGATTCTCAATGCGAGGATTGCAGCCCCGAAGAAACAGCATAGCGTCAGGCATGCACAACCTTAGTCTGCCTTTATGCCTTTATTTGCTTTTCTGCAACACTGTATTTGAAATTTTCAGAAATCTTGCAATCATTTTAAATAAGTATTTGTAAAGTAATTTGAGTTTGGAGTGGTCAAAGATTTAAACACAAACAAAATGCAGGCATCAACACTGACCTGCTCTGTGAGCCATCTGAACACACATGGCAATCTTGTGATGTTCCTCTGGACAGAGACCGGTGATTCTCCTGGGCAACAACCCTCCATCTGACCTGATGAACTGACTGAGCAACAAGACATCCTGGAGGGAGTGAAACAAAAAAATGAGAAAGAAAACCAGACACAACAAACAGCTGATTCATTTTAAAGAATGTCAGATGATTTGATCATTACATGCCTGTGGACGGACTTACAGTGTAGTTGTATTTGTGCTGCAGGTTCCATCTGTAGATAGGACACTTGGCTGTGGGGTTTGGAGGATGTGGTCCCGCTGCAATGTTCAGTATTTCTCCCTCAATCTGACAGACAGTTAGCGTAATATGACGTTATGGTAGGTTCCTTGTCAGGTTGACTGAATATGTATGTATGCAGTATGAGATACGAGTCCCGCTCTCCATATCCTAACTGTTGGTCACAGAGGTTTGCCAATGTAGGTAAAAGGTTTGTTGAATCTCCTAACATCTGACAAGGCCTCTCCTTTGGAAAACACAGCTCTGTGTTGCAATGATGTAATCTTGATCCTAAAATGACACCTTTGCCATGTCAACGTTGAGTAAAATAGTACAACAATATAAGATCCCCGCGAGTATATTACTCCAAACTGAAAGGCCCTACTAACCACTGTAGAAAAAAAACAAATACATAAATCTTTTTAACGAAAGATCACTACTGATTTGTATGTATTGCAGTGTTCTTTTAATTTGAAAATCCATGCTATAATAAAATAGAAGAGTGTTCTCCATCTGGCTTTAAATTTGTTTCTTTATTAAATAGCCTGATGTAATACAATAGCAATCAAGTACATTATATGGGTTATGTGTATCTCATTACCACTAGTTCCCAATGCATTTGAATGCCGCAATTAAAACAGTTTGATGCTTGTGTGTTTTTACAAAGTGACAAGAGCTTTATCTAACAACCAAAACATAATTATCAGTTTCACATTACAGCCTGCTTATACTTACTGTTGTTGTTTTACCCTCCTGCTTCTGCACCACTGTAAAACAGACATTGTGCGATGTTAATACTTTAAACAGTTATATAAATACATTTCTTTACTGCTTTCCAAATCTTTGATAGACATTTTCAGCGAGCGTGGTCCCCAAGTTAAAAAACAGTTACATTAGTTACATTTTGAATGCCAGTAGATATCATTCAGCTTGAGCCTCCAACTTTAGCTAAAATCACAATTAACAAACGGTGTTAATATACAGTCATCTTGACTCAAAATGTGGTTAGCTGAGGCTACAGTAAGTACGTCTTACATCTTTGTTGAGTTAATAAATGCCACATATAGAGTCATATTGAACTATTAAAGATAGTCTACATAAACCAACAAGTTTAAGGATGTTTAGGGTTAAGAGTAGAAGGAATAAAACAGCACACTCTTACTTTTAATGTGTGTATTTCAATGTGACAGGGACATGAATAAAAAGATGTCAAGGGGAAAGACTGCCTCAACGGACGCATGACTCATGACTTTTGGTAACAGCTTCTTAATAAAAACCTTATTTCCCCCATGTATTGTTGCATTAGCAAGTCAGTATTTCCTTAGAGGTGCGTGTTGTATCCAGGTGCATCTAGCTAGCTAATCACGGCGTCAACATGCTAGCTAACGTTAGCTCTTCGAACATTGCTGGACTGAAATCTTAACGTTTGAAGATAAGTCTCACCCTGTCGGATCCCCCTGCTCTGAATGGTCAAATTCGGTAGCTGGGGAACATTTATCCTCGGTTGAACCTTCACGTTGGTGCCCGTGGTACCTATTTTCAAGCCCGCAATTGAGGTCCACGCAGACCTTAACAAACCGCGAGCTGCCATGTTTAATTTCTGACCTTCACTTCCCTGTCTGGTAATATCGCGAGAATGAAAACAGCGACACTCACGGTGAAGGCCACTTATTACATCGATGGTGGTAAAGACCATTAATATTAAAGGTCTATGGTGAAGTTCAATAAAAGACAAATTCCAACAGACACTGGATTACACAATTAGGTAAACAAATCAACTTAAATTCCCCCATGTCTGTGTATGACATGTGGTTGTGTTTAATGAACTGGCTTTATAAACAATAGTTGCATGGCCAACAGGAAATTCCATTACAAAAACACATAAATACAATTATAGGTTGTATGATCTTTTATCATGGACAACACATTATGAGCCAAGATCTAGCCTTAATCTAATTAATCTACAATAGACCCCAAGCAACCCCTAAACACGAGGGGGAAAAGCAATGAAAACATGGCATGTTGAGAAGTATCCTATCTAAGACAAGGGAGAGATTCCAGGAAAAGGTGATAAGTGACATCTGGATCATAGAGCTTAACAGCCCACAGAGAGAGAGAGAGAGAGAGATCAGTGTAAAGCTAGAATGTATTTGTCTGTATGGAAGATTTAAACATAACGTTCCAGTGCAGGGGGAAAGAAATCCTTCATAAACTGTAGCATGAATGTGTGGATCCTAGAGATACTTTCGTCCTTGTGTTTAGGTGCTCAGAGTTCATAACAAAGATAGGCCACTGCTCATACCTCTATTTATACCACGCTCATCAGATGAAAGTATGAGAGACTCCTAAAGGAGCAGTGTAGGAACATGCCAAGCTTTTGTTACAGACTCTGGGAGATACAGGCCGATTCTTCATGCCAGATAAAGAGGCTCAGAGAAGATAAAGAGTTTGATGTTTGGTAGTGTTATCATGAGAACATTATGCCATTTTTTAGTTATGTTTTTGTTTGCTTTCAGGTTTTATCTCATGGCCTCATCTGTGTGCATAAAGAAAGCATTAAGAAAGCCAATACAGGCTGCAACAATGGAGCTACTTACAAAAGTCCTTTCTTAGATAAAGTAAAATACATTTGTGGAACTTAGTCTTATGCAAGAGTTATGTGATAACTTGCAGCGTTGCCATCATGAGACATAGCCTCTCTTTGCAGGATCTCCTACAACTGCAAATATGATAAAGACTGTTTGGTTACAATTATTATCTTTGCACAAACAGGACAAGTTTTTTGTTTTCAACAAATATATAAAAATATGAATATGAAACGCTCGCAGAGTTGACCATGAGCTTTCAGATCTATGCAACAGTCTCTTTATTAATATGCGGTTTTGCTCAAGGGTTCCTCCTCTTAGAGAGGTCAATTGATTATAAAAGGAAAACCCAATTGGAAGTGAAGGCACCCTGGAGATTTTGACCACTGGTGGTAACGCTATAGAGCAATGGTTTTACGAGTGGGGCCTGTTTTGTTTGTAGCATACACAAGGATGCACAGGAATGAGCAAAAGTACGCGGTGAACGCGATACACATTCCTGCCAATAGTTTAACATTATTCCACTGTAAAAAGACACATAGCAATGCATCAACAATGAATTGATTGGCTTCGCAAAATGAGGAAGGAAATGTGCTCAACAGGTTTGTTAGACCTAAAGGGTACACACAGTTAGAAACACTTAATAACTTAAAGGGGAACTATTACACAGCATGTTCAGGTTGTATTTTGTGTTTTGGACTTGTTCACATGCTTTAATGCAATACTGCCCATGGCTGCTGCACCTGTATGAGACGCTTCGTTGAAGCACCTGTCTCTTTAAGACCCCCTCTGGAAAAAAGCCCAGTCTGCTCTGATTGGCCAGCTTGTTTCCTAGAATTATTTAAAGATAAAGGCTTCTGAACCAAATACTACCCAATCGGACACGTTTCAGCAGTAATTAACAACATTAGCAACCAAGATGATATCTTTTACTGCGTTAGCATATGGCTACTATAGTTAGCACTATAGTTATAGTTAGTGGACATTAATAGAGTATAGCAGCATTTTCCACAATAAGAAATAGCAGATAAAGGATTTTAAATTAAATATTTCATAACCACAAATTCGAAAGGAGCCAGTTGAGGTGGTTCGGTCATCTGGTAAGGATGCCTCCTGGGTGCCTCCCTAGGGAGGTGTTCCAGGCACGTCCAGCTGGGAGGAGGCCTCCTTTTGAGATTTTGAAATCTAGTTAAATTTTGAATTGTATTTTTGATGCAGCAGTATGCACATTGTAGACAGTTGACATCTTAGTTGTTTATTTTCTGATATTTAACACATTCATTGGGATTTGACCACATGAAGATTCCAGCAGCTGCAATGCAGAGTACAACTTTGTCATCACACACTTAACAATTAAGTGGTTCGCAACAATTTTGCAAGCACATTCATCATCATGGTTGCTTGGTTTCATAGCAAAAAAAAAAAAAATAGAACAATTGCTCGAATGCCGTCTTGGAGCCTAAAGGAGCTGCACACTGAAATGCAAATTAATTTCTGTGTTCATCTCATTTACGGAGCAGAGAGTAGATATATAGAGATTACCGTCACCCTGCCGCCACAAAGGAAGCATTGTCTCAGTGATCAGGTCCCTTCGTCAAGGACACTTAAGCAGTCACATTCCTTGAGAGAAGCCCAAAAAATGGCATTTAAAGTGTCTGACCGCCTCCTCACAGGCTTTGATATTCAAATGAAACATGGCCCTGTACAAACAGGCGCCTCAGCTGAGGAAGAGGGGGGAGAGTAAATCAGATAGGATTTACCTCAGATGAAAAGAACTCGTCTGACATTTTCACAGCGAGAGCTGAGGGACGCTGAAGCAATGTTGGTTCGATGTCATGGTGGGAAGTTATTGCTGTGTGGAAAAGGTTAGAGTTTTCACCCCCGCTTCCTTGGACAAACTGCTAAAACGCAGCATGGAACAAGCAGAAGAGCTGAGACTGGAGCGAAGATGAGTGGGCACGGTCACATCACACAAAAACAAATCTAACCCACCTCACCGCATTCCCCTTTTATTGTCACGCTGGTCAGTGTGTTTTGCCTTTAATGTTTTGGTGAAGACTGAAGGGCCCCCGGTGATAGCTTCTGCTGAAGAGTCTAAACACAAAAGACCTCCAAGAGTCTCATAACAGCAACACCGTGGGATTTCACAAGTTGAGGTGGTACCTTTATTCAAAATCACTGCAATACACGACCTGACTGTCGTGGCTTTCCAATGCCTGTCTGTTCTGAGTGTTTCCCTTAGGAAGCCAAAGTGTTGGTGAGAGCCAACACTTTTTGACAGAATCTCTTATTCCCATGCAGATGGAATGTGTGGATTTGCTTCCATCCAAATTGATGGGCAAAGTCTGGTATGTAATTAAGGCATAGCTATCACTAAGAGGCTTTCCTGGGTGATTAACTTGTAAGGACTGTTGCATCCAAGGAAGTCAACTGAACACAATTAGCCTATTTTCAAGGGAATGAGTTTGCTTAAAGGCCCCCACTGCTTGTGAGATGAGGTGAAGGGAAAGACGGCTGCCAAAGCCGACAACTGGAAACAAGAGACGCAGGTTTCATCAACCAGGGAAGTGGAGCTCAAAGACTACAGTGACATCCAGTGTGTGTTTATCACTCTGATATGGGGTAACGCTTTCTTAAAGTGACATG
>NC_045750.1:15054748-15057684 GCF_008692095.1 Etheostoma spectabile | reverse complement strand
TCCATCCACGTATCAACGAGCCCCCCCACCCCCCTTCTGTTTCTTTCTCAGACCCTCTCACTCACTACTCTTCACTTATTTGGGTGTACGTGCTAAATGGCACTGGGTTCGTCAACAAACCCGCTGCTCTTAGAAGAGGCTCTTATCCCCGTTTTTTCCCTCCGCTCGGCTCTCTGAGAGCCAGCTTCCATCCTTTCTCTCACACGCAAACTCAGCCTGCCCTTAAATCCACGTACACACAAATACGAGCTCCCCTGGATCCGTCTTTCTCATATACACACTTTAAGTATGACGATCAGGCCTTTGAGTCAGTACACATTTTCACAATTACATTTGCACTACAATACAAACAATAGCTCCATGGCTCCTAAGTGATCCTCTTTAAATATTTGGAAACATTTTGTACCATTTGCATTTTTCTTTTCCTTGGGCTGAGTTGTGTTTGTGACCCAATAGTGGCTATAGCAACAAATAAGTCAATTAAAGCAGGAGGATCAATGCCTTGGACTGAAGACAAAACTCTGACCTGCATGGAGTTTTTTTCCTCTCCATGTTTTTGTTATACATATAGGAACAGCAACAAAAAAAATGCAACCTGGGATTCATTTAAGCTCTGAAGGATGTTTTAATGTGACGTTTGGCCATTTCATGCTGTGCTGATTTGTGCAGCACTATCCAGATTAGTTTCCCACCATGGCTGCCTCTGCTCTTAACTTCCTCCTTGTGTTGCCATGACGCTTGCAGCGGCATTCTTACATACACCAGCTGGTTTCCAGTCAACTGCAGTCACTTTTACTAAAAGGCTGTCTTCAAGTAGACCTAGGCATGACTTATGAGGTGACCACTTTTATTAAAGAATCTTCCATTTTGTCTTTCTTTGTTTGCTGGACTTACTAACATTTCAATATATGGTACATATCATCCTTACAACATATGTGCAAATTATACTCCTCAGGTTGATTTATTAAATTCAGACTTGTATTACAGTAATGGATTTGTTGGCCACTTGGGGACAGCACAATGAGCCATAAACACAGCATCGGCATAAGATCAACTCATTAAGTTGACATGGTGTTTTAAAGTTGTTAGCATTTACATATCGAGCAGGCATGTAGCAACATTAGCTTTGATTTGGAGTCAACGAATGTCAAGCCTTCACTCTCCTTTTAGCTCTGTTTTGGTCTCTTCTAACTCCTTAGGGAAGTATCTGGTTCTTTACATGTGACATGCTCCACTACAGTATGCTCAGCTAAACAATGCTATCTGTTGTTTGATGCTAGGCTGAAAGGGTAGAGTAGGTTTATGAGAGCTAAAAAAAAAAGTTGCCAGTTGTGACTGAATGCGATACTTATCAGAGCGTGGAGAGTAAAACAAAACACAAAAAGCTGTGGGTCGTAAAACTAAAACAATGAGCTGAAAGATGCTAAAAAGCTTTGAACAGAAACTGTTGTATTGATTTTTATGAGTGTCTATCACTACGAGCGACCCCTGTCAGAAGAGTTGAAGAGCAGCTTTAATAGTTATATTTTCTAGCATTTCTGTGCAAAAGGCCTGCTCCGACATCATAGTTTGACATGACAGTTCTGGTTGCCTTTTCAAAAAAATATTTTTATTTGTGAAATGTGTTGCCATGGTGCAAACAGTTAAATTAGTTTTGTTGACATCGCTGTCTGACGTCACTCGGGTCCTACTTATTTCCCCACTGTTCCTTTTTCTCACAGTAATGCTTATCTCAGTGTGGCCTCAACGTACGTGCCATTCTTTCCCTCTTTGTATGGTAAGAAATTCAAGCCATTCAAGAAACTCCATTGAGAAATCTGTTCAGTTGACTTTAGTGTTGCTTTGCTTTTCTACGTCACATAACTTAACACACTTATTTCAGCGAAGTTTGAACTGGTTAACCTGCACTGCTGACAATCTGTATAAACCACAATACCCTATGGGTTTTGTAGCATGATTAAAAGTTTATCTTTTATTGAAATAATGGTGGACATTTTAATACCATCCCAGTGGATAGTAACACTTTAGTTGACACAAGGTTATAAGTTGTGCGAGGCAACCTTCAAGTTCAACATAATGTTTTCTCTCACAGGAGAGAGAAAGTGAGAACAGCAGATATCTGCATGCTCCGTACCCCTCCTTTATGTGAACCACACCTGGCTTGTAAAGAAACCTGGTGTTACATAAGGTCAGTTCAGCATTTGCTTCAGCCTCATTAGTCTGTCTCCTTTTCTCTGACTAAAACTGGGTGAATGTATTGAATGGTATAGAATGCACAGAATTGTAGACAGATGGAGGCCAGCAGGGGACAGTGGTGATTCTCAGGTGCAGCTTCGACCCACTGACACTGTTTGACTGCCTCGCCTCCCACCTTCTGTAGGCCTGCAGCAGCCAGCCAGCCAGTCAGCAAGACCTTGAGGAATAAAAAAAATAAAACACATTCAATGGGATGTTATCAAGGACACTAGACACATTGGTTTCACAACTTTATCAAGTAGGTTCGTTATTACATCTGACAAAGCAGACAAGGTACTAGTGAGATACCTTTAAATACACTGATCCTGTTCCACAAATTTAAAAGGAACATTATAAATGACGGAATTAAATGTCGCCAATCTACAAGTGGAATAAAACAGACAGTTAATTACTTTTCCGCCACAGCAGTGCGTTTTCAGACCTACAAAACCCCCTGTTCCATCATCAAGACATGTTATGTGGGCTCCCTGATGGGGTACATGATCTTTGTCCCTTGCTCTCTTCCTTTCCCGGTTGGGGGTCATTCATGAAAACAACTTGAGACCGTCTTTTTTTTCTTCTTCTTTTTTTACAACCCTCTTTTTTGTTGTATTTTTAACACCATGTCCAATACATCTCATTTCCTGAAAGAGAATGTAAAAACCTTACTCTGTGTGTTTGTGTGTGTGTGTGTGTGTGTG
>NC_045750.1:15049971-15054738 GCF_008692095.1 Etheostoma spectabile | reverse complement strand
TGTGTGTGTGTGTGTGTGTGTTTGTGTGTGTGTGTCCAGTCTGCCTTTGCCACGTTCAGAAGAAGTTGTACAGTGAACGGCAAGCAGTCAAGAGTTTCTCCAGTCTCTATGCATCAGGCTTAATTAGGAGACATTTTCTCAACACAAAGAGACATGATGTAACAAAAGAGTGGACGCTGAAAAGAAGCAAACCTGAAGTCCTTCCATCTTCCATTCACTCGTATGTATAAGGACTGGGCAGTCAAACAGAAGGCAAACTCTCCAGTAAAATTCCATGGCTGGCAAACATAGGACTGAGAACAGTCAGAAAGGAAGAGCTACTTTTTTCCAAGAGCTGCTTTGTCATCAAGTGGAACACACTCACATGCATAATTCTTTCCATTCACACTGAATAATAAACGGAAAACGGCATGTTTTATGCTCATAACCGCCATATGTATGCTTTAAGGTCAATCATTATGACTTGTGCCATGTTTCAGTTTTCAGAATGAATCTGATTACCTTTCCTGACCAAGTCTTCCTTGAAGGTGGGACTGTGTAATGTTTGCGGACATTGTGACAGCAAGTAGAAATTAAAAAGTTAAGTGCATATTTTTTCAAGGGCAGCTGTATTTTGTACTTCACTCTTTAACTTCTAGAGTAGTAGACAAGCTTGCAAGGCTAACGAAAATGAGCCCGGTGACGCCATTCGGTTGTCACGTAGAGAGGTACGGTTGGCCTACTTCTTTTTGTTTTGTGATATAAAACTTTATAGAATATCCCTATAATGTAGTGTAACAGTATACACAAGTAAAAAAGAGTCAGTGAACTGACTCAATGTCTAGCTAAAGTTTGCTAACAAAAGCCATAATGAAATGCTGTCCATAGAACGCCTAGTGAGGCTGTAGTAGCAAAAACCCTGACTGAATTGGGCAGATGTGTTTTATTATTTATGACTTCAATTTTTCAATTGTAAGAAAATGGTTCTTTGCTCAAAGATGACATAATCTCGCTTTTATGGTTGAAAAAAAACTACTCTAAAGACCTGATCTGATAAGACCCCACAGTCCAATAATACAGTGAGTCAAAAACCTTTTCGAGTGTGTCACCATTTTGTTATCTTTACTACATGCAGTAAATTAATAAACCCCCATATTTAGCTGGCTTGGACTGCCTTGAAGCATAAAATGAGAAGATCACTCGTTTTTGACTTTTGGCGGCACCACCCTTATTCTAAGGTGTTGTAGATGAGCTTTGGATGGAGGTGTTTACAAGTTTCCAAACTGTCCTCCAGATGTTTCCAATCTATGAAACCTTGCTATTTTACCACAGCTGTATGTATGTTTTTAGTGTCAGATTGCTCTTGAGTTTTTTTTTATTGGCACTCGTTTCGCAGATCAAATCGTCCATGACACATCGACGTATTGCCACTTTGGTTCTTCTGCTGCCGACTTAATGTAATGCTTATCCATTTCAGACATAGCAATGTTGTCTCTGCTTTAGTATTGAGTACTTTAAAAAAAAAGAAGTAGTAAGAACATCTGCCATATTCTCTCTGTTGGCAATGAAAAAGCCATACCAAGGAAATACATACTACTACTTATTTTTACTTGCTTGTATTTATTTGGTCTTAGAAAATGGCTCAGTGTTAAACTTTTGACCAACTTACAAATATTACATTCATTCTCATAAAAGAAATGAAGTCCATGGGAAGAACTTGGAAAAGAAAGTCAGTTTTATGATTAATAAATCCCTTACAGCTCACAATTAGATCTAAGAAGAAGGTGTCAGCTGTGTAAAACATTGTAAAAATCTACTAGCTCAGATTGGGTCATGCGTTTCACCCTTAACCCACGCCGTTGGCTGCTGAGATTCTGAAGAGCAGACTTTCTTTCCCCCTGCTTAAATACTTGTTTAAGAAAACCTGTCCAACTGGCAACAGCCAATTTATAAATGTGGGATGTTCTCTCTTTGTTGTGGCAAGCAAAATGATTCCAAACACCCGGAGCTCACAACGGACACTCATGGGGTGTGATGGCGGAATGAAATAAAAGGATTAAAGAGGAGAGGGAACAGTGAGGAAAGACAGAAAGTACAGAGAAGAACAAACACAAAGTCCTCTCAGCTGATTTAAGTCTATTCATGTTTGATAAACACCCTGTTGTCAGAGTGTCCCCATATGCTCTTACAGGAAATAAATACGAACAAAAGCATCAAAGCCTCTGGTCCCTCATGTCCCCTACATTTGATCAATGTCTCATTCTCTGTCATGTTTTTGAACCCACAGCTGTTCGAGAGATAGCAGACCTCTACCTGGATTTTTTTTCTAGCAAGTGTAATCTTTTCACCATAAATTCAGGTTTGACGACTTAACGCAAATGTGCACGTGCGTTGCGATTTGGGCCTCGGGCCGCTTTGTCTTTCGGGAAATTAGGAAGCGATGCAGCAGTAGCATTGTCGATGGCTAGCAGAAACCAACCTTGAGCAGACTTGGATAAAGAAAAGGTTTTTTTGAATGGCAAGTTCAGTTTCAAAACCCTTCCAGATTGTTCCTTCGACAAGACTAATGTTTATTTGCGTGTGCTGTCAATGTGAATTGAGTTACCAGTGGAGCATGGGTCGAGTCTCAATTACCACTTGCTGGCCAAGCATACGGCTGACGCGCCAACGGCAGGCTGCGCTGGATAGTTTGCAACTTAAGAAGTGTAAGAAGTAGAAAGAAGTAAGAAGTACAAGTGTAAAGGGGGACCAGCGGTGTCAACAGTACTTCTGCTCAGGTAGAAGTATAGAGACTAGGGTTTAAAAAGACTTCTGTAGAAGTTGAAGTATCAACTTAAGCTTCTTACTCAAGTAAAAGTGTACTGGTTTCAAAACTACTTAAAGTACCAAAGTAAAAGTAAAATCAATGTGTTTTTTCAAATTAGACAGCTGGTTGTTTTTGGACGTTTTAATGCAGAAATGTTACATATTGTATCTTTAAGTGAGTGTCTTATAATATGATCTTAATAAGGTGGTATCACTACTGGAAAACTGGACTGAATCACACACAGAGAACTACAGTATATCAAGATTAAGAGTCTACAGCCACGGCTCTTAAACGCAGCGATGCTTTCGGCGAACCGACCGTGCTCACTCACAGTTCTTCACGGCGTAGCTGCTTATTCTGTTTCTGGGTTTAAACAATTAGCCTGCTGCCAGAATTTAATCTCGCACTGACTGCCTGCTCTCTCTTTAGGAAGTCTTTTCCTAAAATATTGCTCTGCCTTTGCATCTGGATAATGTCAGAGCTTCACTCCCTACGATGAACAATGGGTAGTGTTTCCATGTTTAAACAGAGATAGCTCATCTCCAGAGAAAGTTTTTATTTCGACAGACTTCTATATATAAAAAAAAAGCATATATGATTTTTTCAGCAAAGATGGGTTCCCATTGCTGTACAACCTGTTGTCATTCTCATCCCCTTGGTTTAACTGACTTCACAGAAGTGCACATACATGTACTGTACTGTTTTTCATGACACTGATTGAGGTTCTCTTTTGCATTGACCACTCCACCTGTTAGAAGTTAAGTTAAAATCTATGTGTTGTTTTTGTAAGTGTTCTGTATGATTCAATTACTACTGGAACTCGTCTACTGCTGATCCTCAGGAAATCTGCAGATATTTGATCTGAGGAAGATCTCTTAAGATCGCTCAAGTTAAAAAAGAGCATGTGTTTGAGCTGAACGAGGAGCCCAAAAAAATCAAATGAAAGCTGGACCAAAGCCGTACCACTAATAGCTTTAAAGACAGTAACTAGACACTTGTATGTACGTTTGTATGTACACAAAGACGGTATGCACATAACGTCTGGGAAACAGCTAGCCCGCTGTTCTTCCAAAGGAAAAAAATATTCACCTATCAGCACCTCTGAAGATCAGTAACTAACATGTTATATTACCTTCAAGAAGTTAACGGATGCCAGCCAAGAAATAGTCTGGCACATTACCGCACCATTAAGTGCTTTAACACTTGTACGGATGAAACAAACTAAATATAACGTGTTAGTTAGTGACCTTTAGAGTGTTATCAACCTTATCCAAAAATGCTCCAAAACAGCTTAATATTATTTTGAAGACTACATAGAGTTTTATATATGAATAGTTATCATAAAGAGTGAATTAGTAATATTAATAATAATACATTTTATTTAACAGCGCCTTTCTGAACACTCAAGGTCGCTTTACAGACAATAAAAGACAGAAACAGGGAACAGAAAAGTGTAAGCAGTTATAACAAAAAAACCCCAAAAAAAACAGGAACAGTGTATTTACAGAAAAGCAAGCTGGAACAGATGGGTTTTTGGTCTAGTTTTGAACAGGGGGAGAGAGTTGATATTGCGGAGGTCAGGTGGGAGTGAGTTCCAGAGCTGGGGAGCAGAGCGGCTGAAGGCTCTGTTCCCCACGGTGACAAGTCGAGCTGGGGGGACAGTGAGGTGGATGGAGGAGGAGGATCTGAGGGAGCGGGAGGGGACGGCAATGTGTAGGAGTTCTGATAGATATGAAGGAGCAAGGTTATGGATGGCTTTGAAAGTATGGAGAAGGATTTTAAATTGTATTCTGAATTGAACTGGAAGCCAATGGAGCTGCTGAAGAACCGGGGTTATATGATGAAAAGAGGGGGTTCTGGTGATGACACGAGCTGCTGAGTTCTGAAGAAGTTGAAGTTTATGGAGGGCTTTTTGAGGAAGGCCAAAAGGAGGGCGTTACAGTAGTCAAGGCGGGAGGTGACGAGGCTGTGGATAAGGATGG
>NC_045750.1:15029575-15049955 GCF_008692095.1 Etheostoma spectabile | reverse complement strand
AAGGGAGGGACGGAGGCGGTTAATGTTGCGTAGGTGGAAGTATGCAGACCGGCAGATACTATTTATGCGTGACTGAAAGGAGAGGGAGGAATCGAGGATGACGCCCAGACTCTTGACCTGAGGGGAAGGGGAGACCAAGGAGTTGTCGATTGGTAGAGTGAAACTATTGATTTTGGATAGGGTGGATTTGGTGGCTACGAGGAGGAGTTTGGTTTTATCACTGTTTAGTTTAAGGGAGTTTGAGGTGAACCAGTCTTTTATTTCAAGTAAGCAGATAGTAAGGGACAAGGGGGGGAGCGAGGAGGTGGGTTTGCTGGATAAGAAGAGCTGGGTGTCATCTGTGTAACAATGAAAACGAATGTTGAATTTGCGGAAGATATTGCCAAGGGGAAGTAGGTAGGTGATGAAAAGGAGGGGGCCAAGAACTGAACCTTGAGGGACGCCAGTAGTAACAGGGGAAGTGTGGGATGTGAAGGATTTGAGTTGAATAAACTGAGTGCGGTCGGAGAGATATGAGCGGAACCAGTCAAGAGGGGTGTGAGAGATGCTGAGAGAAGATAGTCTATTGAGGAAAATGGAGTGAGAAATGGTATCAAAGGCCACACTGAGATCGAGGAGGATGAGGATAGAGATGAGTCCGGAATCAGCAGCTGTGAGGAGATCATTGGTGATTTTTATAAGGGCAGTTTCAGTACTATGGGAGGGGCGAAAACCAGACTGGAAAGGTTCATAAAGACAGTTAAGGATAAGAAAAGCATGGAGTTGAACAGACACTATTTTTTTTAAGAATTTTAGAAATAAAGGGAAGATTTGAGATAGGACGAAGATTATTATAGATGTATAGTATTTGCACATAATCGGTCCAGGAGACTGTAACCAGCACAAAATAATCGTCCACGGCAAGTTGACAGCATGATCACGACCTGGACCTCATATATATACACTAGTCCAAAAATCTCCTTCCCTGCAGCAGAAATGTGGCTCTGATTATTAGAGATGTATGTTGAATTAGTTGCAGGGTAAAGCAGGGTAAAGCTAGGGACACACAGTAATGTAAAACAGATATACCATATATTTAACACAATACGCCACACTTGCAAGGAAGATATACCTTTGTCATCACCCAGAAAATCATGATAAACTCTTGTGCTCTTGGCTGTAAAACACTGCTGTTCAAATCCGGACAGCAGACAACAGTCTCTGAGGACACAGACAGTCTTACCTGCCTGCTGAATGAGATGCTTTTCCCTGAAGTAATATCTGCTTAGCCCAAGGCGACCGAGCGTTCCCTGACAGGAGGTAGGCTATAGAGTTTGCATGCCACTAGTAATAGGATAGTCCAACATCATTAAACTCATGCACTGTCAAAATATTTGCAACACTGTTACAGGTAAGTGAAAGCTCCACAATATCTTTGGTGGGATTTACTGTTTTTACAACTGTTTGTGTTATTTCCCAACTTCACCAGATCCTGTGGTTTTCCTATTCCAGCAGGTCTCCAACTATTATTGGCAAATATGACATTTTACTCATTTTAAAAATATTATTAATATAATATAAATAAATATAATAAAAATAATTGGAAAAATAATTATAATATACACATAAATTGTCACTCCTCAAACTTGTATTTCATTTCATTTAATTTGCAAGAACTAATGTTTAAATAGATGGGATTCATTGAGGTTTTTGTTTGTACTCGCTGACAAACATGACCAATCGTTGATCTTCTTATTTGATGACGCCCTCTAAGGAAAACATTATTACATTGGTCTACAAATAAAAAAATACTTTAACAGACCTTACTTCAGCAGGGATTTGTCCTTCGGTTAGTGTTAATGAATATGAGCACAGATATGAAACATTTGCCTTGGTTGCTCTGTTTTTGGGAACATTCAGTCCCACAACAATATCTGACTCTATTTGATTTCTTAAAGGATAATTACTGTTTATTTAAACCTGTTGTATTTCCCATGAATGTAGCTATTGTGGCCGTATGGGTCATGCCAACTTTGCACTTTGTTTGTAGGTGTCCGAATAGCAAGAATGAAATGGGAAAATGGCAGAGACAGACACTGAAACAAAGTCTGGAGGACGATCGTGGTAATAGGCCCTGCAAATTCATTTGTTGTAGTTACACAGCTGGGATCCCTTACATCCGCAGACACATCTATTTTCCAAGTTTGGCATCAACAGGTCCCACTTTTAGCTTTTC
This sequence comes from Etheostoma spectabile, assembly GCF_008692095.1. Lineage (NCBI taxonomy): Eukaryota > Metazoa > Chordata > Actinopteri > Perciformes > Percidae > Etheostoma > Etheostoma spectabile. Next base: position 15,047,740 of record NC_045750.1, on the reverse strand, counting down.
CTCCTGTTGCCTTCATGCCTCCATTCTTCATGTCTCCTCTTCCTTTGTGTTAAGAAAAGCAAATGTCTAGCAAATGTCTATATATGGTGATAATGTACCATTGCATTTCACTTTTTGACCTAAGAAGACAGTATTATGACAGTAAAAGTCAGCGTCGCACATGTAAACAAACCAGCATGTGTGGATGTGTATTGAGGTAAGGCAACAAGTTGCATATATCCCTAGGCCGTTGGCCATAATGGCCGTTCCTGGTGGCAAACTTATTGAAGTATTGGAGCTGAAGGAGGCTTATGCAACTTGCCCCAATATACGTTGTTTTGCGTGAGTCCTCGTTTCCCCAATTCTTTGATGTGGCGTGTATGGGAAATACGCCAGGTAAATACGTGAGCTTGAAATAATTGGAATTTTTCTTGAATAAGTCTCTACGTGGTTCTGCAGAAGATTCAATAGAAAGCTGTCTATTGAGAACAAGACACAGACGACCTCTAACTTGACCATATACAGAATATGAAATTGGTCTCTGAACTTTTCTCCAGGAATCCCGCCAGATTGCAATCACATTGATTGCCGATTAAACCAAAGACCCCAGGGGTTTGTTAGTAATGTTTTTTGTGTTATCGTCAAATACATTTTTTTTCAGACACACTGAAACAGAACAGCTTACTTTATCAGTTAGAGGTTTTGCAACAGCCAAAATCCTTGTAATATGTTTATATAGCTCATACATCGGCCCATTGGAAGCACAACAACTGCAGTTATCTTTTGTCCTGCACAGGGGTATAATATCCTTACCTCATTCTTGAGATTTTGCTGAATCCCAGCAGTGAACTAAACGATAATGAAAATCACAATAACCCAAATCCCCACTGACTATTTAAGACATACATGCAAGAATGTGTGTGTTGTATCCGTATTAAAGAGGTTTGGGACGCAGTAAAAGTTTAGAGGGACCTCAGGGCACGTGTCTAGGGGCTCAGCCTTCACAACCAGTCTTTTAACATGGAAATTAAATTATCTTTGTCATCCTCAGTTACAAAAAAAAGACATAAATGGCATTGTAAAAGACATGTACCCAGAGCAAGAGCTGTGCAGAGTTCCCAACAGAGATCCTGTGTTGATCTTTACATCCTGGCAGGGGATCCTGGCAGATCTGCTCCAAGCTGAGAATACCTCTGTGGACTGAGGCTCTGCTGGAAATTAAATTATCTCTTTTTCATAGAAGCATGGTGGTCACTTAAAAAAACAAAACATAAAGAATAATATTAGTTTTTAGATTGCTAAAGATAATGCTGATGAGTAGACACACACACCCTTTGGCTGTTGCAAACACTAGTTTGCTTCATTAAATGTCCTGAGAGGATATTTTGTCTGTATGGTATAGAACGGAAAATATACTTTTCACGGATGTTGCCCTAGCTTCATGCCTGTTGCACAGCAGTGACTGCTTGGCCCCCTTTAACAAAATAACTCTGTCCCAAAACTCATGTACAGTATAATAACTGTGCATTCATGCATCAAGGTTGTATTCTGTGTCTTGATGTGTTTTGATTTGGGAATTAGGTTAGGTCTCTGTAAAGTATCGAGTGGTCAATACCTATATACCTCTATCTGTAAAGTGTACTGATGTTTTGACACTATGAATGAGAGTGAAGAGTGAAAGTGAAATGAATTGGAGAATTGTTTGGTGTTTAAGGAAACAAAGGACTTAACTGTAGAGGCATCTTTTCATGTTTTTAGCCACACTAATAACTTGGCTCTGGGAATGAAAATTTTGGTCACCACTTTGTTTCAGAGTAACATTTCTCAACCACTTTAGGATACATTGTCATGACATTAAAACTTTGGTGTTCCCTATAGCGCCACTATCATTGACATTGATGGTTTCAAGTGAAATAGCTTGACAACTGTGGACTGCCCAAGATTCTACACAGAGGTTGAACATTACTCGCTAAACATCAGCATGATAGCATTGTCACTGGAAGAATGTTAGTATGGAGATGTTAGTATTTCACTCAAAGCAAAGTACAGGCTCAAGGAGCCTCTACCATGGCTGTAGACTCTTGTTACCAAGCTACCTTTATGTAGCCTGAAAATCAGACTGATGTGCCATTTTGTTTCATTACATTTGTTTCGTCATTTCCTTCATACTAGCTGTTACAGACATATCTGTCCCCCTGAAATCTTTTTCAATTTTTTTGTTACTTGAAGTAATGTCGATTTAAGAATGTTTTTTGCTTGTCGCCATTTTTCTATCCATTTTTCTGGAACCATTTTTCTGGCTCTGGCACAGAAAGCTCTCAAATCTTCCTTCCAAAGCTCTGGTTGTCTGATTGGTGCAGTCAAAAGAGCACAAATACTGACCCGTTTGAATTACTGATGAAATTGGAGATCTGAGCAGCTATTTAGAGGTCTGGAACCAGACTACCGCTTGGATAAACAGTAAAAACTCTTCAATCAAAACAAAATTTGTTGTAACTTGGCTTCAACTTTCTTTAGAAAGCCAACCACCTACTAGGAAATTGGGTTGTAAAACAAAACCCAATTTGACCCAACATAACAAGGTTGTCTTAAACTAACTCATAACATACTGTAACATCCATTTCTTTTTATTTATGTTTCACACACAGCTCTTTGAAGGCCTCTGCTGTATGTGTGTTTAGTGGTCAGGAAGTATGACAAATTCTATGAGTGATATCCTCATCTCCTGGCCAGGAAGCATTAGCACAGTCATTTGCTTTCATTATCGTGGAGTAATTCTGGGATGTCAAAACCACATCAAAGCAGCACATCTAGTTACATTGAAGCTACAACGGCATTTCAATTTTTATGTCCAGACATTTAAGCCAGTTAAATTGTGAACATGACTGGATAATGTATCAGTTGCCTTGTTTGAAGCTAATTGACCATTTTTCTATGATTGTTGGTACATTTGTTGCTGTAAGCCATGCTGTGTCTGGAAAAAAAAGCTGAAAACCCAAAAAAAAGAATGCCACATAAGTCATGTCTTCAGCAGAATGAGAAAAATGTTCTTTCATGTCGTTCCTTGACTGTGTCAGAAGCAATGCCGTGGAGTGTTTCAGCTGTTTGTTTGTGTTGGTGAGGGGTCCCAGATTCCGCTTTGGCTGAAAACTCTTGACAATGACATATACAAGGAGGATTCTTCAAAGTCACCGCTCTCTTCTGTCTTCGTGCTCTCCATGCCTTTCATTCTTTTCCTCTCAAACATCCTTGTACAAATGACAGAGAGGATGGATGACCCTTAACCAGTGAAGCTACAGAGGTATCCAGTTGTCTTCCTGCTCCATCTGTTAATCAACACATCACAACAAATCCAGACACAGCAAGATGGAACCTAACCCACGCAGTGACGTCCCAACAACCTCAACAAACATGATCAGAACAAGACTAATGAAGCAATGTTTTCTAATCTCTAATCTCTATTTAACAGTTTTTATTAAATTGGATAAAGTCAACAGTGCAGTTCATAAATAAAATGAAGAAACCGACAGCAACATCTCAGATAAGAGCATTTATCTGATTCCCTCTGGAAGAAATAATTTCTTTGCTTTCAGTCTGAGCAGCAAAGGTTAAACATTCTCTGGTGCAGCACACAATGAAAAGTTTTTTTAACCCATACTGCATTGTTGTTTTCAACAATGTCTGGCTGGCTTCCTCTCGGTGATGCTGCCCACACTGTATTTATTTCCTGTCAGATGCTCGTCCTAATAATTCTGTCATTCCCTGTGGTCCCACTAACTAGACAGCAGAGACCCCCATCTCTCTCACCTTTGGCCCCCTGCCTCACCGCTGGAGGCAGTGACAGCCTCTTTCCAATCCTCCCTCACCCCGCTATATTCTCCCTCTCCCACGGCTCCACTCTTTCTTTCTTTTCAGCGATATTTTCCCATCTTGTTGCTGCACCTTCTTCATCCACACCCTCCTCTCTCTGTTGAATCGCACATCTGGGAAAGGTTAAGAGCATAGAAATGCTGGCTTTGTGGCCATTTAGGTTGAGATTCTTCATAAAATGAAAGCAAGAACTTCCTTGTTCATAAGATATAGGAAGATTACCTGGTAAGTATTACCTCTCAAAAATGTCACTTCAATTTGGAAGAAACAGTAGTTATGCAGACTACAGATAAGCATGCACGGTTAGATCGTTTAGATGTTGGGGTATCAGTATGCAGCATAGTTAGTACAAAGTGTTGTCTGATCATGTCTGAAAAGTGTTTATACCTGTTCTGAATGGCCACTATTGAAGGTGGGGCTAAAAGTCTGTCATAGCCACCTCCTGTGGTATAATGGAACCCAATGCAGTTCAATCAGGCTGCTTAAAGATTCAAAAGTGACAGTACAAAATGGCCCCTGTCCGAGTGTTAAATTATGGAGCCTTCAGGGTGCTGAGATATATATATTTTTTTAATCTTATGCACACAAGATAACAATTTTCACACAAGTTATTGTAATCATGTGCAGCAAGAAATAATTTTTCGGTACTTGGGCTCTCCTGTTAGATTTGTTGTTGGGCAATTTACAACTTTGTCTTTCTCATAAGTACATATTGACCTCACATAAATCCCAGAAGAGCTTTCTAGGTTTAATCAGCAACATCAGCAACTGAAAAAACCTATGAGGGTATGTGGGGCTTTGTACAGATACATTTTTTATAAATATTGTGCGTTAGAAATGCTGGTTCCTAAAGATTTTGGTAACTTTGGATTGAGCCCCGCTGGCTGTTTCTCTCTGTTTTTAAGTCTTTATGCTAAGCTAAATTGTCCATCTGCTAGCTCAACCTTCATATTTAATGTACAAATTGAGAGTGGTATCAATCATCTCACCCAACTCTCTGCAATAAAGAAAGTAAGTGTATTTTCCAAAATGTTGAACTATTTAGTTAAGAGAAGTTGCTTCAGGTGGAACATAAATATTACAAGAGAGTGGCTAATACGGTGAACTGTAAGCTTAAAGTAATTTGATTTTAGTTGTAAAGATATGACATCTAAGGAGAATGTCAGCACATCAGTGTGTTGTTGGCTTCAGTTTTAAAGGGATAGTTCAGATATTTTGAAGTTGGGCTATCTGAGGTACTTATACATAGCCAATGTATTACTACAGTGGATGGCACTCCCCCCAGTTTTCCCAACAGATCACATGGAAGCAAAGCAAGATACTGCTGTTGACAGGGGTAGGAGTTAACATATTTTAGCCACCAAAAAAGCCTAAAAGGGTTCAACAGTACAAGTGTATACTATTTAGAATATTTTTTAACAACTTACCTTCAGGCAGCCCTCTATGACCCCACTTCAAAAACGTTCGAACTATTCCTTTAAGGTTGGAGTTTCTAGGGTGGATGAGCTGTGAAGAACAGAGTTCAGAGAGGATCGGACGAGGCTATAAACATCATGAAAGTTAAGGGTAGTTAAGATGTGTGGCAAGGACCTCTAGGTGAGACTTACCTGGTTGAAATTGGAGGACCACCTTAGACGAAATGAAGACAAAGTGATACTTAGCAGTCTATCCTGAGGCTGCCTAGCACATCTGGTCAGAGTGCTTTTAAAAGGAACCTGTTAAATCCATTATCATTGCAGAGTAGCTTAAATTACAGCCACAGAACAAGAAAAAACAGCTGTAAGAGTGATAACCTGTGAGAAAACTCCCACTAACGCACACTGACACAGGCCGGCAGGTTTACAGGGTGAGAGATTGACTACCAGCTGTAAAACACAATCAGGGAGGGTGTGTTGCTATATGTCAGAGTGTAATGCAATCCGAATGTCACAAGACATGAGGGGGGAGGTGACCATTGTCCTTCTGAAGGCACCTTTCAATGAGGAAAAACTTTCTGTGTAAGAATGTGGTGAAGAAGCAGGATTGACAGAGTATGTTTGGGTATATTCTCTTATTCTGGGTGTGATGCTGCTTACATCCTGGAGTGAAGAAAATCTCTGAGTTTGCATTGAGCAAAAGTTCCCTCCTTGGGGATGTGCTTTCCGGAGAAATCATGGGGCCCGACTCGAGGCCAACACTGAGACCGTACTCTTGAGGGGGCCCTTTGGTATTTGAAGGATGGAGTGATGACAGTGGGACGTTGTTTGTGTATAAAAAGGAAACAAAGTGAAACAGCTCTGAACATGTCAGACCCGGTGGTTGTCACTGTAGAAAGAAATGTGCGTTGACCTCGCACAACTACAAGTCTGGTAACCCCCCAGCAACACTGAGGCTTGTGTGTGCACACACAGTTAATTTGCTGCTTTCAGTCTCGGGTTTTCTTGCTTAAGTTTGTTTATTTTTTATTTATCATAGTTAGGTTAAAGGAAGGCAGAATTTAAATGAACTTATGTGAGGTTATGATAACCAGCTAGGAAAGATTTCATAAAAAGGTATTTCTATCACTTTATTAATCTGCTTTAAGTGCCTCGTTTTATTACATCATATCATGTTTCTTATTTATTATATTTTCTGAATTCTCACATGCTGTTTTACTGGATATATTGTTAGTGTTTTGTGTTATTTTGGAAAATATGCTAAGTCGCTTATTTGCCAAGAGTAACATGAGAATATCAATTCCACCCTCATGTCTTTACACTTAAAAGGAAGCTAAAGCAAGTAGCTAGCTAACTTAGCTTTGCATGAAGTTAAAAAAAAACTTGCCAGTTTTACATGTTTTTGTGCAGATGTATCTGCTATACGAGAGGTATAAAGATTCCCATCTAAGTCTCTGCAAGAAAACAAACGTATGATTTTTTTTTAAATAATTTAATTTTAGAATTGTAATATTAGAGTGATAAAAGCAGAGTGATTATGATGCATACTATTTTCGAAAGTCAGCATGCATACTTTTTCTGTGTTTGAACAGAATGGGATTCATTTGGAGCTGTCCCATTCCAGTAAAGCATCCATGCTGATACAATGAAATGACCTAGTTCATGACCATCTGTGATCAGACAGTATGTGTGCTACATTCCCTACAGTGTGTTCCTCCACATCTACCAGACATCCCATCACTCGCACGGCTTCAGAAATCCATAAACATTTAGTCCATTTGGCACCAGTGGGAAGGAATTCCCCCATCACCCTGCAGAGTCGGTCGCCCAAATCATCTTTTGACCACACATCCATAGTGTTTATTATGATGATTGTCAGTGTGATGGCGTGCTTGTCATGGTCCGACAAGGTTAGGACTGTGTGTGACCAATTGGGGTTTTGGCAGAAACAGCGTGTCGGGGGGGAATGATGGGGCACAGAAATGTCACACTGCTCGGACAGCACTATTCTATCGGTCCATTCCTGTCCCACATGCTTCAGGGGAACACACTGTGTCCACACACACACACACACACACACACACACACACACACACACACACACACACACACTTGATGGCAGAGTCTCCTGCGTGTGGTGAGGGTGCGGGCCAGGTGGGGCAGACAGCTGCAACACAGGTCACATTAATTTGATATCAAATAGGACGGCCTAATATAGGCATGGAGCTAGGGGTTGCCACTGCTATGTAATGTGTTGAGGAATTAGTTGCTAATATTTACTGAACAAATTTAACAAATGGGGAATACAGAGCTGTAGATGTTTCTCACTGGTCAATGAAAAGGAGTTCAAGTGGCGGCAATTTTAAATTTTGGCTAAAGCATTAGGGGCTTCTTCTCAGTGCCTGCGTGGTGTGAACGTGTCAGCTGCGTGGTGTGCCCATTTTTATTTCGGCTCCCATGTAAACAAGTCGAGAGCTTGGAGACTGCCTGCGTGACATGCACGGCCGTGGCTAGAGCCGCGCCGAAAACACGTGCGCGCTAGAAATAGGACTAACGCCTGTTTTTCACGTGACACACAAGCGTGTTGAAAGCGTTTCCAGGCAAAATAGAACAGCCTACAAAAGATGTTTGTATGTCACTTTGACACAAATACATTTAATAAAGGTCTCTAGGCTTGGATATGAATGCAGATATAAATGCAGATATACTGTACATGTAAATTAAAAGCTGCCACCCAACTGACATGCCATGCAGGCAGTGTATAGGAGCCCTAACTCTCATTACCTCTAGATACTGCAAATATACACCCGTGCGCGTGCACACACACACACATACACACACATATGCATGCACTTACGCACGCACGCACACACAGTGCTCACAGTGTACTTGTTGAACTCTCCAGCGTTTCATTTGATCTGTGCTTGGCAGAACAAGGGCTTCCCCCAACAAACTTACCCATCATCACAACATCAAAAGGATGGTTTGTGCGTGTGACATTGTGTGTGTGTGGATATCACAATCTCATACGCAGCGCTTTCCAAAATCTTTTGCAGGATATTTTAAACAGGAGTTGCCATTTTAGCCCCCTTGTGCGTTTAAGGTACAAACCTGTGCTGGCATGGGAACGCACCCCTCCTCCTTCCTTCAGTGGAAGACGGCAAGGGCCGAGCCAGAGCTGCATTTGTTTCGTACTAATCCTCCTCATGAGAGAGACGGCTCTTATAGCAGGAGCTTTGATCCCCCAACAGAGGAAGACAAAAAAACACTTAAGCTACTTCCTTCTTCGTCTCTTGGCTCATCCCTCGCATCGCTGCTCAGAAGATCTGAAATGTCAGAGGATGAGGTCAGTGAGGTTGTGCCGGGCAGCAAGCTGCAGATGTAAGCGCTCTAAGGTGGACATAGATATTTTTATCCTATTTATTCATTTATTATATGTTAATGTACACATAAACGCACCTGAATACATATACAAAACACAAAGCCATACACAGACCTCTTGCAGTAGTCAGACGCTTGATGTGTTTGTGTCTCATGTACTACAAAAAACTCAATAAAAAACAGCTGTGTTGAAACTAGTGTCAACACACACATCTGTTTGTCGAGTTTACTGCATGAGACTGTGAGTAACGTGACTTGTTTCATTTAAACATGTTTGCTGTTGTAAATAAGAAAAAATAGTTTAAATCCAAGTGTGAAATTCCTGTGTATTCTTATAAACATTTGTATCTACTATCTGTAAGTGTTATGCAGAGTCTTTGTAACTGTTTAAACGGGTGTATGCTGTATCTGCTGCAGCACATGGTTACGACGTTTAACACAATCATGTGGCCAGAGCCAGAACCTGCTGACAAGAAAATGATCGTGCGTGTGTGTGTGTGTGTGTGTGTCTGTCTATTGATGTTTGTTTTCCAACTGCGGTGACATGGAGGCCCTTTGCAGCGACCCATGAACTGAAAAGTATACGGATACACACATCCTAAACACTCTATTCAAGCTCCAGGTGTCCAACACACACATTGACACACAACCACAAAGAGAGACAAATTTTGCAGTCAACCAGGCAACGACGTACATCCACTGAGCTCTGGAAATACTCGTTCTTTTTAAACCATTCATTATTCTCACAACAATTTCACACACTCTCCAATTCCCATTTGCGGTCTCACTTTCTCCCCCCCCCCTCACACATGCACACACACACACACACACACACACACACACACACACACACACACACACACACACACACACACACACACACACACACACACACACACACACACACACACACACACACAAACACACACACACACATTGTTTGAAGGTTAAGGAGTACAGCTGGGAGCTGCTGCCAGACCCCCTCCTCTGTCACTCTCAGTAATCAATCTGTCAGTATGGTAATTAACCTACCAAGTTAAGTAAGCATGACTACTGAACTGCCCCACTCCATCTAACATTCCTCTCCTCCTCCCTCTGTCTCTCGCTTATACTCCCCCTCACTTGGTGACGGGCGGAGGATGCTCATTTGCTGATTCTGAGGACCCGTGATGTCTTCAAGTGTGAGTGTAAAAACTGGTCCTTTTGTTTTACACCGTTAGATTGGAAGATAAGTCTCAGATAAATAAAGCTCTGTTAAGCTCTGGTCTCCAGTAAGTTCAGCTTTCTCGAGAATAATTCAATCTTATTAGAGCTTATTATCAAGGCATCATTACACATTTAGGATTTTAGTGTAATAGTGATTTTGATTATTTAGAGAGAGAACATATGGTCCAAAGATGTTTCACTTCTTGACCACGGAATGAGATAAATGACTTTTATTGTGAAAGATAGGATACAAAAACGAGGGATCAAATCTTGAAGGTTGCAGGCTTTTTACAGGATATGCTTCAAATCCGCAGACAATGTTGGCATTGCTGGTCAGGGAGCACTTAGAGAAAGAAACTCTTTTTCACAAGCTCAACTGGTGAGTGGTCCTTGAAAGAGGAGTTAGATTCATTCCTACAGCACAGCTGTTCACTCAAGGCTTCTGCTTAGTAAAAGTCAGTAATACTCACGGGAGCATACATACTTATACAGCAGCATGGAGCTGTAGATTTGTAAAAAAAATAAAATAACAATTGAAGCATGTATCAGTTAACTTCCCTGGATGAAGGAACGTAAGAAAAGCCACACCACAGAGTTTGGACCTTGGCCTGTACAGTCAAATACAGTCCCACGTGGGAAAATGGACTGTCTTCACAGAGTGCTATGATTGTTTTTGGACTCAGGTAAAACTAGACTACACACTCATGGGTCCTCACACCAACATCAGGACATTTTGGCAACTGTCTGCTCTAAACAAAAGTGATGTTTTAGCAGCGTGTTACCGAATCTGTTGCCCAATCACTTTATCTTACTCCCAAAAAGAATATTTTTTGCCCACTTGTGCTAACGGCAGAGATAATGCTGGCACATAGGGAACAGACTAGAAAACTATTCAATGGGTTGGCATGAAATTCTATGAGACGATATATTCCCAATGACTTTGGTGATTCCCTGATAGCTAGCGCCACCAGTAGTTTGATGGTTTTGGTTCAGAGTGAAATGTGTAAACTATTGGATGGATTATGTGCAAACCGGAGGAACTGTAATAACGTTTGTCACTGAGAGCAAGCATTTACGACCAAATACCTGCAAAGCTAATGAAAGGTAACACAAGCTTTGTATTTTGTGCTAATTAGCAAATGTCAGCATTCGTACGTGCTACATTGAAACTGTGGACACGGTAAACATACCTGCCAAATCGGCATGTTAGTATAATCACTGTGAGCATGTTGGCGTTAGCATGTAGCTGAAAACACCACTGTTTCTTAGTACACCCTCACAGAACTGCTAGCTAACTTTTGTTTAAGATGTTTTTTGAGCTTTTTTTTCTTTAAACAGGTAACTGAGACTGTAGGGAGATGAAAGGAAACAAGTGGAAGGAAAGATGGGGGAAGATGTGTAAAGAAGGCACCTGGCCAGACTCAAATGATCCACGTCTTGAACCCTTCGGCCATCAGGACGCCCATTTCTTGTTTTTATAAGGTGTGTATGAACAGAATTCGACACACTCCAGTTTGACCCATGTCACAGGCCATTTCAGGATAACCAGAAAGCCCATAGCTCTCATTGAAGTATTCAGTCTGACAGCTTTGTCTATATAAATAACTGTAGCCTCAAATAACAAAAAAGGCCCAAAATTCCCTTTCCGTCTCTCTGTACTTGACTTGGATCCAAGAAGCCGCGGTTGCTTGTAGCCGGTGCCACACGGCTACTTGAGAAGAGTGATGAAAAGTACTGTAATTGGAAAATGGCTTTTGCTGGGGTTTCCTGAGGACCTGCCAGTAACGTCTGTTTGTGAGTTTACCATGGAAACTGATCAAGTGTCTCTAATTTGATATCCTCCCCTTGTTTGATTTTTGGCTTTTTGTAAAGCTGCTGCCTCACACAGATGCCGGTGAAGAGGAGCAAAAAGTCCACATGTAGATGTGAGAGGAAGAGCTGGGAGGCAGATTCTTCGATAAACACTGAGTATCTGTGTGCTGTCTTCAATGTGGCTGCTCAGAATAAACCAAAAGTGTTTCTAAACCATTTTTATTTTTTTAGAGCAGGGGGGTGTCTTTGAACTCTCTTTATTGATCCTTACTGATCTGAGTTTCACAAGTTATGTTCCTTAGATCCTCTGCCAGGCTAACAGACAAGCAGATTATCCCCAAAAAAACCTCCCACTACTGTAGTGGTGGGAATTTCCAAATGCCATCAAAGCAAACCTTTATATAATACCAGTGAAAAAAAAGTTGATATAATTGTTATCCAATTTTGAATTTGGGCCTTGTAGGAAAGATTTTATTGGAGTGAAGGGGGGAGTTATCAGAATAACATCCTAAAAGCATCCATGTGTGTAGTCCATATTGGACTACACACATGCAAGCCAGAGAAGTGTGCAAGTACAGTTTGCAAGCAAAGTCCACGTGTAACAGTAACAAAGTATTGCTTCTTTCCTGCTCCCTTTAGGAGGCATCACATTCTCATGCGTGCTTGTTGATACTGTAGAATACACACAGATACATCTGCACATTCCTCTCCCACACGCTAGACTGCACCTGTGATGGGACCGTACAGTAACCCAGGGACAATGACATCACTTTAAGATTTGACTTGGGAGTCTGTAGTAGTGACTTATGAGCATTGTTTCTCTGTGAAATTACAGCAGTGGCATTGTGTCAAAATGTTTTTTTTTCCCTGACTAAAGGATATTCTGGGATTTTCTCAGTGATGAAACAAATGTAGGACTTTAATCTTGACCAATTTTATAGAGAGAAAAAAATTGAGTGTGTTGTTTTGATGCAATAATCCATTTTGTGAGTTTAATTTGCAGTAAGGGGAAATATAATAAGCAGTTAGGCAAGAATTTATAGCAATGTAGTAGTTTTGTTCATCTTTATTTTTTAAATATGTTTTTTTGGTTTTGTATGTGTCCATTGTAAAGGATTTGAAAATTTGAAGTTTATTGAATGCAGTTTGATGCAGCAAAACAGGAAAGGCAGAGAAAAACCTACACAGAATCACTGAGGGAGAAAAATGAAATGTATTTAAAGTTTTTTGGAAAAAGTAACTTTTATTTGTTTACAAAAACTGAATAAGTAATATGTACTAAATGGGTTTGAACTAAACTATGAACATTTACAGTTAATGTCTTCCTGGATCATTTTGGTAAGCCTTGCACATCCAGCAGTATCAGTTCTTTTGAAGATTGAACTACTGTAGCGTGTGGATGTTTGGAAATGCAAAATCTGCTACTTTTTCGAAGGGGAGCACCTCTACGATACTGTTATATTTACTTTTGATCTGCTTCATTTGGTAACCATAAGCAGTTTCCATATGTTTTCCTTTCTTTTAACAAATGTCCCAATGCAGCGGCTGCAGGTCTCGTCAGACCTCCAATAGCCATTCCTCTGTCTTGCAAAAAAGCACTGAAAGCTTTAACACAAATCCTCCAGTGGAAAGGAAAAAGTAATAATTCATTGGCTTTGAACACTTGTGTTAAACAGACATGAAGAAGAGACCACAAAAGTCTTGGAAGAAACTTAAAAAGATGTAGAGAAATGCAGGTTTCAGCCCATTAATGCAACACTTCCAGCACCTGCTGGCACAGAGCGGATTTAAATGTTGATAACTCTCCTGCACACACCTTAGTTTTCTATATTTGACACTTTAATTGCTCTTCATTGAGTTTTTGACCTTTTGCCCTAATGCACATTCATCAGCAAACAGATACATGATGACAAATAGCTTTTGTTTCATACATACTCATACTTTATTTAGTGCAGTGCCAATTAGTTTCTATTTGTAGTGCAGACATTTAGTTAAGCTATGTACCGTAACACTTTAGTAACTCTTTAAACAAGTTAGCCCTGAGTCATTCTAACTTCTATTTTTTTTTCAGTTTTCAGTTTCACTGCCATCGTATTAGAAGTATTGCCGCTAGAATAAGCCACAGGTGTTGCACAATTGTCGCTTTACCCACCACTTTTCCCATCATTGTCAGTAACACTACACCTGTAATGCTCCCAAACAGACCAAGACTGACTGACAGCTTGTGTTAACCGAGGTTTGCACTACACCCCAATAACTTTATTTGAAGTTTTATTCTGCAAAAGCCTTTTTGACTAAAATCGGTGAGGCTAAAATTGACCTAACAACACATACATGTCCCAAACCATGACTAGGAGACCAAGTGGTTTGGCCTTGTGACACCTCATGCCTGCCAGCTCGGTCCCTCACAGTACACAAGGTAGGTTACATATTACATCATTACTGCTCCACCTCCATTTTTATTAATGAATGAAAGATGTTACAAGTAGACAACTTCCCAAATCACAAGATGAATATTTCTGGTTTGTGACACTCGCCTGGTGAGTGTTTAACTGCTGCAACAGGTGCCAGTCGTCACATACTGTTTGACAGAGGTGTCGGAGACATGCAGGCATTATGCATGAACTGTATGTAACGAATGGCCAGCTACAACATTTACTGCTGGAGAGCATTTTGGGAAACATGAGCCAAATAACTAAACACCACAAGCCTGACTTTTCCTATTGGCTTGTTTTAACTACCAACGCAAGAGCTAGAATTGCAAGTTTCTTCTATATATTTTACCTTACAGTAATGGGGTTATTTTTGGAAACGTTAAACACTTGCACTTTTGCAGACAACTTCCACTTTCCACTCACCCAGAGGTAACAGAAGACGAGGGCGTTCAAGATAACCTCGGGGTTTCGCTACCGTTATTAAAAACACAGCAAACGGAGCAGAGAGGAGACAGATGGGAGTAACACAAGCTCTCTGTTTGTGTTACTCGGCCGGCGTCCCCCTCCAGCTGGCTTTGTAGATGTCTTTGTCACTGCCACGTTATTTATATGTTTCATATTTAAAACTTACACAAACAGAGTGCTGGAATTTTTGTAGTCAATGTAACCTAACGTTGCTCAATATTAAGGGTTGAAGTGGCTGAGCAGATGGATTAGAAACATGACCTTGTCCTAAAGTACTGTACACTAAGCGAAGTGATTGGGGGGGGGTAATTAGCCTCTGTGCTAAAGTGAACAAGAGTAAAATATGCCATTCAATTTTTTAAATCTCTGAAATCATGAGGTTGACCAGAGTTGCCAGTGTAGCCAACCACATCTGTAGACTGTCATAGATGAAATTAGTTTTTAACTCATTTTGTCACTTTATTGAACCGTTCCCATGACACAAACAAACAAAATAATACAAAAATAGGCAAGTGAGAGCACTTAAAAAAAAAGAGACAAAATGTAAAAAGACAGAAAAAAGGCAGTCAGGTATAACCACATGTGAAGAAGATAAACAAGGACAGAAAGAGAGAGAGAGTGCGCTTTATACACTTTCGCCAGCTTTGATCTACTAATGGGGTGCTGGCCTCATTCCAGGTGGGATGTGTCGCCAGGGACAACGGGACAAGTGGAGGCTGATAAGGCCAGGCCAGCTCCGGGCTTTGGGGGCTGCTCGGACAAAACACACTCCACAAAGACTTCCTTACTGTACAGGGCTTGCCGTACTTGACCAAATGAATCAGCAAGTAAGGTTTAATGCCAAGAACAAAAATAATGCCAGGTGTTTATGTGACTTATTAGAAAGATAAATTCACAATTGCTGCTGGATACTCCTTGTACAGACTGGATGCTTCATCTGGAAGATGTTGGAGGGTGACAATGGAATGACCTTTAGGACCTAAAAGCCCTGCGTTAATCTGAAAAGGCTTAAACAGCTTTAGCTGATTTAAGAGCAATGGCTAACCAGTGGTCGGTCATTGAGCAAATAACAGATTACAAAGGGTATTATTCTCTTCATTTTACACTTGAACTCTCTTAACTCTTTCCTGGATCCTCCTCTCTTTCTCCATCCCCTCTTTGAACCCCCCCTGGCCATTTCCTGACCTCCTTCCCTCATCGTTCTGTGCAGTCACTCCCTCCATCAGGAGTCTGGGCTTTCTTTCATATTCTACAGGATTAGCTCAGAGCTGTCTGTCTGCTTGTCTGGGTTTTTTTTTTTCATATAAGGTCTTTTCCATAGAATCTAATCACTCCCTATGACCTGAACACACACACACAAACACACACAGTGAAGCCCTCAGTGGCTCCACTTTGAGTGGTTTATTGTTTTGGGAAGATGCTATTACTCACTGCCTAAGGATGAGGGAGTTGAATCTTCCCAATAGTTATGAGATTAGTTACATATTTCAATAATTCTCAGGTTTTATCGTAATGGAAAGTACTTCTGAAGAATTAAGCATCAAATTTGTGAAAATCTCTACATCTTAGTAAGAGTTATTTAAACGTAATACCAGAAAACAAACATACATTTACAGCATGTAGATTAATACAGTTTTGATGGAAAAAGGTTGACCTTTACAATACCTAGATCACAGTTTTGACTTTGAGGAAGAGCACGGTTGTTACAAATAACGTTAACGATGGCTCTGTTCTAGTCAAGTGTCCCAGTAAGCTATAACAGTGGGGACGTAAACCAGCATGCACAGGCCATGCTAACATGATAAAAAATGACAACTTTAGCAATGTATACAAAGTAAACCTGAGGCTGATGTCATTAGGTTTTAAGGTCATTTAGTCATTTTCAGGTGTTGGACAAAAAACTGTATATGGGGTTTAGCAGAATTGTCCAATATGGCGATGTCGTTGATCCAATGAGACAATTCATCCTCTGTTTTATTAGCAATCCATCCAACAGTTGAGTCAAGATATCACTCTGGAGTACAAAGTAACGGAACGACTGACGGCAGCGCCATCTATGAAAATCACAACCGCCATCATCTGCCCCACGGCCGCTGCCTTTTTCTATCATTTTGTCTTAGTTACCCTCTCTTTCCCCAAAATGTTACCCTGCAAATTATTATTTTGATAAAGATTCCACAGAGCACAGTGTGGTAACAGTGCAGGACGTTACAGAGAAGGGTAAATGGGCCGCATGTTAAAGCTCATGGGAAACGCATCACCAGCACGACAGGAGGCTTTCCTCACACTGATGGAGAGGGGGATGAGAAGAGGACCGGGGTTGGGGGGTGGAGGGTGAGGGGTGTGTGTGTGGAGGGGGGGCTAGAGCAAGGTTCACTGGTTCCCAAACTCCTGCAGAGCTTCAGTCTTCAGCCTTCATTGCCACCCTGAAACTCCTCTCACCCCTCCTGTCTCCCTTCCTTCTTCCCCTTCACTGCCCTCCTTTTTCTGTCTCAAGCTTTCGCCTCTCTTTTGTCTGTCCCTCTGCTAAATGCTCTCACCTACTCGCCTTTAACACCTCCTCCAGGCCTCTTTATATTATCATCCTCTTCTAACCCTCTCCTTCTTCTCATCTCCTCACAGCTTTTTTCCATTTCACAGCTTTTGTCGTAACATAACAATCAAAATAATCTTCCATAAGGTCCTCACATGTGTGTCTGTTTGTGTGTGTGCGGGGGTTCTCTCTGTTACGTCTCTGGCTTTTTACTGTATGCAGAAAAATTACATTAGATCTGAGACCTTGCTTCATGACTGAAGGTCAATATTGACTTTCTACAAAACCAGCAAGGTGGGAGAGAGACAGAAAGAGCCAGAGAGAGAGGTTTTTTGTTTGTGTGCCCTTCGCCTTTACATTATTGACACTGGCATGTACTCAGAGTCAACATAGTTAGACATTTTCCTCTTTTCAGAAGAAGCTTTTTGCTGCCAATTGTTTATGTACAGAACAAAGAAAAAGACTTCCACAGAACCCCCGCTACAGTAGATCATCCATTACAGAAAACATGAAGATTCAACAAATTCAGAGACCCCCAGTTGGGTATACTTAAGGATGGATGAGTCATGACAATATCAACATTTTCTTTTAAGATACCCTTTCTGGTCATTTTAGAAATGAGGAAAAATCCGTAAACGTTGCAATATCCGGCATTACAAGCTGATTGATCGGACACGTAACCTGAAAACAAGATAGTAAGAAATGGACTGTACTTCTAAATGTATTCTCCTCAAAGCTGCAGGGGGAGGGTAGCTAAGGCCTGAGAAAGAAAACTAATCAAATGGAGAAATCTGTCTCCTGAGGCCCACTGTGCCTTGTTCATGCACAAATCAAACACACACACACACACTCGGGTCATATGCTCTCAATGTTGTCAAGCCTGTCGTCTGTCTACATCACGTACGAGTTTTGGCATGCAGCTTTCCTCCGGGTGACAAAAAACGCAGTCTTTTGTGTGTCGACAACTATTCCCCTCATCCCTACCTGGCCCCAGCAGCCCTGTTTAGGTGCAGGCAAGCAAAACCAGACGCACACGCACACGCACACGCACACGCACACACGCACGCAC
>NC_045750.1:15025650-15029565 GCF_008692095.1 Etheostoma spectabile | reverse complement strand
ACACACACACACACACAGACATGCATTTGTTAATATATTATGGTTTGATCATCACAGTGAATTCACCTTGAAGAATGTATGACAACCTTTTTTTTTTTTACATAGTTTCTATTAATGCCTTGGCCCGGGTCTGATTTTTCCTTCAAAGTGTCAAAAGGATTTGTAGACGCCGTCATAGAGCACACATTCTGACGGGTCACAGATTTTGGCAAACACCAGAAAAAGCCTGTGGCATTGAGTATGCAGGTAAAAGGTAGCAGTGGAGTCCCACTCAGCAGAGCTTTTAACAGATGGAGCTAGTTACTGGATCGTAAATTATTCAAAACCCAACCCAAATTGGCCCTTCAAGCATGTAATATGTCAATTCCATTCATAAAATAACTTTAGATTGCACAATGTGATTGTACGTCAGTAGCCTACATTAAATTACGTCCCCTTCCGTTAAATTCCTTTTAGTCCGTGTTTGTGTTGGCATACTATTATCTTTTCGCTTGACCTCCATTACCTGTGTAAAGCGTCCTTGGGTTTCATTAAAAAGCGCTATATAAATCAAAGTTATTATTATGTTGGTTGCTACAACAAACTCTTAATAATATGACCACATGCAACACCTGAAATGCAATGATTCACCTGTAACGTATTCTCTCATTGTAATTTTCTGTCAGACCAAAACATTCATCACAACTACATGACCTCCTGGTAACGCTAACTAAGTAAAGCAGTAAATATCTTCCTGTTAGTTCCTTTTATAACGGAGTTACATGCGACAAACAAGTTTTGATGGTAGAAAGTAAACTTCATTAGAGGTTACATTTTCTCGATTATTAATTAATTTAAAGGTTCAACTACATGCTTATTCAGTGGACCATTTATTGTTCTCCACAATCCCAGACTTTCATATTGCATGCTTGTTCACATGGAAAGTAAATGGCATATGTCTATGTCTACAATGCAACTCCATGTATTTTAAGTAAATGCACAAATATCTGGGTTTATACAATAATTTAATGAGGTGAGACATGGAAAAGCAGTTTTAGAAAGATGGAAATATATATTTGGGCCCACTAGGTATGGGGGTGATTTTTCCCATGTTATCCTATGGAAACTGACGGGCTGTGGCGCTTTAAGGACACTTATTTGGATGTGCAGCGGCCTAACCAATGTAAAACGTAATTTTCCACAATAGAAACATGAAATAAATGTGAAAACTTTTAGCTATAAAAATTGCATTATTGCCCACAGTGCATCAATAACCGCTACATACATGGTTCACAATGACAGCAATGAGTTGTTAACAAACATTCACAAAGACGTATAGCCCAGCAACAATCTCTCTAAACACATTTTGGGAGTACCATTTATGAAATGTAGTAAAAATATTGAAGTTGTGGGAAGTTTACATCCCCAATGCTATTTCATTTGTCCCGACCAAGAGGGACGAATGAAACATTATGCACGTCCCACTTTCGCTGTAACAATTCCTGTAAAAACGGTTTTGTTCAAAGTTGAAAATGCAACTGTATTTGACAGATGACAGGTGTAGGTTGCTCGTGAAAAAAACATTAGCTTTCAGTGCGATACCATCGCTTTGTAAAGTTCGTTTAATTAAAGTGTTTCAACTGTCCCCGCTGTCCCCTACCGCTTTTGTCCAAAGGGCCCGCTGGAATCAACACAAACTGTAAGTTACATATAGCCATTTTAAATGTCACTTTCTCTGTCTAATACTAAATAAGCAGAGAAACCATCCAGGTAGATTTCAGGCTTGCAATATCACAATTTGTGGCATTGTTTTTCTTGTGTGGTGTAACAGTGGTAATTTTGATGTGGTCTGCTGTTTCTCGTTTTGGTAAAAGTAAAAGCTCCCAGTGGTGGTTAGTTTACTTAGAATTTTACAGGAAACCATGGCCTAACAACCCAGCCTGGCATTTCACACACACTTGCGTGGTTACACTTAAAGAGGTCAAGATGAGTGGAATGTTTGTGGCTCACCTCTGATGTTACCATGATGTTACAATATTATTTGTTTTTTTAAGTGTGTGTGTGTGTGTGTGTGTGTGTGTGTGTGTGTGTGTGTGTGTGGCTGTAGGTGGTAAAGTTAACATCCTTGTGTGCGCTGAATTACCCCAGGAGAGGAAAAACAGACATCCATCAAGCTGACCAGGCTGCCTGTTGGTTTGGTTGTGTTTGAGTACTTCCTTAACCACTGATTGAATATTTGAGGTCTGAGGCTGAGGTGAATGCTGTTTCTGCATGCACTGTTTACCTGCCCAAAATATATGTTTTATTTTGCCAAACAGGAAGATCTAATCTTGGCAGTGAGTGGAGCATTTTTAAAGTTGGTGGAAATAGCCACGCCAGAGGATGTTTTGGTACCACAGAGGCACTTTTAGACAAAAGAGGGACAGCGGTATCCAGTGGAATCACCAAAAATAATGTCAAATTAAGTTGTTCGAATCAGGCTCTTAATTAGAAAACATTTCAAAACTAAACATATGTGTTTGCCACAGCCTTTGTTCACCTTTTTGATTGATGAAAACTGACGTATTAACGGTCAGTGTTTTGGTTGACTTGTTTACTGAAGGGATCTCTTCCTTACTTCAGCAGGTCATCCGCAGGTCAGCGTAGTGCGGGGTCAGAAAGTAGTCCGTTCTCCTGCTGTGTCCTCAGCCATGTGTAGAATGTGGGTCATCTTCAAAGAAGCTGAAGAATTAGCCTAGACACAAAGCATCAGCATCCTCCACGGTAGGATGAACTTCATTTGGTAAAAGTAACGTGGGAAGAGCTGAGGATGAAGAGGGTCAATGGTTTATAACTACAACTTAAACTACAAGCTCACACTATTAAAACAGGTCACCTCATGTGTGTGGTGTGTGTGTGGTGTTGTGTGTGTGTGGTGGGTGTGTGTGGGTGTGTGTTGGGGGGGGGGGGGGGTGGGTGCCGCGCATGCATGCATGTTTTATTTGAACTAACCCTGATATTGGCTTTTGACCATGAATTCTGGCCATGTTTTTTATTCCAGTTCAAAATTATTTATCATTTTGCAGTCTGGGATTCAACTAAAACACATTATCTCCTGTAGGTACTTAACTATACACTTTCCCATCACCCAAACATTAAAATGAATAATAAGATAAAATAAGATTTGTATTGCCCCATAGCAGATGATGCCTTTTTGTATGTTCAGACCCACTTTCCACTCCAAACTTTACACATACTGTATATTATTTCAAACATGGCAATATGTTTTGGTTGCAAAGATTATGTATTGCTCAAGGCCGTTTTTTTCCAAATGTCACTTGAACTTCTGATATAATGAGCTGCTTTTAACCTTATTTTGACTATGTGACTTTGTGTCAATGATACGACAGCACTGCTCTCTGGAAAGGTCAGGGCAGTAAATTGTTATTGCTACAATTCCTACTGTGCCTGGGTGTTGATACATGTCATGGAATAATTGATTGTCTCTGCAATAATGCTTTGAAGTACCAGT
Source organism: Etheostoma spectabile (assembly GCF_008692095.1). NCBI lineage: Eukaryota > Metazoa > Chordata > Actinopteri > Perciformes > Percidae > Etheostoma > Etheostoma spectabile. The sequence continues at coordinate 15,026,075 of NC_045750.1, read as the reverse complement.
GCTCATTAGCTTCCACACCCATATTTGCATTTAACACAACTAGGTCAAGCATTTATGTATGCATCTGTATCTATGTGTATGCATGTGTTTATGTGAGTGTAGGTAAGTAGATATATGATACATGTACAGTATGTGTACTGTATACAAATATGTATAAATAAGTGAAGAATCCAATTGTTTTGTATTTAACTAAAGGATAAAAACAGAAAAAGAGGGTAGGATCAGAAAAGTTTTTTTTAACTTCTTTCTACTCCTGAACAGGGGAATTTTCTTCTTATATGAATCCCTTACAATAATTTTGGAAGATTGTGCTGAGATGCACATTATTATGTGTCATTTGAATTGTATATTTATATACAGTGGGGCTCAAAAGTTTGGGCACCCCAGGTAAAATTTGTATAATGTGCATAAAGAAGCCAAGAAAA
>NC_045750.1:15025572-15025640 GCF_008692095.1 Etheostoma spectabile | reverse complement strand
TCTCCAATAGGCATCAAATGACAGATCAGACATTCCTTTAATATGTCACAAAAAGTTAGATTTTATTT
>NC_045750.1:15025443-15025562 GCF_008692095.1 Etheostoma spectabile | reverse complement strand
CACTTTCAAAATAACAGAAAACTAAAAAATGCCGTCTGCAAATGTTTGGGCACCCTGCAGTGTTTATAGCATGCACCGCCCCCCTTTGGAAAGCTGAGACCTGACAGTGTCATGGATTG
>NC_045750.1:15025222-15025421 GCF_008692095.1 Etheostoma spectabile | reverse complement strand
ACCAGGTGATGTCAATCTTAAGGTTTTAAATGCCCAGACTCATCTGACCTCGCCCCAAGAATCAGCACCATGGCTTCTTCTAAGCAGTTGTCTAGAAAACTGAAACGCAGGAGAAGGCTATAAGAATATAGAAAAGTGTTTTCAGATGCCAATAACCTCTGTACGGAATGTTGGTGATAATGGGTAATGTAGATACACT
>NC_045750.1:15024843-15025212 GCF_008692095.1 Etheostoma spectabile | reverse complement strand
AGTTTGGGGTCACTTAAAAATTTCCATACCACACCATTATAGACAGAATACCAGCTGATCTGAATGGGGGGGCTGATCTTTAATGCAATATCTACATTACCCATTATCACCAACCATTCAATCAATCATCCAAAGGCACATTATGTTTACTAATCTGATATCATTAGATTATTATTAGATTATATATATATATATATATATATATACACTAATCACATTATTAAATAATTAGTAACTGCCTAACACAGCAGTCATGAAGCTGCATCAGTCCTTGATGTGAACAAATTCCTATGTCATCCTCTCAACATCCAGTGACCAAACATAGATAGATAGACATATAGATAGATAGATAGATAGATAGATAGATAG
>NC_045750.1:15024484-15024833 GCF_008692095.1 Etheostoma spectabile | reverse complement strand
AGATAGATAGATAGATAGATAGATAGATAGATGTTGAGTGAAATTACAAACATGGACTAATTCCCAGTTCTGTGGTGTCTCAAGCTAGTGATGTAATTGATGATTGTTTGCTTTAATAAATCCACAGTATTGCTCATACATTTCTCAACCTCTCTGCATGAATGTATTTGGAGCCTACACGTTCACTTTCTCTCCGTCTTCAAGAATTGTCTCTCTTCTGTTGCTGCTGTCTTTTAAACAGGTGTTGAGAAAAGATGTTTAGCTAACAGATCTAAATCATTCATCTTTCCCTGCAGCTTGTAGGAGCTTATAACACAGGCTCAGGGGCTTTAAATGTAAAGTTAGTGTT
>NC_045750.1:15023163-15024474 GCF_008692095.1 Etheostoma spectabile | reverse complement strand
GGGTCAAGGGTAATTGCTTTTCCCTCTTTCCAGTTTTGTAATGAGAGTGGGCTCACTTGTTTCTGCTGCTTAATCTGACTCAGACACATGCGTCACCGTGTTAGTATAAGCCAGTTAGTATCTACTCCTAACCATCTCCTGAGTGCTGCAGCTAGCTGATCACATGGCCTCACGAGGTTTATAGATTGCAGCGTTATATCGTTAAGTCTGCACAGCGCAAGCAAGGGTGTCTGTGTCCTCATTAAAACTCTGCCTGGGCAAACCAGAGACGGCCAATATATACAGGAGATAAGACAGTTATCAGCTCGCTCAGATTTACAGCTGCCAGCCCCGGGGAGCGAGAGGACCTAGGGTGACAGGGAACATGAGTTTAATGTCCGGCAGGTAAATGGGCAAACTGAGGACAATCTGTGATTTAACAAGGACATGGAGAGAAAGAATTGGTGTGTATGACTGATGGACAGCAGTGATATACAGAAGGTAAGTGAGAGGGAAAGGCCAGAGGTGATACAGGGAGGGTGGTAAATGAGATGGATGAACTAGAATGGACATACGATGAGGGAAATGGGACTGGTAGAAATGTCAAAAGGGAAAATGTAATGTTTTAATAAAGGAGATGTTTAAATGTCAAAACCATGTCACATGAACATGTTGCTACTGTTGCAACAATGAAAAAAACCATATTCTACATCATCAGTCAGCTAAGCACATCACCAGAACAGCGAAACAAATTGCACACGGGAAGCCACAACTTTCTGAGAAACTACAACTCTCACTCATTAGCAAACACCAGATTCGCGGCAAATGTCAACGTTCCTTGTCAACACCAGATATCAGCCTCCCAATAACCCCAACTCGATCTCTCACCTCGTTCACATAAATTACCCTCCCTCAAGAACCGGGGTCAACTTTGTCTGATGCACTCCACTTTCTCCGCACGTCTCTCTTCTCTCTTTGAGTTACGTCTAGCATATTAAAACCCAGGCATCCTGCTCTGGAAAAACACAGCGTCTTAATTTCTTTGAGTAAATTTTAAGTGCCGTGCGCTCGTTTGGCGTGTTCAGTGTCAGGTTTTGCAGACTCCCCAGTGTGCAGGCCCACCTAGTGTGACACTGCACCTCGTAAAGAAATCAAGCCAGAGTTTTGGGAAAGGTTTTTTTCTCCCCGAGTGAGTGTTGGGTTTCACTACCAGTCTGTGGATTCAGTCCCAGCGAAACAAGCAGTGCTAACAAAGACAATTTAGCCACCTGAAAGAGGATACACACACACAAATGCGCACACACACACACACACACACACTCACACACACAC
>NC_045750.1:15009086-15023153 GCF_008692095.1 Etheostoma spectabile | reverse complement strand
ACACACACACACACACACACACACACACACATACTGCAAAGTTCCTCTGCTTTTAATCACACATTCTCTGAGCAAACTGTATGCCTTTGCACTCTCTCCCATTTCATTTTCTTTAGATTAACATCTGCCTCATCAAACATGTTTAAAGGTATGTTTTTTTAAGCTCAATCTGGACGTTTTTGAGGTTGAAAAGGTCTTATGGTGAGTATGAAAGCAACTTTTACTGAACTGGATTTTGAACATAATTTCTGTTGAACGTTGCCATTTAAACGAAGGAAGCGTGTTATAATGCAGACATTCTCTTTTACTTTGCTCTTGGACAGAGCATGTGTGACGTGGAGATCTACTATGAGTCGTCCAGAGCTATGTTACGTTACACACTTTCACTGGCAATCACATCATAGCCACGCCCTAAAACACCCCGCGCTTTATCGCAGATTTTAAAATCAATGAGACCGTAAATCAAAAAATGAACATCATTTTATGTTGCAGAAGACATAAAACTAGTGATTGAGACCATAAACTCATTATGAAAATGTTGAGTTAATAAATTTAAGTGAGAACTGGGTCACTTTCTCATAGACTGCTGGAATTCAGATTGAATGCAGGTTTAAGGCACTTCCACATTTGCAGCACTTCGCCAAACTTGATGCTTTGTCCATTCATATACAGTCTATGATTCACACACATTTATTTGCACTCAAATATGGTTTCTATAGACATTTAGTGAAGTTCAACCAAATTGATGGTCAAACACACACACACACACACACACACACACACACACACACACACACACACACTCACACACACACACACACTTCCCAGCAAGTTCCCCCTGAGGGCCTTTTCAGTTACGGTCATCTTGTGAGAAAACCACAAAAGTCATCAACATGAGCACAGACCACATTGGTTCTTTGGAATAGTATTTTGAGTTGGAAAACCTAAGGACGTGGGTTGTCTATATTACCAGGTTGAATGAATGCACTGGCAACGTTTCCGAAGCACAAACATACCAAGAAAATGTAATCTTCACTTTGACTTTTCTTTGAAACCCCTGAAAACCAGACAATATTTCACCCTATGTGTCCTGTCCCCAGGGCATCACAAAAGGTGTGAGTGGTGATCATGTTTCTTTAGGTGCCTCTCTCAGCAGGCGTTCCATTGAAGAGGCCTTGAGCTATGCCTACCGGCTCCAGCAGCACTTTTCTGAAGATGATCCTCACCTCTGACACGAAGAACACCTAAACATGTCAACTTCAGCACTTCAAAAGAAGCGTAGATCAATGTACATATACAGAGAGTGTTAAAATATGATTGCAATTAGTAATTTAACACACTTCACGTAGCTGTGAAAATTGGTAAATGGGTTAAATGTGGAATAAAGAGACAAAAAACAATGCACAGGGGTAAAAGCACTCACCCAGTACTGTAACCACAGAGATCTGGGTTCTGGGTACTGCTGGTTTGTCCAAATACAGTGATTGAATACAATATAGTGTCCGTTTGCAGGTGGGAAGCAAGTGAGGGTCAGTGTGGCTGTATTGACACCTATTGGGTGGAAATGTGATGAAGTTTTGTCTTGTGTTCCTTATATGTCTAATTTTTCTTTCAACAATATCCTCAATGTTACTTAAACACAGAACTCTCCTAGATAATGTAAATACACTAGATTTATGCTATGGCCAAAAGTCTTCTTTTCTCTAACTTTGATTCTGAGTTATCATGTCGATTCGCCTGTGGTACCAGTGACTTGTTTTAATCTTGTTTTCCACTGCAGATAGTATCCCCTCAATGTAGGCAGGATTCTTAGCTGATCGTCATAGCGACACAGAGGAACGTCTGTAGGCTACTTCAACAATTGCAGCAGCATGGTTTTGCGGGTTGACATTTTTAAAAAATCTGGGTCAAATTAATAAAAGAATTGCTGTTGGCGATGGCTTTGCTTTTTTTAAATGTCAGGTTTGTGCAAGAGGTTCTGTAACAATTCTGGTGGATATTCTCTCCCTCCACCTTTTAGCATCGGATCAGCTCACTTGGAGCCTCGACCGAGTTGGTACCAAAAAAATGACCAGCTATCAGGTACTATACACAACTTTTGCAAATTGAAAAATAGAACGGTTCCAAGCCAGTCTTGTCGAGCTGGATCGTACCATGCAGTGCAAATGCAGCAATACGTATTGAAAAAAGTCAAAATTTGACCCAGAATCCAAAAGTGAATTGATTTAAGCTGCAGGATTTATTATCAGTTTTCCAAATGCCAAAATCTTTAGCCATTAGCTGCGCACATAGCAGATTCTTAAGCTTGGTGATTGGATGTTTCTTGCGCTGTCTCTTTATACAGTACACAGTCTTGTAATTTTCACTTGTTAAAGTCAAGTGACTCAAGTAGAACTAAAAATGCAGTGAATCCGGCCCAATTCCTCTATTACACTAAAACAATAGCATGGTTTGTGACCAGGATAACTAGGTTGTCTTCTCAGTTTCAGTTTTAGGTTGAAACCGATGTATCAGCCAAGAACTTTCACCCATGAATTGTTTTTAAGATTGTGTAATTTTCCTAAGGATTTGGGCCTTGTGGCTTACAGACTTTCCAGCAATTGGTCATTAATCATCTTTATTTCTCGAACGGCTCAGGGGAAATCTGAAGATTTTGGTAAATTAAATCCTTTTTAATTAGATTACAGAACAATATGCTAACAGTATGACACAATGTGTCTTAGGGGGAAATTATTATTTGTGTTGGGGAGGATTTCCCCGAATCACTCCAGTGATGACACTAAATGACAGTGATGACACTAAAGGAGCTTTTAAATAACCAAAGCTGTCAAATGGATGTTGAACAAGAAATGCTTCCAGTTTCCCAGCTTCATCATTTTCCCATCACTGACCTACTCATTGGGAGCGTCCAGGATCACAGGAGAAAGTGCGGGCTCCTGGAGAAGAAATGTGTGGGTGCTAATGGGAAAATCTGATTAGAACTGGAGATGAGTGGAGAAATGAAATGACCACTGTAAATCCTAACTTCTGAACTGAGTTCATCTATTACGTGTAGAGTAAAGGAGCTTCATTGTTGTGAAAAAAAATGGAATATCTTTTTTTCTGCTGGCTGATTGATAAGTACATGTAGCAGCAAGGAATTTCTTGGCAGCATTCTGTTTTTTGTAGATTCCCGCCTACACATACTAAACACACAAAAGCTCAGGCAGTTACAGATTTCATGGGTTTATTAACTTCTGAAGCAACTTATCTCGATCACTTTTTCATTTGGCAATGCCTGCACGCTGTAGTAGGGACGGCTGGAAACCTTGTCCTAAGTAGTGCGTGTGTCTGTGTCTGTGTGTGTGTGTGTTTGGCCCCCAACAATTTGTTTGAATTTTACTTCACAGCATCAACAGAGTGACTCATGGAAGCGGTAATTCTCCTGATCTCACTGTCTTAACAAACCAGATCGAACACATGGCAGTGAGCATGTGCTGACAAATTGTGTGATGACATGTTCATTGTTAATTGCAGGGTTCAAAACAACGTACAAGATCCTATCAGGATGTGTTATGCTGTGATTATGGTTAAGGGCTGAACCTCTTGCTTGGAGGCAGAGACATATCGTTATAGTCTAGTGCCACATTGCGTGTTGAGATGCAATATGTGTAAAGGTTTTGATGATGTACAAGTTCAAGATCACTGCCCAATGTGTCACACTGTAGATAATATCGTCTTCAGCTTTGCCCTTTGGACTGGGGTGTGAGATTGGTGCCCATGTATGTCTTTGTGTCTGTATGTGCATGTGAATGTGTGTGTATTAAGTCTCCCACTCAGGAATGCAGTGACTAGCTTTTCTCTAGGGCGAGGAGCGGGGTGGTACTTTACCTGCCTCGTTTACCTTGCGGGTTAACTTTCATGCTTTTGATTACCTCGCATTCCAACTCAAAACACACACACACACACCACACACATCTATTGAAGTCACCGCAGGACGCAGTGTAAACATGTTTCTATTCAACACACACAGCTTTACACCTCACATTCTCACAGTAATGCCACATTAAACCCAGAATTTGTTAACCATCAAAACAAGTGTTTTTGGTGGGGCATCATTACACTGTGAAGTTTACAGAGCCAGTTTATGAATCAAGTGCTTTATGATGCAATTGTGGACTGTGTTGCACTTTATGGGTAAAGCCCTTTAGATGGCAGGGAAGTAAACTCTTGTGGTTCATTGAGTGCATGCCTTACAGGACTACTCTTCGTGTGGTTTCCGCATTCAAATGTTATAGTTACAAATTCAGATTGAGGGTATCATTACAAGCTGAGACGCAGCTACAATTGTAATAAAATGAAGAAGAAAGGCACATATTTTCACACACAGATCATGGCAAACCATGCTGCTGAACTGCATGGAAAAACCAACCTCAGTCACACACAAGTTAACTCATGTTGAACATTAATCATTACATAGGAGGCTAAATGAAGGGCAAAAAGCAGTTATTGGTTAAAGCCTGTTTAACTAAAATATGAATAGATAAATAAATAGATTAACTTTACATTACATCTAGTAGCTATTTGTTGTTTGTAGTTGTTGTTGTTTTCTGCCCAGGTTTGGAGATATACCTCTAAGAGATTTGTGCCTTTACAGTATATGCTTCACCCCGATGAAAAAATACATATGAAATATGACAAAACCAAGATTATTGGCTCTGTGAGGATTTACACAGCAGTGCTTTCAGCCAAACATTGGTATGCTAACACGCTGATGTTTAGAAAGCATAATGTTAACAATGTTCCCTATCTTAGTTCAGCATGTTTGCATGCCGATATTTACTAATTAACACTAACACAAAGTACAGTTGAGACTAAATGTCTGTAATTTTTAGGGCATTTGGTCATACACAAAAAACTATTCAAGACATTAAAAGAATTGAGCTGTTTGGTGGTGTCAGATGAAAAGGGATCACCGAAGCCATCAGGATTCATTGTCTCGGTCCAGAAACACTGTCTCCTTTACTGCGGATAATCCACAGCACACATTGGCAACTGTTTTCACAGGGACTGTTTCTTTGGTTGGAAAGTATCCTGTGACACAGCGCAGTCTGTGATCTGCTCAATTTTGAGGTTTCAAGTGATCCAGGTGTATTCAGGTTGTTAAATCAGCTGGCATTTGTCTAACCTTCACAATGCATTATCCTGAGGTCAAAACCTGAGGTCACGGGTCAGTGTTTGTGGGGAGTAGTGCTGTTTGTGTTTGTGTTTGTGATGTTTCCTGTGTGGTCATCAACAGGCCAGGATGGGAGAGTTGTGACAGGCCCACAATGAAAGGTTTACAAACAGATAAGACAGTGACTTTAATAGAGTTCCCAAACACACCTGGGAGATGTTCTCACAAGAGATAAAAGCCCTGAAACCTCAACAGCAAATACCATTCATTAAACATCTTGACATTCAGGATTGGATAAGATTTTAGTTTGTGTTCTCAACGAGGAATTTTACTTGTGTGGGTACTATTTAAACAGAAAGAGACAAACTCTTGGATGCACTTTGAAATATGTTAAACAATGAGATAAGTCTCTCTTAGATTAAGAAACAGGATTTGTGTCCTGTCTCCAACCAACCATCACCCCTAACCTTAAAGCTGCAGTTATCAACATTTTTACATCAACATATGGAAAAAAAATGACTACATGTAATGTGAAAGGCATCACTTGTAGTCACGATTCCACGGAAAACCTTTACATGACTCCGCAGTTTCCCTCAGCTTTATGAAGCATCTTTCCGCTCACTATTTTGGTTTTACAGCCTACAGCTTTACAGTTTTCATTCAGTCTTACCACTCAGTTATTCTTCTTTCTTGGAAGAAAAAGGATTTTAAAAAGTTTACAAAAAAAAAAAAATCTTTTACGGACTGGGACTAGGATAGGATAGAAAAGGATAGGATGAACTTTATTTATCCCCAAAGGGGAAACTGCTTTGCCACCAAAGACATAGACACAATATACACAAATTAAAATTACATGAACATGTATTCATGGAGCCAAATATATTAATATAGCATCTGAAGTAAGTGGTTCTAGATTTTTACTCATAAAGACTGACCTAAATCCACAATGTGCTGGTCTTCTTCTTCTTCTTCTTCTCTAACTTCCAGATCTGTCTCTTTCTGTAGTGTGACTTCCTGAACAGTCCCAACATATTGAAATATGATCAATGTTGACCGGACTAGCCTTTGGTTGGGTTAAAGTACAATATATTCTGCTTTCTCTCGTCAGCTCTTTCCTTTCATTTTTCTTCTTCGCTGACCAAATAAGCTTATGAACTCTTTGAACTGCTTGACTGAGAGTACACAAAAACCAACGCGCTTACTGGAACTGGCCGAAGGAGACGAACCGAAGAGGAGAAAAAGAGCACTTAGCACACTTAAACTTTAGCTCTGACTTCATCTAAAAGCTTCTAGTTATCTGCTCATCCTAATAAGTGAGCAGGATGGAGGAGGACATGCAAAGGGTAATTTAGGTCTGGTGGACGTGTGCTGTCTCTGTATGGCACGCTCCATACAGCTGGGCGGGGTCAGCGGTCGCACCACTGATTGGCTGATGATTCATAACTCCACTATCAAGAGTGAGTGAAGTCATCTGTGTGTCCAAATGGCCGTCAACTGTTTTCTGTGACGAATGGAATGACATTTGGCAAAGGGTAACTAAAACAGATAGAGCTTTTTGTCCTTGGGATTTCATAAGACACAAACATTAAAGTGAATTACAGACTTCCCTATTCCTCAAAAAGTTGTAACAATAGATGATTCTTTTTTTTTTCTCCAACGCTTATCTGAGATACACACTCTTTTGCACGTAGGCCTACATAATGAGCCCAACACATTGTGAAACAGGTCACACACATTCGCATGCGCCTCATTATTGTTGACGGCATGCTCGTGTGTGTAATTGTGCACACACATAAGCAGCTCGATCACATGGTGTTTAACAGTGAATGTTATCTGAACACATTATCGGGGCACACAGTTGAAGATTAATTCCTGGATCATTCATATAAGGTTGATGAAGAAGTGGATTCCGGTAACTCGGTCAGAAGCACCTTGCTGGGCAAATCACTCCCTTCCACACGCTAATCAGCAGCTTACACTTCTCACAAACAGACGCCAAGACTCACTTCGTACAAAAGGGAGAGTACAAGGCAAAAAGGAGGAGAGGGAACAGAGAGGAGGAAGAATGTGTAATTTGGCACCAGGTGATAAAAGAATGTGGCTGTCAGCCATTGGGTTTTTGGTAATGGAATGCCTCTGTTATATTATACATTTCAACAATGCGACTTTCATCCTCACATGCACACACACAGACACACGCATGCACACACACAGTAAAATAAACTGTGACCATAAAGCGCAAAGGGTTGTATTCATATGATAGATGACCAAGAAACTGTAATTTGTTCTTTGTGCTCATAGCCAAAATCTTTCATTATTGACTACACATGTGGCAAAGATAAGCTGTTGGGTCCCAAACATTAAGGAATAGGAACCATATGAGCACAAATTGAACAAAAAAATTAAGGTTATGATGAAAATTAAGGTTTACCATTACAGGCAAACATACTGAATTCAACAATACCGGTACTTTAACTAAAGCAGTAGTCAAGCATCAAAAGTGATAAGTGATAAATAGGCTGAATGACCCTTGAAAAATGTTTATATTGAATTATTGCTACTAATGCACTTAAATGAAGATGGTTAAATCATGCTTAAAAGGTTTGACACTGTTTGATAATATGATATAGTAGCTTTTATTGTCAGTGGCGGAGTCAGTCAATCTTGTGCTGGATTTAATTTGTCCATTGGAGGGATTCACAGGAAATGATGCTGCATGTTGTCCAAAATTTTATCTCATTCATATCAGCCACAATTTGCACTTTTCACCCCATTTTGGATCTGTACAACTGTAAGTCAATGCTAATACTAACCAAACATTTCTCACTCACTACATTTCTCATGTTCGCAACTAGTGGACCACTGGGTGGCTTTTATTGTGAAGCCATCACAGGAAACACAATATATTTTCTGAAAAATACGACAATTTATGATAAAGTAGCAATTTGAGTGTGTGCTGCAGTAATTACTGTTCCCTCTGCACAAACAGGAATCACCCTGACATCCCGGTACCATGATGACGTTCACAAACATGCGTCAGTGTGGATGATGGATGCAGGGGAGGCTGTTAGTTGTGCTTTTGAGAACGGACAACTTCATTAAAACGTGTGTGTGTGTGTGTGTGTGTGTGTGTGTGTGTGCGTGCGTGTTTTTACATGTGTATGTCTGTAGTCAGCACAAACTGGGATACACTCAATCACACATGCACTGTATCCACTTTAACCTTGCCCACATGTGTGCACACATACACACAGACAAACACACACACACTCTGAGTCAGCAGAAACAGGAGCTCGGTGACACCATTAATGAACCCAAGTGTTATTCTTCAATTAAACTTCGGATGGGTACCGAGCCAAGGTACTCCTCTCAGGACTGCTCCGGTTACATGACAGGTCGAATCCTTCTCTTCCTCAAAGCTCTCTTTCTTCTTATCTTTCTCTCATGCTGCCTCTTTGCTTTTTTACTCCATCATCCCTCAATACTCTCCACTGTTAAGTCTCATTGTCTCTCTTTTTTTTCCTCCCTCATTCCATTTTGTATACACGGTAAAGCATGAGTTGCAGCAAGCAAGCCTAATATGTCAGGCACATAGCTGCTAACCTATGTTATTACTGTACATACTTATCAGCTTTTCCACTTCCTTGGTGTCTATCAATCTGTCAGTGTGCTGGAGGAGGACACGCCATAGGTTGTCCTGCATTGGCCAGCAGAGGGCATCCCTACTATTTGGAGATGTCACAAGCACAAACGATAATATCTAGAAATACTACAGACATAGCAACTCAAAGAGCATTTCAACCATCTATGTATTAAATAAAGACATTTTACACACGATTGTTTGGAGATATGCTGTATAAAACGATATTTTTGAGATAATGGCCCTCCACATTTTACACACCCTTGAAGAGCTTCTTTTATTTTTGGTTTTACTTTTTAGGCAATAACTTTAATCAGATGAAGACAGTAAGCTTTTATTTAATTTAATGTCATATTTTTGCTTTAGTAAGCTTTTGCCTCTACTGAATTTAAAAATGACTTTAACTTTTTAACCAGCAACAAGCAGAGGAAGAAATAATTTCCCCTTTTCAAGCAGAATGAATTCAACATGTTCAAGTGGTGGGAGGTAACTAACTAGGCTACATCTATCAAAGCCATGTACTTAAATCAGCTTTTGAGGTACTTGTACTTTACTTGAGTATCTCCATTGTAGCCTATGCTACTTTATATTTCACTCCACAACATTTATTTTAACTAGTTACCTTTTAGATTTTACACACACAATGAATGATTGAATCATAAAATACAATGCAATGCTATCAATATTAAAAGTTAGCTCCATGTCAACCAGATCCATAAAGTAGGCTGTTCACCGTTCACACGTTAATGCACCAATAACAATAATAATAATGATAATAATAATACTCTTATAGTACAGTAATACAACACCACATAGCGCTCATTTTACTTTTGATACTTCATGTACATCTTTTCAAACACTTCATTACTTTTACTTAGGCACAATTTCCAACTTTTGCTTGTAATGTCATATTTTTTTACATTTTTTTTATTCCGGTTTTTCCTTTAGTAAATGATGGGACTATCTCCCCGCCACTGACATGTAGCCGACACAAAACCAGCCATCCAATGTTGGATCGTGTATAGTTACATCATCGCCTTCCTCATCATCGTCATTATCAGCAGCGTTACACTCATGAGAAAGGATCTGTGTGAAGATGCCTTACTGACACACTCTCTGACTCTGCATTGCCCTGCTCTTCCTCGCGGGGATGTCTGCTGCTCGAGCCTGACCGGTCAGGTGGCTTCTTTCATTCGTCAGTGAAGCAAGGAAGTCACGACGCACAGGCTCCTACTTTCCATTAGGTGTGCGTGCTGGCGCGCACTGACCGGCGCGATGCGGAGACAACTCACCAGTGACCTGCGCGGTGGAGCACGGACGACAACGTTGCATGGCGCACGCACGCACGCATACACAGAGACGCATAGGGCGTACGTGGCCGGGCACACACGCTCCGTCCCTCAAGTTGGGTTTCGTGGACATTTTGGTGCACATCATCGAGTAAGACCCAGACTGGAAAAAATTTGCCCTGATATCACAGTGTAGGCTACTAACCTTAGCAGGGGGAATACACGTGTAGCTAACAAATCACAGAAGGAACCATCTGTGCGCTAAAACGTGTAATTTCCTCAAAATCAACACCATTAATGAGTTAGGAAATAGCCTATGCTACTTTTTAACTTGCTACAACAACTAGGTCTGTATATAAACCATAACGAGTAATAATAACTTGAACAGTTATTGTATAGTCTAATTTTAGATTTTGCATCTTTGACAAAAAGACGCACGGGACATGCGGAGAAGAAGAAACGGTTTAAAACCATGTAAACAGTGGGTGATATTTCAGCCGGTGACACAAGTGTAAAGTAGTACAATCACAATAGCAGGATGCACTCATTCCTTTCTTTTCTTAAATGAGAAATAAATAAAAATAGACTGGCGCCCCGGAACTCTGCTTTTAATAGCATGCTGGTGATGCGGTCACACGACTCGGTGTTTAATAGGTGAAACGCTGGAAAATTACTTCTGAGCGCGCAGTGCTGTATATATCAGCCCATCGAGGACACACCTACCATGTTCTAATGATCGACCAATCGTCCACGTCCAGTCTACTCGCCACACTCACAGCCACAGTAGCAGAGAGACCGTGTGTCGGACGCGTCTGTCTTAACGCAGAGAGCTGACCTGCTTAAAACGCAGTGACAGAGGAGTAAAAAAAACAACCAAAAAACAGTGCAAATAGATAATGTTTTGTGGGACGAGTATCTCTCAACGCGGTTTTCTTTTTCACTGAACGTCATCCTGGTCCATAGGTTCAAGTAGCACACAGGAGTAGGCTACAAGTTTCCGATGGACAGATACTTGGAAACGGCTGGCGCAACAAGCATGGGATTATTTTTGTAATGTGGATTGCTATTCCCTTGCAAGAAAATAAAGGTCTGCTGAGGAACAATGTGAGACGTTTTGCGTCTTGGATTCTCGTGTTTCTGGATATCTTGAAAATCATTGGCAATAGTTGAGAAGGCAGAAGTTATGCGCAAAGGATTGTACGCTCCGACCCCGGGACCAACATGGATTTGCCATTACAACCCCCTGCCCCTTATTTAGACAGATTTTAGCCGGTCCACTTGTGTTGTTGTTGTTGTTGTACTTGTTGTAAACTTCACGTTTGGATTTTAAAACGTTGACTGCCTTTGGATTGGATTTCCAACACCATGAACTTTATTGACAGTTTGACACTATTATTTTTGACGCTGTCAGCTGTCAAGGTGAGTCAAGTGTCCCTGAGAGCAAACTGGACAGAAAAGAAAAAAAAACCGACCTACAGTAATATGGTCACTGGTCATGAAGGTGTAGTTTGTCCTTGCCTTTCCTCTGGCTAGGTCATCGCTCGTGTTTAAACAAGCTGAAATGTTTAGTGGCTTTGGGGAGATTACAACAGCCACGCCAAGCCGACAATATACACCTAACCCACCCAGTCGTAGGTGGTGCGCTTTTTGTGTTGCAAATGCGGAATATGTGAGGATTTTTAAATAATGGCGTGAAGTTTGACGCTGGGTGATTGCAGGCCTGCTCTTAAACCACCTTGGAGATATTATTACGCTTTAAAGGCGCAGTGGCTCCATTCTGAATTAGGACATGCGAGCAGGTTAACGCTTGGCAGTGAGACGGTTCAATGAGAAGAAATCCTACTTTTTACAATGTTATTCAACACTCAGTTTCAGGGGGGAAAAAACAGCATCATGAGGTTTGATTAATCAGACAGATACATCAGGTTGACACGAGGATTGGCTGTTTGAGAGTGCACTAAATCGTTTCCCATATAATCATTAATCAAGTCCAGTGTGCCCAGAGAAGCTTTGAGCAAAGGTTTCCTGGTGAAAGAAAAAAATCAAACATTTCAACAGGAGGCTGTCTTTTTTCCAGCAACATGATTGGACTTTGAAGGTTTATTTCTAATATGAATTTGCCAGCTCAAGGAAGCAATGGGGTTTTACATAGTTCTCTTTCGAGCATCTCACAGATAAGTTATTGACATATTCCCTCTCCAGAGTCCAGTAAAGTGTTTATTTATCTAACTGGTTGATTTGATGACAGCCAAGCTTCCCCGAGTGCACGCTGGATAGTTCTAGGATGCTCTCTCAATTGGTCTTTACCACTCGATCTATCATCGGTTTAGGGGCCGGTGTTCGCAGCTTGTCACCTTTCCATTATTAATACAGTATAAAGTGTTTTAGGGGACTGGGGGTCTCCCAGCCCACAAGGTTGGACCCTCTCACGCCACCGGAAGGGGGGTGGAGACTGCGGCACCCAAAGCCAAACACTTTTTTTCTTTTTTCTTTTCATTATGGAATGGCGAAAAGTTTCACCGACTCACTTAATGTTGAGCCGGTGCTACAGGAGTGGGTCTAACGCAATATTGGCGAGATATTGCGCGAGTTGCGCGCGCCGGTATGTGTATGTGTGTGTGTGTGTGTAAGAGAGTGTGAGAGAGAGAGAGAGAGAGAGAGAGAGAGAGAGAGAGAGAGAGAGAGAGAGAGATGTGTATTGGGGGGGGGGGGGGGGGGGGGGATTGTGGATAAAGCGCGCACGGGTGGAAAGTTGCCCAAATCCTTTGTGGTCCGTGGTGGTGACAGCTACCCCCCTGTGAGGGAGAATAGAAGGCTAAAATTCTTACCGGTTTTAATAGCGACAGTTATTAATCCGCCGCGGAGGCACACATTAAATGCTTGATTTCACCCTGACAGTAATTCAGACGTTTATGACGTTTTGTTGCTGATGTGGTAAAATATGTCAGCTTGTTTGTCACGTTGTACCTTTGGTCAAATTTATGGACATATAAGGCCTCATGCATCACATAGGCTACATAGGCCTACTACAGTAAGGTTATTTTATGCTTATATAAAACATAGTATGTACATTAGACTCCCATTACCCTCCTATATTATATAGGCCCAGATAAGATGCATTATGTGGTTTTCATATTCTCACAACAGAATTGTCAAAATGTAAATATATTTTTTGCGCAACTGTCGATAACTAGAGGGCACGGGCAACAGTTTCCTGAGCTTTTGCACAAATCTACTGTTACTAACAGCTTGCTTTTTTCCTCCTTGCAGAGCGCCCACATACCGAAGGCCACAGAAAGAGGTCCACATGACGGTAGGTGTCCCACAGGGCACCGTGGGAATACAGCCTGCTCTGGGCTCCTTTGTTGGCAGACAGCCAAATAGAAAAAGGCCGGTTTGAGGTTCACCTTGATATTAAAGGGAAATTATCGCCTCCTAGTGGACAACTGCATAGTTTAACCCTGTCCAGATGTATCCCCCCTCAAACTCCCCCTTTTAGTAAATGAGAGTGGTTTCACCCTTAAATCGCAACTTTTGGACGTTTTCACCCTCTACAACATTCCTTCTTGTTTGAGGTTAAGCTTGGGAAATGTTATGGAGACCAGACTCTTTTATAGAATGGAATTTTCCCCTCTTGGCCCACATTTTCAATTTGCACAATTCCAGCGTTGCCCAATCTAATTTGGACAATCAGAAGCTGAACTTCATGATATTGTTCAGTGTCAGTATATTTGGTTTGGCTTCCCAGAGGGCTGTCAGGCTGAGGTTGTTTTAGGCTCTGAGTGATATTTTGGAGGTGATGTCCACTGTGTGCTAATATCTTTCTCATGATCAATGGAGAGGAGTGGGTAATGAGGAAATAGTAGACCTTTAAAATGGGGTAACACTCAAGTCCAGCATTTATCTGAAGCAGCAGATGTGGTCCAGATAGATATAGAGTACTTTAAAAATGGTGTGTGTGTGTGTGTGTGTGTGTGTGTGTG
>NC_045750.1:15006898-15009076 GCF_008692095.1 Etheostoma spectabile | reverse complement strand
TGTGTGTGTGTGTGTGTGTGTGTGTGTGTGTAAAAGTAGATACATTTCTATGAACCAAGTGCATCTCAATGGAATAATAGAAAGTAAAGTGTGTGCGTGTGTGCATGTGTGTGTATGTGTGTGCATGTGTGTGTGTGTGTTTTAATCTCTTTCACGGTGTGAGATTGCCAGCGTGTTAAATGCACTTCTCATTTCAGGCGTGTGTGTTATTGTTACAGCACTGTAGTATTGAAGAGTCGGTGCTTTAGACCGAAGCTCCACTGCCATTTTACAACCCTTGCACATTGTGTCTTCCAGTGATCCCTTTAATGGAGGTGTACAACAAGAGTTTGTGTCAGCCTCGGGAGCTGCTGGTGGAGATTCTGCAAGAGTATCCGGAGGAGGTGGAGCACATCTTCATCCCGTCCTGCGTGGTGTTGACGCGCTGCGCCGGCTGCTGCAACGATGAGACGCTGCAGTGCATGCCCACATCCAGCTATAACATTACAATGGAGGTCAGTGGCATTATTTATTAAAACAAGGATACGGGGTGGGAGTGACTGGGGCTTCCCCTTTTTGCTTTTTGAAACCCTTATTTATCCAGGATGTGTGTGGGCTCTAAATGGACAGATATGTACTTTATTTTTACCTAAATGTCACACCAGAAGGGAAAATTGGCTCCTCAAGTATCCCTCTGTAGAGGGTCCAGAGCCTTACTGCTCAACCCAAGTGTCCCTGCTGTTTGCCCCTAGGCTGCTCAGATGTAACCTTTTGGCAAAAATCAACCCTATACTTGGTCCTTTTTTCCCTTTCAGCCCTTTAGTTCTCTGTGTATGAGGAGTCAGTTTGTCTTTTGAATCGCTGATAGGTGAAAAATGTCATTTCTAGTAGTAGTGATGATCCTTTTGAACTTTGCATCACAGTTCATGGTTTCTCTCCCTTTTTTATAGTCATTTGTCAGGTTTCCAATCAGCACATTTCTGCCCTCTCTTCCCTTTATATTCAGAGACGTTTAGATGTAAAACCTTAAAGATAAACAGAATGCATATAGATCCTCTTTTACTTGGGTTAATATGAAAAATAGAATTTGAATGATTACATCTGAACCATAGTAATTTCTGTGTGACCCTTTTGTTCATCCTGTTGCTTATGAATGCTTTAATTATAACTCTGAGAAAGTAAGGAATGCTTTAAATCAACATAATATGTCATTCTAATTTCTCTTCCTTCTTTTTTCCTTTTACAGATTAAAAGAATAAAACCCCAAAGGCAACAAAATGATATTTTCATGAGTTTTACAGAACACAGCGCATGTGAGTGTAGGTAAGAAACCCTGAACACACTCTGAAACACACACAATGTGAATGATATCCCAACCACTGTTTGGCAGAGCAGAGGTCAACCAAACACGTCATGTAAAGTTTTGCCTCTGAAACGTTCAACAGATGCATATCTTGATTCCTGTCTTATCTTTGCTGCTTTTTCTTCACTGATCTTACAAAGACATTTAAGCACATCCCAGCACATATCCTCTATAATGCTTTAGTTTATCCTCATTCCATCGCATTTTTCAAGTAAAGGCGATGCATTTGTGAGTACGGTGCTACCCAATCCTTTGTTTTCCTTTTGTGGCGTGTAGAGGTCACTCCTGCAACAACATGGGTTCGATAGTTTCAGTTATTGATCTCTGAGATAAGTACTGTGTGTCCTTTTTGTGGCCTCTAGTCACAGTAAAGTGACTTCTTCTGGTTAGACTTACGGTACAATGATTTATACATGTCGTGGATCAGATTGTTATTGTCTGTTGTTTTGATAGGCAGCAATATAATCTGTTAAAGCCAGCAGTAAAAAAAAAAAAAAAGATAAGTGCAGCTAAATTAAATTGGTAACATATTGTCATTGAGCTGGCGTTTAATTAGCCTGGTCCTACCTAACTTTGTCTGGCCACTCTCCACTGACAGGTGTTAACTTCCTTGGAGGCGGGTACTCAGTTGAAGTTTAAATCTATTGGCTCTACCCAGAGTCACTATGGATCTGCCTCAACCAATCACATCAATCAACGTTTGGTCATGATGTCAGCTTAGCATCGCTAACATTAGCTTCAGCTAACTCCTTCACCACTGACGGAGCAAACTGGAACATCCAACTTTTCCCGAACCCCGTAGGGAGGAGGGCTTTATTATTACTGTAAAGTCTTAA
>NC_045750.1:15006276-15006888 GCF_008692095.1 Etheostoma spectabile | reverse complement strand
AGCCTGCTTTTCCCACTGTTTAGTTCGAGTAACTTTATTTTAGACTGAAACAAGCTGTTAGCTAGCAGTTAGCCGGAATAGCTGTTAGCTAAACTAACGTTAGCTTTCCGGTGGAGGCATCCAAGCCAAGCCATCCCCCGGTGTTAGCATTCCATTGACTGCCATTCATTTTGGCGCCACTTTGACAGTGAATAACTTGCATCTGAAGCGTTTAAAGACTCTATATTCGTCCATTGTTTACTTCTAAAGAAACACGACAATGTATAAAAGGTTCCATTACCTTGCGGCTCACGTTATGACTCCTTAGCAGGCGCTTTTGTAAAAATAGGCTAACGATTGTATGATAACCAAGATACTTGCTGCCGCATAGTTGACAAATCACCGTATTGTCAGGAGAAGCTTGCAGCCAGTTTGGACTTCCATCAGCTGTTTAGGTTTAATTATTAATGTTAACCAGCATTTTAGTTAGCAATAATTAGCCTGTGCCTACGTTATCTCCTAAACCATGCCTACGCTGTCTGTCTCGGCAAGATTGGGAATGATTGAGATTTCTCTTGGCACAGCTACCAAAAGTATTACAACTTTCAGACAGGTTGCTCATGTCACATCTAC
>NC_045750.1:14982300-15006266 GCF_008692095.1 Etheostoma spectabile | reverse complement strand
TCAGTTGGAGGCTGCGCAGTAACGCTCAGCCATCACCGAAAAAGTGATTCTAAAATCCTTCACTGGTCTCTGTCCAGAGCAACGGGGTCTGTTCGTCCATTTCCTTAACTGTCTATGGAAAAAGCCCACAAATAGACCGCAAACCCAGAGAGATTACTGAAGGAAAATGAAAATTGAGCGGAAGTACAATCTGATTATTACAGTGGCTGAGATTTGTGCTGTAAAATGAATTAGCAAGCTGTGACACAGCAACATGCATCATCCGCCCACGTTTAAATCTAAAAAGCAAAACAAACACTGCAGTGAGGGAGGACAATTGGCTGAAGACCAAGCTCTCTCTATTCTGAGTTATCAAAGCACAAAAAAAACTATTTCCAATATGTTTGTGCTTTATTCAGTGAAGCTGCAGCAGTCTGTTTAGCTATATAAAGTAATATCACCCTGAACTTACTGCTGCCTGTGATGACACAATACGTTGGTGTAAAACCATTTACATGTAGCTATAAAAGTTAAGGGCACCTTCATAAACTTTCAGATGCTGTATCCAGTCTATTGGTTGCTGGGTTTTTTTAAATTTTGGACTTCACTGTATTGTTCTAGAAATGGTATTCATGCATTAATTGCTTTTAACAGATCAACAAGTCCCTGCCAAACTGTTCAGAATAAAACACAATTTGTATCTTAATTGATTAACTCAAGTG
Organism: Etheostoma spectabile; assembly: GCF_008692095.1. Taxonomy (NCBI): domain Eukaryota; kingdom Metazoa; phylum Chordata; class Actinopteri; order Perciformes; family Percidae; genus Etheostoma; species Etheostoma spectabile. Next base: position 15,005,565 of record NC_045750.1, on the reverse strand, counting down.
GGATTTTGAAGTACCTATTTCCATTTAACGCTAGTACTACAATTAGCAGTAACTTCATTAGAGCTGCAACATTGTTAACAGCAAGGCTGATATCAATGAAATAAAACTACAAACAGTAATGATGGACTACATGCTGCATCACTACAATAGAAAAGTATCAAAAACAGGTTTTGAGTTAATGAAAATGTGAAGCAATTATGCCGGTCACCATCTACATTCAAGTGTTGCTTGCAGTGCATCAGTAACAATAATCCAATTTAACATGCTTTAAAGGGTCATTATGCCTATTTAGTACATTTACTTTTGATGTTTGAGTACATTTTGTTGTTAAAGCTACTCTACTTGTACTTAAAAGTATCATCTAATTCAGTACTTAACTTTAGCACTCAGCGCTTGTAATTGAGGATTTTTTTAATATTGTGGTATTGCTACTTTTAACTAAGAAAATGTTTTTATTTTACCTCGCCATATACCTTAATAAATTTCAGTTCAGGTGATTCACAGTACCACATATAGTCTTATATCTATAGGCAAATTGATTTTAGTCATCTTCAGATTATGTACTCTATATGCACACATATATTATGTTTTATTTAGCATATTCATGTAGTTATTGTACCAGTATTTCAAACAGAAACTTGGCTGTGTGTCAATGACCTTTTTGAATAATACCCTCTTTCCTAACACTTTTGGCACTTTGTCTCCAGAGTGCGCCAGCAATTTTATTGCTCCACACATACTGTTATCACAAGTTTCGTCACATCATGGACAAGAAGTGAAACAAACCTGGCAGCCTGCTATTGTAGTCCTGATTGTATGTGTGTGTGTCTCTCAGGGAACATGCCCCTTTGGGTGCCTGTTTATGGGTGTGTGCACTGCTTAACTTCCCAACAAATCTGCTTCCTTTATTGTACAAAAGTGAAAGATAGTTTTATCACAGTTTCTGGTAAAGGATGGTGATATAACGTGATTAGAAACAATATACCTGTGCTGGTAACGAGCCTCTAGTCTCTGTTGATCTTGATAAGTATTTGTTTACCACGAAAGTATGGCGTGCTGTGGTCTAATGTCACATTGTTTTGTCCCTACCTTTCAGGTTAAAGGAAGAAATTAAAGACCACAGAGAAAAGTGAGTACAGCACTCTTTCTGCATGGATTGGTTTTTTTTCAGGGGGAAACAATGGAGACTTGAGATTTGGTATTTTCCTTCCCTCGCCTGCAGCTCTTGGCCTTGCTCACGTCATCCTGTATGCTCTTTCTCACTTAAATTATCCATCTGCTATTTTCTCACTCCTTTTTCCTCTGTCTCTCCATTTTCTCTCACACAGACACAGTCAAACACCACACCAAACACTCCACACCGATAATATTTCAATTCAAAAAGACAAGCAAGAGACAAGCTACTGCATGAGACTATATTATGCTGAGATTAGCATGCAGCTCTCAGGTGATAAACACGGGGAATACCAGCTCAATCCAGTCAGGTGAATGAGTGACACTTGATGAGGTCATTGCCCTCTCTATTCCAGTCCTTTACACTTTTCGTCCCTTTTCTATCTCATCTTTATGTTCCTCTCCCCTCTTCTTTAATGTTTATATCCCATTTAGCATCTGTTACTCCTCTTACTGGCCGCTCTGATATAGATAACAGTGTTTTTAAAGTTAAGCTTTGGTGTTTATGGTCCTAGCTTAAGTGTTCTAATCTTTCCATAGAAGAGAAATCAGTGTGAAGGGTCATTAGAACTCTTGTAATAGTCCTTCTGCAGGTCGTTATCTTTCCGTTGCGGGGTGGTTGTTGGTTGTATTTTGGTTTTGTGTCAGATCGTCTGTCATATAGATAACAGCTAGTTTTGAGACCTCTTTAACCTTGTCTTAACTGTTTACGGCTTCAGTGGCGTGCGTCTACAAAGTGGTAGTCTTAGAGTCTTCCAACTCCATTTCTGATGCTTTTATGCTTCAATGTTAAGTTTTATCATCAGGTGCTGACCTCTCAGTAGTGACAGGTCTCTGGGGGTCTGTCAGGGTAAATCAACGTGCTGAGGTTGGGAAACTTGTCAACATCGACAGTGAAATTGAACTGATCTCTGAACAATTAAAAACAGCAGCTAAACCCTGTTCCATCTTTACTTCGCTCATATTTGTTATCCAGTCCCTGCTCGGTCTGACCTAGCATCATTGAAGGATTGTCATCAAACAGTCTGATCCCTGACTTTTCAAACAGCTCCATCATTAGGTCAACATTCTTTTGGTCGTGACGAAATACCTGCAAAACTAATGGCATTCCCATCAGCCTCAGCTGCACTTTGTGTTTAATGCTAATTAGCGAATGTTAGCATGCTAACACAGTAAACATTATATATTATACCTGCTAAACATCAACATGTTAGCAATGTAAACATGTTCCTATGCGGACGTTAGCATTTTGCTCAAAGCACCTCTGCACCCAAGTATCGTTACAGTCTCCCAGACTCTTAGTCTTTTTTTTTTTTTTATTGACATGCAAATCCAATATTTCCACGGACTGAGCCAGGTACTTTCATGACCTGTGCAGCAATCTAAATGTAGGCTACATTCCGGAAGAAGACCAGAGCAGCACAGTCTGTGGCAATATTGGATTTTAACATTCCCTTTTCCTTAGGAAAACATCTTGCGAGCAGAAAACAGACTATGAACTATGAGGTCATGACAATGTCCTTAAAGACATAAAGGTTTAAAAACAGGTTAAAAAAAATAAAGTTAGATCTGTATGGGACTGAATCTCAAACTAACATGCAGATTGCTGAGGTAATAAATGTAAGCTTTGCAAGACCTTCCTCCACAGTGCCGCAGAGGAGGGTCTGGTCGGTCCACACAGCGTTCCGGAATGGGAGAAAAATGTGTTTCTGTTATATTGGCATTTCTTTTAACCAATCACAATTGTCATGGGCAGTGCTGAGCACCGAGGGCCGCTGAAAAACAGAGAAGGAACTTGTTTTGGTGGAACATGTGTACGTTCAAAAGCTGTTTTAGTTGTGCAACAGAAAACTCCGATTGGACAGACAGTCTAGCTAGCTGTCTGGATTTACCCTGCAGAGATCTGAGGAGCAGTTAGCCATGTAGTCCTCAGAAAGCCAACGGAGTTTAAAATTACAATACAAAGAAAGAGGAAAGGCCCAGACATCTGGCCGAAAAGAGTGAAATCTGGCAGAATTCCCGCCAGCAACGGAGCAATCCTGGAAGTGGAACGTCATGGCTATAGACTGGGTCTCAGCCTATAATTGTGTTGAGCACAGACACATAAACTAATTATGCCATTCTAGCTCGGGCCAGAAACTTATCATGGTGAAGTAAAAATAGCGTTTTACTATTACACAGTTCTTGTCCACAGAGACGTGTCGCAACATTTCTATTTTGGTATTCCAGAAGTTTTTGGTGTAGTTGTATACATCTCAGACAGCAAAAGCTTGTGAAAACCCAGCTGGTTTCTGAACACACAATCTAGCCTATGCTTTACAGGCTTGTTGAATCAGCCATAAAGAGTTGACCCAGATTGGTTGAAAGATGCAGTTTTGGTGACGTCCAACTTCTTTGTCCTCAATCCATCTTGGAAATTTCAGCCAGCCAAGCCAAAGCTCAAACTGTTAACCGCACACAGTCTGCAAAGTCACTGTACTGTCTGACAAAAACAATCTTGGTGGTTGGACAATAAAGCTGGTTTTACATTTAAAAGTAATGTTTTAGTGAATTTCAACAGTTCAACAAAAAAGTGGTTGCTTTTTTTTGTGCTTCAGACTATGAACTCATATTATCACTTACTGAAAACACATTGGTAATTTTAGATATCTCACATGTGAACAATACAGACGCCTTTCTCATAACATGATGACATGTTATTATTCCAAAGAAGACAGTCTATGCACAATCATCAAATTAAACAATCTCCTGTTTGGAATGACTGATTGTATGGCTGTTTGATTTAAAGAAATGAAGAAAAAAAAAGATTGTTAATAATAATAATCAGTTGTTTTTTTTAACCAATTATCAGTTTAGGCCTTTCTACACACATCAGTCCTTCTTTACTCTCAGTCTCTCAGGCATCTCTTTGCGTTGTTGTCCTCTTTCTCTTGCAGAAAATCCCGGAAAGGAAAGGGTAAAGGCCAAAAGAGAAAACAAAAGAAAAACCGCGACAAAACAATTCACGATGCGTATGTCAGCTCCGCCTTCTCCACTTACCTGCATCTGAGTGTTTCGCTTCTCATAATTAAGCTCATTTGGGAGGAGCTCATTTGCTCCTTTTAATTTGCACCGTTAGCCACATCAATTCGCATGTTGCTTCTGTGTATTGTCCTAACATTGTCTCGTCAGCCATGTTTTACATACCCAGAGTATCAGTGTCTAAGCTGCCCTGTTTGCTAACATGTTAGCTAACATAGCTTTCGCAAAACCTTACAGCGATAACCAGGGAAGTACAGCAGATATGCTAGCCGAATCCCACATCCCAAGAAATTAACCATAACCCATCGCCACCCGTCAAAATACCCGTCTAATCTCCCCCCCAAACCTTGGACATGTTTAAATAAGCAAGAATAAACAGATTGGCTGTTAGCTGTTACTTGAACCCTCTACTGAAACAAGATCACAGCTCCACCATCATGGCTTTGCAGACCGGCTCATAACTGTTGTGGTATCTGCGCCGGGATCACCAGGATTGTAATCACGGCCTTGTGTTCAGTGTTGAGTCTGTGCCACATTGCTGTGTCTGGTACCCGTCTCCATTCCCCTCTTTGTTCTTTTCATCTTTATAAACAGGTTGTGCTGTCCTGTGCATAATGCTGGTACTTTTTATGTAATGTAAAGATGTGAGTGATGCCTATCTATTGACATTTTTTCCCTTTTTTTTCTTTTGCAACTGGGGTTATGTAAACCAGCAAATTGTTTAGCAGCTCCTGTTTTGTGTCTTTGCCTGCTTTTGTCTCTGAAACAAAAGCACCCAGATAAAAAAAATATATAAAGATGACGAAACATGAGTGTTTCTTCTGAGCTCATACTGTGAAAAAATACATGTCTGTGTTTTTATTTGTACATTGAGCTATAAATGGAGTATCTGAGCCTTCATCTGTCAATTTTCAGCCTGTTCTTAATCTAATGTCTTTCTGTTGGAATCATAGTCTGTAGTTTTCACTCAATAAAATGAAATATGTCTTGACAGAGCACCAAGCAGACCCTTGAGTCTTCTTTAATAAGAGTTTGACATTTGTAAAAGTGAGAGCGAGGTCATTGACGGGCAGGTCAAAGCCATATGTGTCGTTTTGTGTTGCATGAACCGGTCCAGAGCTTTGCTCACTGCATGTTGATCACAGACAAGGCATTTGTGAGCGGTCCAATCCACGCGGTAGGGTATGGGGGCGAACCAGGGAGGTTCATTTTACTGCTTGAATATTTGCCTGCTCTGTGGGAACCTGTGTGCAATACTACCCAACTGTCACGTGCAGTACAACTTGTCGGGGAGTGGCTTAGAAAAGCAAACCGGAGCGTACAGAATGGTTAACCTAAGGATAGGTTTAATGGTACACTGCGATAATCATCTTCTCTCCCCCTTTTCCTTCCAATCCCTGTCTGTCTCTCTCTGTCCAGTGTTTGTGAGCCATGTTGTGATCACTGCTCAGAAAGGAGGAAGCGCTTGTTCGTGCAGGATCCTGCAACCTGCCGATGCTCCTGCAAACACACAGACGAATACTGTAAAGACCGCCAGCTAGAGCTCAACGAGAGGACCTGCAAGTAAGTGCTGTCGTTTCAGAGAGCCAAAGTGAATATTACTTGTTCTGTTCCAGAAGTAAGAAAACCTCATTTAAAGGGCCTTGGACACCCACACATGTGTTTTCAGTTATTCTTGCTAATTAGACCTTTTCCCAGGACTCTGTGGGTGTGTATAAACTGATTGATTGACATCTTCCTGAGCCTCCAGTTAGCTCTGTTGAACCTGTTAGGGCAGGACATATGACATCTTTATCATTCTTATTGGTAGATGACATTTGTGACGTAAGAGATTCCAATCTATGCTCCGGCCCACCTTTAACCTGGGCAAAGGTCTAATCAGTCAAAACGACTAAAAACACCTTAGTGGGTGTCCACAGGCCTGTAGTACGAAGCAAGATTTGGCGTTTAACAAGGTAACTTCAGGTTCTACCCAGGGTTTTGTGTATCACGACAACGGATCACTGGTTACAACATTTAGAGACTGACAACCCTGCTAACATTCCCTGATGGGTATTTGTTATGAAAGATATAGATTTTCAGCGGAGTTCATTACTCATCTTCGTCAGCTTCTTGAGCCGTGTGTTGCCAATACGCACATTGGTTTGAATTATGTTTTTATATTTTTTATTTGCTACAACAATTGCTTCCCACTGCCAAGGTTGCAACTAAAAGAATAGGCTATGCAACAACAGGTTGTGGAAAGGACAAGTGTAAATATGGTATTTATGTTATACATATTTACAGCGTTGGCTATTTTCTACCAGCTTTCCGTCCTGTTTTAGAAAGCAGCAACTGTATTGCGTTTTAAAACCGTGTCTGTGGTCTTTATTTTTATGTAGAATTATACTTTGCTCTTCTTATGTAAAATATGCGGCTCTGGTAGATGTTTGTGATTGGTCACACTGTGCTAACACTGCCTCTTTTATGTGAATGCTCGTGCCGCTGGATTCTGAAACCCTGGGTTGATTGAACTAGTTGTTAACCACCGTCGTGACACAGCTTATGCGGGACCGCGGTTGATAGGTTAGGTTAAGCCAGGTAACAGAAATAAATCCAGAGCATGTTGATCTTGATTCATAGTACAGGCCTCAGGGCCTTTAAGACCACATTAATTAGTAAAATTACAAATCCAGCCTTGGGGTCATCTGGTGGCCCAGGAGTCCATCAGCGAAACATCTTCGCTATATTTCTCTTGTTCCCTGTCATAGCTCTACAGTCTATCCATAATAATAAATGCAAAATTGTCCGAAACAAAAGATTGTTAAAAAAAAATTGACTTTTTGTATGCAATAGGGGTCACTAAGTAATGAATCATCATCCAACTATGCAGTTCCCTATAGCTCTATGGAGCTTCATAGTGTAATTTAACTCATTGTTTAGTTTTATGGAAGATGATAATTTTAATGTTTTGGTTGACTCAAAAGGCTCTCATCAGCATCGTTGATGCTCTGATAGACCTATCGCTACCGCTAAACGCTATCTGCCAAACACCAAAAGCAAAGCTAATTTGACATCTACCTGGTAAATGTAGTGGAGCATTGCACAGCTAAATTCACCTCAGTAGTTGGTGGAGAACAAAATAGATCTAAAAGGAGATTGTATGTTGGACTAATATTCGTCAGCTTGACACAAAGACACTCTAAATCAATGTTAATGTTGCTCAATTTCTTCTGGTTGGTGTATCAATAATCAATAGTGGATTGCTGAAACATTCACCAGCCAACCTTAAAAGGTCCCATGCTATGAAAATGTCCCATGCTATGAAAAAAGTTTTTTTTAACATTAACATGTGTTCCCCCAGCCTGCCTATGGTTCCCCGATGGCAAGAAATGCCGATAGGTGTAAATCAAGCCCTGGGTATCCTGCTCTACCTTTGAGAAAATGAAAGCTCAGATTGCCTGATCTGGACTCTTGCTCCTTATGAGGTCATAAGGGGCACGGTTACTTCCCCTTTCTGTGCTTTACCCGCCCAGAGAATTTGGCCCATGAGAGAAAGACATCATGGCTTTCAAATGAGCAAAGTGGCAGTTGGTCAAGGCCACACCCCCAGCCTCCAGTTTGCCCCCCCTCTCTCCTCCTCAATAGCTACAGACTCAGATGACTATGTAATGGGACCTTTAAAAGATGATAATATATCAATGTTGTGTTTGTGGTGTTTTCCACTGCCCCCAAGTGGCCAAAAAAGTCTTGCAGAGATATGTGACTCGGTTACACAAGCTAGTGGAACTGTAGTGGCTGGCATGAATGCACACTGTGACTTGGCACTCTGTGTTTTGGTGTGTGTTGTTGTGGTGTGTGTGTGTGTGTGTGTGGTGTTGTGGTGTGTGTGTGTGTGTGTGTGTGTGTGTGTGTGTGTGTGTGTGTGTGTGTGTGTGTCTGAGAAAGGCCAAAAGACACTCCTATCTACAGCCTATTTTTTTCTTGTTCTGATAAGTGTTTATGCTTCCATTCTTGTTTAGATGTGACAAGCCAAGGAGATGAGAGAGGTGGCAGCACCAGATGTACAAGATGAAGGAATATTCTAGAGATATTTCACAGCACAGCACTTTGACCTTTGAACCGTAAGCTCTTCTTTTCTCTGGAAAGCATTCCCTTTGAGAGAGAACACTAAGAAAGACTGAACTGAAGTTTCCTCCCACTGTATATCTGTGTGTATATAGACCATGATAAAATAAAAAAGAGTACAGAATTGTTATGCTGCTACACAAACAAATAACTAAACCCATCATTAGACAAAAAGCAAATAGCCGCCATGTGGTTTTGCATTTCTAACAGGCTTGCAATGCAGGTGTAGTCTTGTTGTCAATTCCTTGTATGCAATTAGTTCACTGGATATGAGTCTCTATTGTGGTTGTGTGTCAATCATAAAATTGCAAACCTCTCAATCTGAGACATATTTAACTGCTAAAATAGTGGGTGAGGCTGAAGAGGACATGGAGCGCATTCTCTTTTCAAAAATGATGGATGGATTATCATCGGTCAATGTCTACTTTTGGAGTATAAAAGCAGGACAACTGGGACATCTGAATCTATCTCTTTATAATAGTTTCTGTACGGACATGCAGGACTGGCGTGGACTTACACAATGTCGGCATTGTGATCAGCTTGCAGGAGAAGATACTCCGAAAGTGCCATATACTTTTAAAGGGATACTGGTTGTCAATATAGAATCTAATGTTTTGCTATGTCCTACATGAAAACCACTGAAAACATCATATACTGTAGTTTGATTCCATTTGAAAAACTGTGCCTCACAAAATGTACTGAGAAATCTTTCGAGTGCTTTTTAAATTATTTTTTGTTTCCTTTTTTCAGGAGAGGGTATGGTCAAAGTAGTTATTAGTTCTTTAACTCACTGCAGAATCTGTTGATTACATATCTTCTTCTCTGAACGTGTACATACTTAATATCCCTTTATGCCATAGTCCATTCTAGATAATTTATAATGTTAGAGTATTTTTCAGTATTCAGTCTTCTACCCATATTTAATTTGGTCTATTTATATATGCAGTGTTATGTACCCGTGGCTGTCTTATCTCCCCCTCTTGTGTAAAGTGACTGATGGCTACTCTCTACTCAGCATGGAGACTCTCAGAAAAAAAATCTGAAAATTTGTTAACATTCCCTAAATGGATTATTTGTACTGGTGTACTCATGACATCTCTGGATTTTTCAACCCCTCTTATCTAAGGGTGTGGGTACAGTGTAGGATTTTTAACGTGTGTGTGTGTGTGTGTGTGTGTGTGTGTGTGTGTGTGTGTGTGTGTGTGTGTGTGTGTGTGTGTGTGTGTGTGTGTGTGTGTGTGTGTGTGTGTCTACGTGTGCGTGTGCGTGTGCATGTGAATTTGCTGCTGCGCAAGTCTGTGTGTAGGTGTTAGTAACTTGTATTTAAGTAAGTGTCGGACATGTGTTTTGTCTGTCATGCAAGATGCAAATACAAATAAACTACTGCTAGCAGCTAAGCATACGCTACCCCAACACCACCACCGTTTTAAATTTGGATAACAATCTGCATCCTTTCTGCCATCAGCCATAGAGCCATCATTATTAGTTCTTTTTGTCTCTCCTTCACTATTAACATGTTTTCTGTGTCTATGTAAAACAGTAAAGCATATTTATTTTCAAATTATATTGTTTTTATATAAAATAAGGAAAAGGTTGCTGTGTTGTGAATGCTGTGTTTTCAAGAAGTTTAATTAGGCAACGTGAGGTTTCCATGTTTTTGTGCGACAAGTTGATACTCACACTTAAGAATCCCTACAGAATGTAATCTGAAAGAAAATACAACAGAGAAATAAAAACCCGCCCGCTTTTCATGACGGACAGACAGATATTCAGCCTCATGAATAAAATGGCACTTTGAAGCAGTGTGCAGTAATTTCATCTGTTAAATCTAACTGTAGGTTTGCCATTAAGGAGTGCTGGGAGTAAACATTTTTTTAAGAACTGTGATCACTATTAATGTGAAAAAAACATTAACAACAGCAAAATAATCTATCAAGGAAAAAACATAACTAACTAGTAGAATAGCACAACAGAAGTTAGTTCGGTTAGTTAGGTTTTGGCAATGGCAACTGAGAAAAGAGTCATAAAAACAAAAGTTTAACTCATTTTTTAAAATGTCTTCTTCAGATTCCAACCACGTTATCCTGCATGGCAGAAGTAACTGTGATTGCCCCCCTATTGGGAGGCCGGGATTTGCACAAAACATGTAATTTTTAGATGTAAGCCGTAAAATCAAGTTGAGAACAGTTATCCTACGTAAGAGAGTTAGGGAGTCAAGGAACCGCTTGGACCATGGGTAGGACCATGTCTGCCATGATTGCATAAAAACACAATTTTGGCCAGAAAAAAAGTTGAACCTTGCTTACGTTTTGCTGCAACACAATGCAACAAAATCTATGAAACACTGTGTTTGGCAATCAAATACATCCATGCACACATTTGTAGGTTACTACAATGAAAAGGATGATTTTACCGTTTACCTCGCAATTGTTAAACTAGAGCAGGGGTTCTCAACCTTTTGCAAGCTGGGCCCCCCCAAAGCTGGTTCATTGTAGTTGGGGCCCTAGTGCCCAACGCCCCACACACCACGAACGATAGATAGATGATAGATAGATAGATAGATAGATAGATAGATAGATAGATAGGCTATTATTTTTAGGCCCACATTATTATTATTAATATTATTATCATCAGTAGCGGTAGGTATGCCTATTATCATTACTAGGCTATTTTTATAATTGGCAGTAATACCAGACTTCTAATGTGAGCTTGCAGATATTATTATTATTATTATTATTATTAGTAGTAGTAGTATTATTATTAGTATTATTAGTATTATTATGAGTAGTATTAGGCCTATCATCATTACTAGGCTATTGCTATATATTTATATGAGGTTACATGCTTTATTGTTATTATTATCATCATCATCATCAGTAGGCCTATTATTATTACTAGGCTATTGCTATAATTGGGAATTGGCACCAAACCTCTGACATTAATTTATGCTTTATTATTATTATTATTATCACTAGGTCTAATAGTAGGCATCATCTGCATTTTTTAAAGAAGCTTGCAGGTTGGTGATATTAATGTGAGACGTGAGCCTGCTTTGCCTTGCAAAGATCCTCAATTCTTAGCTCAATGTTTGATAAACATAGCCGCAAATCATCCTCGATTTGTGCACGATTACGGTATTTAGTTTTTTTAAAGTTTTTTTCCGTTTTTTCTCCGTTTATTAGATAGAGTGACAGTGATGTGTGAAAGGAGAGAGAGGGGGGAAGTGACATGCAGCAAATGGGCCACAGGCCGGATTCAAACCCGGGTCCGCTGCGTCGAGGAGCAAGACTCTGTACATGGGCACCCGCTCTACCCACTGAGCTATCTGGGTGCCCGGTATTTAGTTTTGAGTGCAGTCATTTTTGAGAATCCTGCCTCACACAAATATGTTACGCAAGGGAAAGAATCTTCAAGGCGACGTCCCAGAGTTCAGCGTATTCCTGCATCAATGATGCCCAGAAGGACGAAAGAGGGCAGGAGCTAAAGAGTTCCTTCAGTCGACTGTCACTCTTCAGCTCAATAAGCTGTTCCTGCATATCCATTGATAGCTCGTTTGCTGTGCACACAAACGGATCTCGAACCCACGCAAAAGATCGATAATCCTCTTTAAAGTACGTTGCAAATTGTTTTAAAATAGTTTGACTCACCAATCGGTAGATTTGTACATAAAATCCATCAGACGCTTTCTCGTGAAGGCGTCGATCACATCGTTGTAAAATTCGTCTTTACGGCGCTTCAGTTTGCATCGTCTCTGACTCGGCGAGGGCTGGAAGACCTGCTGGCCCGGTCCGGTTCCGACTGGATCCGTTTCAGGGTGGACAATGTGCGATGCTGTAGTTGCCGGTATTATATGAGCTGACGGCTTTTCCTGCTTGGTTAAAGCTGCGGGCGGGTTGTTCAGATCCAGGACCCCATAGAGGTCCAGCCGCTGACTGTTCAGATCCAGGACCCCGTAGAGGTCCCGCCGCTCACTGTTCAGATCCAGGACCCCGTAGAGGCCCAGCCGCTGACTGTTCAGATCCAGGACCCCGTACAGGTCCAGCCGCTCACTGTTAGCACGGCCACGTAGCCACATCTCTTCTTCCGTACCAGTCAGTTTGAAACGATGCGACGAGTATTTGTCCCTTTTGCTGCAGTAGTCCATTTAAGGCTGGCGTAGACCTCCATCTTGCTATTAGTTCTTTTTTTGAATTAAAATCGAGTTTAGAGAAATTCCTCACCGCTGTGATGTCGGCGGACTCTGCTGCTGTTATTTTGACTTTGAATTCGCGGGGATTGCGTTTACAACGTAGCTGGTGTAATGACGTCACTACGCAAAGGGACAGTAATACTCTCATTTAATTGGTTCATGTTTGATATCTAACGAGACGATTACTGGCAATACACATTTACTACAAAGGCACGGCAGAGTTGTGCCTTTTGACGTACATGTTAAAGAATACAGATCTAAGTAGGGCCTGCGCGGAGGGGTGTGTGTCTTCTCTCTGCTCTGACTGCAGGCTGTGCCTGCTTAGCGAGGCTACTGCTGACTGTGAGTGCTTTTGGACGGGAGAGGGGCTCACGGCAATCTCCGTGGTTGAGCACAGTAGGCCTAATGCAGAGTGATTCGTGCTTTCGAGTCTACAAACACTACAAAAGTCTCCAAAAACACCATTAAAAGTAGCTAGATTTTAGCTTTTGAAAAAAAAAATATATATATATTATTTTTTTTTTCCAGTTTTTTTCCCTCCAATCCTGTAGTCTACTCGCGCCCCCCCGGGAGAGAGTCCGCGCCCCCCCGGGGGGGCGCGCCCCCCCCCGGGGCGCGCCCCACCGGTTGAGAACCACTGAACTAGAGGATACAATGACTGAAACAAGTCCCGGACGACAACAATAAATACTTCCAGATTGAGAGATCAATCTCACCGAGTCATTTTGAAGGTCATTGCTCAGCTAGATCAAATCCATGCGAAACGGTTTAGCATGTCTCGTTACAGTGAAATTCTGGTTTTTCTGCAGCATAAGGCTGTTGGTCATTTTTCCACAACGATAACTTTACCAACTGTCCAGGAACAGGTTTACAATTTTGGCATTTGGTCGGCACTGCCTAACGCCTCACAATTTTTGTCTTGTTGTTGACACTTAGCGCAGGTTTTTTACAACAAACTGTACTTGTAACATGTCTGGATCTGCCATAACCAATCGCTAACGTTTGGTCGTGACGTCGGCTTAGCACCGCTAACGTTAGCCTTAGCTAACTCCTTCACCACTAACGGAGCGAGCTGGAAAATCAAACTTTTCCCGAACACCGTGGGGAGGAGGGCCACAACATCATCGCTACCAACAAAACTCAGCAAAGATTGTTCTTGCTCGGGCTTTAACTTCTGGATATTCTGCAGCGTTGCCACAACGGACCAATTGGCTTCGCTTGCATCTTTCTCCGCCACCACGGAACTACAGCGCACGGCCTTAACGTCATTGTTCTCAGCCAATTCTTTGTTCACTAATTGGACCTGTTAAAATTTGATAATATACCGCAAACCCAGACGGTGTACTGAAGGAAAAAAAAATTGAGCGTAAGTACGTAGGAGGGCGGAGCTAGGCTAGTTAAAGGTCCCCATTCAGGGAGAGCACAAAGATCAGTTTCAGCTACATGGGATTAGTGACTTTTTCAGTGACAATGTAGCAGTAGCTGAGCTCTAGGCCCCTGGCCCAAATATAACCCTTATTAATGTAGATTAAGTGAAGTCTATGGTTCTTTGGCCATGTTTGTTTTGAAATTCGCTCTCTCTTATGCCACTTGTTTGCAGATTCCCGCTGGATTAGCTCCTGCATTGCGTTAATGCTCTGCTGGGCTCTCCCTGTGTCATGCTCTTTATAAGCATACCTAAATATAAAGCACACCATGTAATCCTTGTAAATTGTGGGGCCCCCTTAAATGGGTAAAACACCCGGAAGAATGTCAAAAACTGTCTAATCTGTGATTTACCAGGAACCCATGAACCCAGCGAGCAAGTTAGCAGTCTGTCTAGTCTGGTAACTCATGTTGATTTAACATAAGTTTGGACTGTTAACGATATTGACATTTAAAAAGCATCATCGGGTGGGGGTGGAGGGGTACTTATTGCTAGTGTGATGCCACCAAAGAAGTTACATTTTGAAAAAAAGGCTGCAAGACACATTGTTTTAGTTAAGAAAATCAATCCACTTTGTTCCAAAAAAAAGTCCCTAAATTAAATTGCCTTTCACAAGCTTTAAAGGGATGTTATTCTCTCATGTATGAACATACATTGTAGTTTTTCCAGCCCTTAGAACAGTGTTATTATGGAAAACTAAGAAGTACTTTAATCCATATTTTATGTAACCTTAAAACGTTTTCTCACCTCGGTCCGGTGTGCTGAGGCTTCTTAAGCTGAACACAGCCAAACTAACCTTAAGCTGGACCCACAAATTAACCCTTAAACACAAAACCTGCTACTATTATTCTTAACTTCATTTGAGTAGTCCCCACTTGTCATGGCCTGGCCCAGGTGGTCAGAACAATGAGACAGACAACACCATGTTAAATGCTTAAACAATACTTTATTAAATCAAATTGAACCAAATAAGACCAAATTGACCATATGCAGAATGGGATGTGAAAATCAGTGCTCAGTGGTGTAGGGTGTGCATGAGTGAGTAAAGTGTAAACCCGGCAAAAGGCAAACATAACCTAATCAAACCTCGGTGTGCCCGTGGAGACAGCAGGGAGAGACAGAGGATACTGCAGTAATGTAAGAATGTAAGGCTTTTAGCGGCTAAATGCTCCTCTATGTTCACCAGCTAGTCTTTGTCCAACCTTACAGAAATACGTGAAATAACCACAACCTCACGCCATTACATGGTGGTGGGACATAATGTGTTGAAATGACATTCCAGCACCACAGAAAGAATACAGGTTTAGGCAACAAAACTACTTGGATAGGTTAAGGAAAGGATTGTGGTTTGGGTTCAAATAATAGGCTACAATATGAACATACATTAAGTATGTTACAAAGGCTATGTGACATAAGTTAAGCACGTTATGATTTTAACTTACAAAGGCCTATGTAAGTTGTTTTTTAAAAGCAACATTGACTTTTGCTTTCACGCGAGACACAAACAGCGGTCTCCTGGGTGAAAGTCCCATGTTTGTTTGACCGGCCCATCCACCTTGTCCCACTGCAGACTTTAAGAGAGGGCTGTGTTGAAAGAGGGGACACGTGTTTCCACCACGACAAGGGATCCTAAGTGACTTTCCAGTGCCATTGTTTCCATGGAGCTGGCATGTAATTTTAACACATTACGTGGTGGCACCAACACCACCATGTAATGTATTTCTGTGAGATCAGGCTGTCTTTGTCTGTCTGCTGTTTGGTGCCATAGCATACAATGGGATTTTACAAGCTTCGTGCTGCGGCAGCTGGAGACAACTGTGATGAGAGCCGTAAGACTGAACCAAAACAGTAGTTAGGTGATAATTCTCTGTTGGTTTGTCACTAAATAGTCTCTCTTTGCAAGACTCTCTACCAAAGCACTCTGAAGGAGGGTCTGGCTACTCCACACATTATTCTGGGATGGGGAGGAAAATATGCTCCAATTTAATGGCATTTCTTTAAACCAATCAGAATTGCCACGGGTGGTGCTAAACCCCACACGGAGCCACTGCAAAATAGTCGTGCAAGAGAAAACTCAGATTGGACAAATAGCCTAGCTAGCTGTCTCAATTTACCATTCAGAGATCTGAGGAGCAATTAACCGTTGTCCTCATTAATCCACCAAATTTAAATATCCAACACAAAGAAAGTGTAAGGAAACGGAAATATGCATCTGCCGGAACTTGTCTCTAGACTTGTCACTAAGCAACGTCTTTCACTACACTAAGTCATTTAATCTATTGCAAATATGATAATAATGATTAAAGCTACTTTAAAATAGAAAGGAATAATAGAAGAAAAATAAAATCACAACAAAATGCTAAAAGAAAATGACCAAGCAAGTTTTTTTCTTCATATTATTCAATTTGGCCATTTTAGTTGGCATGTTGTTTCCCATGCCACACCCCAGCTTTGTCTCGCCACAAGGGTTATTAAAAGTTTTAGTGAATTTTAACAAACAAAAAGGATTCAAGTCACAATTAATAGGTATATTTCCTAATGTAGCGTTAGAATCCAGACATACAAAGAATTGATGCAATGTCTCTCTCACTAACAAATGTTATATAGATTTGAGGTCCAAAAAGAGATCAGATTTTACAACACTGAGAGCAGAAGCAGAAGGATGGAGTAAACAATGGAAGCAGGTGTGATTAGACCTGAGGCACGGGACGTGCTCTCAGGCAGGTAAATCACTCCCTACTGCTGACGTGCACAGAGAGAAACCACGACTCTGCAAAAACCAATGCCTGATGGGTGTTCGCAGCGTAGTTGGGTGTGTTATGTGCTCAGTCACACGTACTGCTTCTTAAAGGCTTCCGATCTACATTCACACATGTTTATGACTGATTGTGACATTGAAAAATACCCTCCATGAGTCATGCGGCTGAGAACCCGGAGAGGGAGGGAAGGAGAGTAAGACTGAAATCAGTTTAAAGAGGGATCAGTGGAACAGGGTGGAAAAGAGACTAATTGAGCTGAGTGGAGAGAAGTAAAGAGGATAAAAATGGGATGAAGGAGAGCATGATTGAGAGGGAATAAAGTGGAGTGCTGTGGGGGAATTGCACTAATATAGGGCCTCCTCATTCATCTGCATGTGTGTGAAAGACAGAAAAAGATGGATGATAGAGGAACTGAGGTAAGTGCAAAGAGAAGCTCACATGAGGACACAATACTTTGTCCTGTCCCATTCACAATCGCTTTAATACTCAATGCAGAAGAAATATGTTTAACAGCAGATCTGCATAAAAGCAAAATATCTTCAAACGTCTGCATTTCTGTAGCACATGGTCGGCCAGATCTATTGTGGTGTGTCTGGCTGCACCCAATCACCCCTCACATGGGTGTAGTCCAGCTTATACTCATTACCAGAGCATTACCATTTATCAGGCATACCTGAGAGAGTGCTTGCGCGTGTATAAATGTTCTTGCCAATTGTAGATATTATTGATCAGTTGGACATCATAAAAGTCCTCTTTTGGTTAAAATGTGTCCCCCTCTCGCTCAATTTGGTTTAATCCATTCAAAAAACAAGAAGCAATCATCTCTTGGCCAAGAACCCTGTAAACATACGTGTGTTTGCCGAAATTATTGTTGTTACTATTATAAAATGATTTTGAACAGACTCTCTAAAGACTGTGATATGTAATCAATGTCCTTATGGAAATGCTCTTTTCACTTTGCCCCTGCTCAGAGAGCAGAAACAGGAATGCTAAAAGGCTCTGACTGAGTTTGTCTGTTTAATCCAATTCATCCAAGTTGTTACAATGCCACTTATCAGCTGCATTGTCAAATAATTTGAAGGCATTGCAGTTGTGAAAGACTTCTGCTGTATATATATCTGCGAGATCTGCAAGTGAGGAAGTGATGTGAGCTAGGGGAATTACAGTGGATCAAGTAGAAAGGAGCTGGATTTGTGTTGTGTTCTTGTATTGGACAGGCCCGGCCTTGTTAGAGAATCCACAAGGGCTCAGTGTTCAAATTTGGCACAACTACCCAACTCCTGATCAAGCACAAATCACTCAGAAAACAGGCGAGGAAGCCGACTTTAAAAAGCATGCCATTTTAGGATTAAGTTAGACAACAACACTGATTTACTCTTTCATTCACCCAAAAGATTAAAGGGTTAGAGATGCTGGCAAATAAGGAGTTTTTGGATAAAAGTATGTTCTCCTATTGAAACTTGACTCTTATAATCCTAAAGTCCAAAAGGGAGTTCTGACTGCATCACTGTGCATGTGCGTGCATGCAAGTTATTGTTTGACTTCCTATATCTTTTAAAGGTCATCTGCTGTTTCAAATATCAGAACTTTTTACTGTTATCAACCTAAAATACAATTATGCAATTGCTGGATCAATTTTTGTTGTTGTAGCCACTAGATTAACATATTTCTTTTGAATTAGTGTATATCTATGTTATTTTTGTTCATTTACAAATTTGGAAGCACTACAAACTTTCCAGTGCTCATTTCTGAAGAAGTATGAAGATGACTCTACTGTAAATAACATTTAGCTTGACTTTGTTTTAAATAAGAAACATGCACATACAAGGCCTATATAAATACTCCCCGGTTCTGTACTGCAGACTCCTCCACAATGTAAACATTTTGCTCTTTCTTACACACACATACTGTAAATCTAAAGTCCTCACCCTCCACGGCATTTGACCTACATGTCGACTCATTCAAAAGGTGCTTTACAGAAACCTGATGAAGTGATAAATGATGTGATGTGTATCTCTTATCTCTCACTTAGATGGCCTTCTACCTAATATCTGTGCCATCTATTTTAAAGGTAACTCTTAGAAGAGGTTGCATTTTTCAGATTTTCTGTTGTGTTTGACAGTGTTGTCTTGTGATACTGCCACGTCAGAGTTGAGCTTTTGCTGCAGTCATTCGGGCAAAGTTGATGCCTTTGCTTAGTCAACCTCTCCCTCCTTTCATACTATTTTCATCCCACTTCTTGCTCTTTCTCTCCCTCCTCTGTGACTCAGATCTGGATCACAGTCCCTCAGGGCAATGGCCACAACACACTTTGACCAGAACATTTCTCTGGCATCCGTTGCCCAAGACAATAAACATGCTGCGCAGTGCAAGACTCCTGTCTTTCTCGCATACTCTTACTAGATAACGTTTGGATCTCCCGGGGTACTTGTACACCAGGTGGTACTTGTACACCAGGGTACACCAGGGGTTGTTTGTACACCAGTGGGTACTTTTACAGTTGTCAAAGTACATGGAAATATTGTGAAAAATACACTGTTATCCAAAATGAGTTGATTTTACTAGAATTTCGCGTGGAAACCCGTTACCTTTAAGTTTTTACACAAGTTGAAACTTAACAGGTGGTTGTATTAACACAGAGGACTAAGTTGATGCGGTAGACAAATCAAGTTTACATTAATAGTCGTTACTTAAAATCATTAATAAATATAATTTTTGTTTTCTCTGGAGTCATGTTGTCTAAAATAAGCATGTTAAGTTTATTTCAGTTCATTCAAGCCATTGCCAAATGAGTTGCTACAAAGCTAATTAAGACTATTAGCTCCGCAAATCTCTCTGTGTATTTCTCAGTATATGTTCAGAAACGGGTGTTGTCTAGCGACCTTTACAGGCAGAAAAACAAATGAAGATAATTTCCTCTTCTGAAGTGTCCATCATGTTTTTTGTAATCCACTTTCTCCTCCTTGGCTACTAGCAACTGCATGAAGTAAGGGTGGGGGTGGTGCACGATCACAA
This sequence comes from Etheostoma spectabile, assembly GCF_008692095.1. Lineage (NCBI taxonomy): Eukaryota > Metazoa > Chordata > Actinopteri > Perciformes > Percidae > Etheostoma > Etheostoma spectabile. The sequence continues at coordinate 14,985,875 of NC_045750.1, read as the reverse complement.
AAAGGCTTGTATCATGTGTTGTTGTCATTACTTAGAATTTCCTCATGGGGGGAGACAGAAACTACGCACCATGAACAGCATAACTTGAAGAAAAGTGTATTCCACACATTTGTTCTGATTAAAACAGTAAGATTAATAATATAAAGTGCAGAAGACATTCTAATTTCCCAAGGTATTGTACTGCATGGAGGGTACTACTCAGGAGAGTGATTGGTATCTAATATGATGATGAACATGTTTGTCGCCCCAGATCCCATCAGTCCCCACCCAGGTCTCGGTCATGGTAAGACAATAAATGTATATAAACATGAACACTAAATCATCCATGCAAAAAATGTACTTAGATTTACAGAAGATTACTAAAACACACTTTAACTAGAACAGAAACCTCTTAGATTATATATTTTTTCCCATGAGCCTTTGCATTGCTTTAGGCAGAACAGTTCAAATGACCCCGGCCCTCCCATTCAGACACTTCCTTAGTTATCTCTGTTTGATAAGATCTGCGCACTGCATACTTCAGCTGATCATTTCAAACATTATTGTGATTTCGTAATGAATATGTTTATATGACAGAATGAGTAGTGACCACTAAAAAGTTGAATTACAACTAAATCTGGGTTGAGAGCGTAGGAAAATGAACAACCAAAGAGGATTTAAAAATTAGTTGGATGTTAAACTAAAAGTAGGCTATTTTTTTTTTAAATAAAAAAGCTAAAATTACTGGATAAAAACTCTTTTGCTGAATGTCATGGATAAATGGTTGAAATATTTAACAAAAAAGAAACTGATAAATAGTTAAAACATATAGCAAAATGTCACCATTAAACACTCAAAATAGTTAGCTAAAACTATTTCTAAACAGTTAACTTACAGTAATGGATAAATGGCTAAATAGTTTAGCTAAACATGTAACAGATAAATCGTTAAAATCAGCTAGAAATAATTGAACCAACAGTTGAAACCAATAAACCGCTATGGAGAAATGGCTGATGTAATTCCATGAACTAAAAATAATTTATAAGCAGTTGAAACAGTTGTATATAATATAATGTATTATATAATATAACAATTCAAATAGGCAGCTACAGGTAAGGAATAAATGGTTGAAATGTCCAGTTTCTGCCACTGCAAGTGTAAAATGCAAAGTTGACTAAACAGACCTAATCAATTATATTGAAAGGTTTTGTCACAATGTCCACCTTTATGTAAGTAATAGCTTAACTTAAATATCATAATCAGTTGCAATGATACTCTACACAAATTATAAAGCTATTCAAATATTGAATTAGGAAAACTCTTGGGACATTCAGAGATCCGCTGTTATTTATTTTGATTAATCACATGTGATGGTGTTTCTTGTTTAAAATAGGTTTAATAGGGCATGTGCCTACACACGTACGGACACAAAGGCATTTGCAACATGATATGGTCAAGAAAGTCAGCTTGCTGCTTCAGACAAGTGATCTGCTCGTGCGTTAGCTATCCATGATTAATGGCTGCTTTTAAAAATGCTAGGAGCCATGCCTCTCAGCCATGCCTGATTGTTTTATTGTGCACGCTGACCAGTCGTGCTGCTAATAAGCCATGGCTAATGGTTGGTAAACGTGTAGCACAGAGACACGGTGTCCAGGAGCAGCAGATATTTCTGAGAGATTAGCATTTAGGGGCCAGTAAAAGGTGAGCTTAAGACATTCTCTGCATGTTCTCTGTGCAATCGGCCTATTTCTGACCACGTAAATCATTTACATGTGATTACTTTCACTTCGCTGAGGCTTGCCAGTCCATCAAACTGCATGTCAGGGGAAAGGGAAACGGTGAGCTCAAGTCATGTGGTCAAGCATCTAATAGAAGTAAAGCTATTGTTTAAAAATGTAACGTAGCATTCTCATTAATGTTCAAATGCAAAATCTGGTCCAGGTCTCCATTTTTAGAGTGACCCCAATATAGTTAGTAATTTGAACCCTGGTTGTGTACATACTGTATGTTTACAACAATTGTGTATTACTAATTGTCCATGTTGTAATTTATGTGTACAAGACATCAATTGCATATAAGGCTGGATCCCTCCTCCTATCCCTCCTGAGGTTTCTTTGTGGAGTTTTTCCTTATCCAAATTGAGAGTTTAAGGATAGAGTGTGTTTAAAGTGCCCCTATTTTGCTCATTTTCAGGTTCATAATTGTATTTAGAGGTTGTACTAGAATAGGTTTACATGGTTTGATTTGTATAAAAACACCATATTTTTTGTTGTACTGCACATATCTGCAGCTCCTCTTTTCACCCTGTGTGTTGAGCTCTCCGTTTTAGCTACAGAGTGAGGCATCGCACTTCTGTACCATCTTTGTTGGGAGCATCCGCATATCTGCAGTAACTAGAAGCTAGTCAGTTGCAGAGTATGAGAGTGTTCGTCACGTAACTGAAGGCTGGAATACAATAGAGGAAAAGGGAAAAAAGCCAAAAAGCATAACATGAGCACTTGAGCATGAGTTATGCTCAGCTATAAAAATTGGTTTGTCTGTATGTGTTAAGTTGTCATTGTATTCACTTAGTAGATGAAAACTGTCATGTTCAAAATTACAAGTTAACACAAAACTGTTTGATTCACATATTGTGTGACCTTGTCACAGTATGTCCTCATCATTCTGTGATTATACAGTATATTGCCTATACATTAGGGTAATAATCTAAAATCTTAAGTGGATTAGTTGTAATCTGCTTAGTGGGCCATATTTAAGGATTTTCACATACATGGATTGATAGCTACTGCCAACTCCCTTCCAGTACCCCATCACTCAAACCTATGCTAATTTGAAAAGATCACTGCTGTGTCAGAAGGCCCTCTGCTGCAACACAACATCAACTGCTGCCTCACAAGACACACACTTGCATCACAAGGACCACCACAGCATGAAAGAACAGGACAAAAAGCTGTATCCCAGGTCCATCTGCTGTGCTGCATCGCCAAGTGAACTGTGGCAGCATTCGACACACTGTTACATCACAGGGGGAACTGGCTGCATCACAGAGTAAACTGTTGCATCACAGGAATGGACTCAATTTAACCCATTATTAGATCTGTTTCACAGGCGAGTTAACTTGAAAACCTAGCATGCAGCACAACTTATGCTGCTATGGTTACTTGCAATTTAAGCCCTGATATGAACTGAAAACTAAAAGTATGTTTGATATCTGCCAGCCAAAGAGCAACAAGTATTTTGTGATGTCGTTGGCACAGTATAATTTACAGTTATCTTTAGGGACACTATCATTTGGATAGAAACAGATAGATCCAACTTCCTTTATGTGATTTAGGTGAGACTGAAGACACAGGAAAAGTTTCTATCCAAATTTAATACAAATTGTAATTGAATTTCCCAAAAAATTGGCAATAGATATTGCAAATGAATGTCTGTTTTCATGTGCGAATATAAGAGAATGTCCCCCCCCTGAACAATTCCACAATAGGGCATTTGTTCAAGCAGCGACTCAACGCACATTACATTTATAGTGGCTATATATAAAACACATCTGTTCAGTCTGGCTTTTAATACGTAGCAGTGGTGTGACAATTTCA
>NC_045750.1:14980221-14982290 GCF_008692095.1 Etheostoma spectabile | reverse complement strand
CTTTTGTTTCTTTGTAACCTTTTCTGATTTGACTGTTTTCTGTGTTCACTCTATTGTATGTTGTGACCTTACTCATTTTGTTAAGTATATTGGATACTTGCTGGTTGTTGTAAAGTGCTATATAAATACATTTTGATTGATTGATTAATTGATTGATGTATAGGCTACCACTAGTGGCAGTGGTAATTATGGTGGGAGCAAAGCAGCAGGTATATGAGCGCCAAATTTCACAGAAGAGGAAGGCAGGGGTGGTGGGTGGGTCAAAGAAACACAGGACTTTAAGACTGGAGACCTCGGTCCTGTTTGAAAACATACAGTAAGTAAATGGCTAATCAGTTTGTTTTAACTACGGAACGGAACTACTTTACGTTCTGCCTCACACGCTTACCGGAAGTAAAGTAACAAAACAAATGTACTAAAAAACACAATATTTTACTAACCAGGTAGTTTTTGTGCCTAAACATAACCAACTGCAATCGCTTTACGAAGTTAACGACGTGTTTAAAACCATGACCGTTACGTTCTGTGGTTTAGATATATGAACGGAAAACACTCCTATAGGTTGTATTAGAAGGTAGGAATAATCAACCTCCATCATCATATGGTTAGGAGGACTTGTTGGAATACTAGGAGGTGGATCATTTAGATCAACAGTTGGTGACGCAATTCTCTAGTCAGATGCCATTAAACCTTTGCAGAAGAAGAGGGCGCAATGAGATGACATAATGAATAGCGTGCAGTCAAACATCAAACAAATGGAAACGTTGCAGAAGACTAATGGAAATACAGCTTTTATGCTTTGTTGTCATCTTTCCAAGGAGGGCTGAAGTTGTAGTCTTCTGCCCTCTCGCTATCTCTGCTTTTGGGGCTTTGCGCTGCTCAGGAGAGTTGTTTTAAAGAAATACATTCAAGGCAGGGCGTGTAAGATAGGTGGTGCAGCCAGACCATACTGCAGCGCTTTAGCGATAGACCTGGCAATGTCTGGCATTGTTTCAGCAAATGGCCAAAAACATAAATATTAGTTTTAAGTGACAAAGCCCTCTAATGCACATGTTTTTTACAACTCTCCGAAAGTGGGAGGAATGAAGGAAGTGGATGTGATGTTGTTAAAGGGCCACAAAATTTGGCAAATGGGTGCAGTCGATCTGGTTGGATGGGTCAACAAAATGTTTTAACCATGACAATAACCATTTCCTAACCCTAGACCTGCAGTGCAAAACCTTTGTCTTGCATCACTTTCAGTCCACTCAAGTATACTCCGAAATACAGAGAGCTATCCCTACCGGCGATAGGCTTAATCAGCACTTTGTAAACTTGTTAGGCGAGAAATGAAATGTAACCGAAGTTAAACATAGGTCTAACAAGGTGATTATTGTCATTACCATGATTAGCCTCTAACTCTTTTTAAGTAAGTTTAACCCAAACTACACCATCTTTCCTTAACCAAGTAATATTTGTGCCCAAACCATAAGGTTGTAAGATCAGAAAAAAACATTTTAGTTATACTTTTGAAATCAGAAAATGCCTATTGTAGGCAACATGGTGGCCCAATGGTTCCCGCTGTGGCCTCACAGCAAGAAGGTTTTGAGTTTGAATCCAGGTTGTTCTGGCCCTTTCTGTGTGGAGTTTTTATGTTCTCGCTATGTTTGTGTGGGTTTCCTCTGGGCTGGATCAAAAAGCATGTACTAGATTCTCTGACAGAGACTTTGATTAATGCACATACGTTTGGGTTAAATGCAGATAATGAATTTGTCTATGTGCTTGTGACAATAAAGTGCCTTTATGTGTGTAATTCTGAAGGTAATAGCAAACTACGTGTTTAATTTGGAGGATGTGTTGCTACTACTATATAACAGTGCTTTGTCATGACACCCTTGTCATGCTGTTGTATTGACCCTGAAACATAGCTACTCTGCGTGGTGATTTCTTCTGCACATAGGTGGGAGAAATAGCCAAGAATACTTCAGATTTGGGAAAAGAAGCATGACTGCTTCTTTACTGCCTTTTTGCAAGCTTGCCCGAGTTTGTTTGGCAGGCTCAAGCTCAAGGACAGACAGATAAGGACACAC
>NC_045750.1:14964603-14980211 GCF_008692095.1 Etheostoma spectabile | reverse complement strand
ACACACACACACACACACACACACACAGTTTCCAAGACTAAATCAAACATTTATCAAATTCAGGGGAACATTGGAAAGGAATGAACCATTGCTTTAAATATAAACTCCTTAAACTCCTCCTTAAACTCCTTAAGAGTTAAACAGGTTTTTATTCAACTGCTCCTCCTTATTTCAACCTACGGGAGTATACATGTACATGTTTTACCCTTGTTCAGTGGCGTGTACCTTCAAGGCATGATGAGTGATAACAAGCTCCCATTAAGAATGCATGTCAGGTGCTGTGAATGGAACCAACCTATCAACAATCAGGCGAGCTCTAATGGGATTTCACTTCCTGCAGTGAGTACAGACACTGTACAAACAATGTTAAATCAAGTGGAGATGAAAGCCAGCAGCCTAATCTTAACCCCTTCTATGCCGGGGAGATAATAAAGAAAAGAGATAAGGTGCGAGCGTAAATTTAGTAAAGCAGGAACCCGTATTACTTCACCAAGGAGTAGAAGGGATAAACATGAACTCATTGACACGTGGTCATTGCAGCAACACATTACCCTTCTCTTGTTCCTCTGCCCACTCTCTCTCCCTCTCATACCTCCCGTTCCTCCCGCACCCCCGTCCTCCTCCACTCGCTTGCCCCTAAGTGTATCTCATTTTAGCATCGACTATCTGTAAGCCAAGAGCCGCTGTCACCAGATCCCCCAGTCCCACAGAGTTCTCAGGAATGGCATGTGTTCCCAATTGGCAGCTTAACGGACACTGACCACACAACTACAAACCAGGAGCTTTCTGGAGGCCAAGGTGGGTGAGCTACAGGTCTTGCAGTATGAAAAGGAAATGGTGCATGTAGGAAGCTGCTGTATCAAACAGATGCACAAAGGTTTTATCTACACTCTTGCGTCGGACAGGTGTTACTGCTTTTGTTTTTTTCGGGAACCCATGTATTACTCCTTCCTCTGCACATAGATAATGTCAATGTTGCTTCTCAGGTTTCAGAAGAAAGCGATACAGGGAGAGGCAGAAGATTCTTGGCATTGACGCAAGTGTCATCTCTGCCAGCTACTCCAACCATTAACAACCTCTTGTGCATTTGAATGACGATTGTGTGCAAGTCGATAACAGATGTTTAAGTGTGTACAGCAGGGGTCTTCAACAGGGGGTCCGCGACCCCTAGGGGGTCCGCGGAGGTACTGCATGGGGGTCGCGAAAGTTTTGGTTGATTAGACTTTTTTTTACATTCCCCCCCCCCCCTGCAATTTTTTCCACTAATTGAAATGTCTTTAAATACACATTAACATGAATTCAACACACTGTAGTTAAATGGAGGCAGAAGATGTCTTTCAGTCATCAATGCACACATGGCACTATAGGACCAGTTTGATATAACACAATTTTATACAATATATATAATTAGGGGGTCCCCGCTCCATCTCGCCATCAGTTTGGGGGTCCTTGGCCTGGAAAACGTTGAAGACCCCTGGTGTACAGCATACCCGCTGTGCATTTGCACTATGTGTGTGGGCTACAAGTCGAAAGCAAGTTTGCTGTGCCCAGCACATGTAGATGCGTACATTTTCATTTTTATTTGCCTAGCACATTAGCAAGATTTAAAAACAACAACAATTTATAGCCTTGTTCCGTGAATGTGTGCTACAAAATGCCACTGGGAGTGTTAACATTAAGAGGGAATATACAGTAAAAGGTCAAGGTGAACATGGAGACAAAAGCAGTAACATGTAAGTGAACCTTCATCATTAGGCTCTCTTTTCTTTTTTCTTCCTTTTCCCCTAATAATGAAGTAAAAATACATCCTTGTTTTAGCTGAGTCACCCCAGAGTTTCTGTATCCTTTACCACACTTCCTGCAGTGACTGTTTTTTTTTTTATTGTTTTCATTGTTGTTCTTTTGTCCTGTCATTGTCTGCTCTCGCTTAGCTCCTTATCGATTTATCAATGAATCAAATAATGTTTCTACCCACTGGCACTGATGAGCAATAATTTAATTTCAGCATCCTTCTCTTGCCCTCTGCGTTCTTACTCTCTTCCGCGCTCTCTTCATTACTGTTTTACCTACAATCTTTTAATTTAAAAGGGACATTGTGTACCATTTCCACATTAAAATGTCTAAAATCGACAAAACCTGTTGTATTTTGTTGTGTGGTGTACATTATCTCAAATGTTTCCAATGTTCAAACCCAGAGAAATGTATTCAAGGTAACTATGTGTTTGGTCGCCTGACACTCATTGTTGTTTAAACTGTACGCAGCGTTTTTCTGTTGCGTTTGTTTTCGGGCTTTGTGTGATGATGCGGAAGGAGGACCCAAAAGCGGAGTAGTGGAGGAAACTTCACAGGCTTTATTTGACAAGGTCCAACTAACACAGGGAGCCAGAAGAAGAAGAAACCAAGCAAAAATCCAAAAATCCAAGAGGGCAAACACAGGCAGAGGTCCAGGGGGAAAAAAAGATAGAGGAAAAACAGAAAGAGGGTAACTATAGCAAGACACTCACGGGGAAGCTCAGGGAAATGCACTGCATGACTGACACCAACACGTTGACAGGACAAACCGACTGGACAAAAGGATCTGACAAGAGACAAGGGAAGCACAGACATTAAATACACAAGGTAATGAGGTAATGAGAGGCAGGTGACAAGAGGGCAAGGAAGCAGGTGGAAAACATCAGGTAATCCCAAGAGCGGGAAGACACAGGGAGTAAATCTAAAAAACAGGACGAGACAGAAACCCAACTTCAAAATAAAACAGGAAACAGAACATACAGACACTCAGGGGAACACATGACCAACAGACAAGACCAGGGAGAGCACAAGACAGGACAACAGAACCAAAAGGGGAAAAAGAACCCAAAACAAAACCCCAAACCACAACAGTTTGTGTGCTTTTAATTTTGCATTGTTTCTGTATTTGCAGCACTTTTCTGTATTTGGTTGGGTTGTGTGTATTTGCAGCGCGTTTGCCAAATGCTGCGCATGTGTTGACAAATCAATGAAGATGATTTATTAATTTGCTTGGGTTTTATTTATTGGCATGTGTTTCCTAAGGTAAAATTCTGGAATGCTCTGCCGCCTCCCTTATGGTCTGCTGTTAAACTCTTTAAAAGATCAGATAAAGACCTACTATTTTGGGCAGGTGTTTGGTTGACCTGCCTGCAGTTTATGTTTTATTATGTATTTTTGTAGGTGTGATGGCGTGTTTAATACATATTACGTTCTCTTGTACGTTTTTTGTCATTTTGAAGCACTTTGTGATTGTATCTGTGAAAGGGGTTTTATAAATAAATTCTACTTAACTACTTATTTTACTCCAGATGATACGTCAGAGAGTAAGGAAGGAAGCCGGCGACTACTGAATTTGCCACATACTGCTACAGTATGTATGGGTAGTCAACTCATTTAATGGTAAGTTTGCAAGCTAACATTACGTTAGCTAACATTGCGGCTATTCCATTAGAATAAAATTACATAACATTGATAAATGTGACATGAAGAAAACTTCAAAACACTCGTTCGTGAACATGATTTCTGCCTGAATCCCATCAGATAGATTTTCATCTGCAATGGTGGTGGTTTAACAATAAAGACAACCATTCCCATGATCCCACGCTACTTCACACTTTTCCGGTGAGTGCTGAGCGTTAGTGCGTAGCCTCCAACTGAGCTTGATGACGTAGATGTGACGTGAGCAACGTGTCTGTAAGTTGTAAGTCTTCTGGTAGCTGTGCCAAAAGAAATCAAAATAATTCCAAATCTTGCAGAGACGGAGAGTGTAGGTATATTTTAGGTGATAACATAGGCACATGCTAATTATTGCTAACTAAAATGCTAGTTAACATTAGTAATTAAAACTAAACAGCTAATGTAAGTCCAAACTGTCTGCGAGTTACCCTGTACTATACGGTATATATTATACATATCTACTGTTCGACAGTAAGTCGCGTGGTTATGATACCACGAAGTGAATTGTTAGCCTATTTTTACAAAAACGCCTGCTACAGAGTCGTAACGTGAGGTAATGGAGCCTTTTATACATTGCTGTGTTCTTTAGAAATAAACAATGGAAAAAGAGTCTTTAAATGCTTCATATGTGAAATTATTTGCTGTCAAAGTGGCGCCAAAATGATTGGCAGTCAATGGACTTTTGTGTCAAATTATTGATGTATTTGGTAAGTAGCCATGTAATAAGCGGGATAATGTAGAGCAAAGTGGTTGTTATAGTGAATACAACCTTGTTTGCTTTACCAACCGCCTTACTCTACATTATCCCTTACTTAGTGATCCCCTGACTTTTCATCTAGCAACAAATTGTAATGTGTCCGACTCCAACACCTTGGTTTATACCTACACAACTAAGGACATTCCCATCAGCCTCAGCTGTACTTCAGTTTAGTGCTAACTAGCAAATGTTAGCAAGCTGAACGAATATAATACCCATAATACACCTGCTAAACATCAGCATGTTGGCACTGTCACTGTGTGTATGTTAGCAACATTAGGATTTAGCTCCACTTACCACTGTAGTAAGTGCAGCCTCATATGCTAGCATGGCTGTAAGACCTTCTCTCTCCATTTCTTGGCGAGGTCGAAGAAAAAGGACAGTTAAAAAAAGGCAGAGCAACACAGGCCAAATATAACTCTCGAGTTGTGGCAGTAAAAATGGAGTGAGAGCATTATCTATTTTTTCAAAAGAGGGCTACAGCAAGCTACATGAAATCTTTAAACCTTTCTGTCATTTCCCCACCTTGCAATGCTTTTTCAATGACACAATGAGATCTATTTTTATTTCTATGCGGCAGCTTTTGTACTATTTTAGAGACATTCTAAACTTAAAATAATTTGTATAGCTTCAGCAGAAAGATGCAGTAATGCAGTTTAGGGATTCCACCTACCTCCACCCACATCCTCATCCCACTTTCTTCTGCAGACAGTGGCAGAGCCAGGCAGGAACAATATATGCACACTCACACGCATGCACACACATGCATACAGAGAGGTAACCCAGTAATTACGGGTACTGTAATTGTGACTTAGCATTGTAAACTAGCAGGACAGTGTTGCCAGGCAAGGTTTGTTGACTGTAGGATTATGACAGGGAACTTAAATGGTATGTGTTTATCTACATTCTGCAGTGGTGAGTGCTGCTGTCTAAAATATCCAGGTTCTCGGTAATGGAGTTGGCTCAAGCAGTAAAGTTTAGTGGTCATCGTCATCATCATCATCATCATCATTATCATCATCATCATCATCATCATCATCATCATGGTCCGCGTAACTGGAATCTGTGGCATTGCTGCCTCAGTTGGAAGATGTTGGATATAAATATTAAATGATATCATGTACGTCAGTTACTTTTGAATGTGTAATGTTTGTTTATGTTTTATGTGTTTAACTTCAGCCCTTGCCCACTGTAATGGCAGGTTACATGTGGTAAGTGCCATTTCTTTTCAGCACAATCCACAAAACACAAGTCAAGACAGCATTATGAGGACTCACTTTCCTTCTTGGGACAAACAGCAGGTCCCCACAAGGAAAACTATTACATTTTGGGGTTGAGACTTGGTTTTTGGTTAAGGTTTAGGGTTCGGTTTTGGGTTTGGCACGTTGTGGGTAGGCCTAAGTTTAAGATTAGTACTCGGCAAGATTAATGGCAGAACTTGATATCTGTATTGGACAGAAACTATTAGACTCCTTCTTGATCCAATGTTATTTTTACTTTGTGGTTACTTCATGCAACTAGGGCCCTTAAAAAAGCTTTAAAACAAAAACTTCAAGTAGCACAAAACAAACTGGTGAGAGTCATGTCAGTAGGTTAGTTAATAACACCAGACCCAATGTAGTAAACATCTAATTTATTTATCATTTATCTTTCTATTTAATAGATATATTTTTTCTCATTCTATTCCTGCCAAAGTCTGATATGCACATTATAAAAATGTAATGTTCTCAGTAAACCAAAACCAAAGTCTCCTAAGAAGTACTAAAAATAAATGATGTGTCATCCTACATGAAAAGTGTGTGTGTTATTAGGATTAATTTACTTGATTAGGACAATGCACATTAATTAACATATCTCTAAATGTGCCAGTGAGAGCCAGTCGGCTAATTTTCAACTGTAGTCCTAGTTACCTAGCGTGCATGGCTTTATGGTGGGAAGAAACCAGAGTACCCAGAGGTAACCCACGTAAACACAGGGAGAACATGCAAACTCCACACAGAAAGGCCCAGAACTACCTGTACTCAAACCCAGAACCTTCTTGCTGTGAGGCAGAAGTGCTAACCACTGAGCCACTGTGCTGCCATTGGTTTAACCGTGTTATGTTTGTGCATGTGTGCGTGCGTATGTGTGAGAGACTGTGAAGGACAGGTGGCTGTGATGACAAAGCCAAATATTTGACACGGACTAATAACAAAGGCAGTCTTGTGACTTTTGTCAGCCATATTTAACATAAGTGTTGAAAGCAAAGCTCTGCACATGAATGTATACATACTATTAGCACACGTGCATGTATGTATGTGCGTATTCATGCATACACAACAAGCAGACCGTAACAGCAGGAAACTCAGCATCAGATAAAAATGAAATCTATCACATTTTTTCTCTCTGTCTTTCTTTCTCTTTCTCTCTCAGCCCCTGGTTCTTAAATTCCCACACACAACCACAATAATTCCTCCCACAACAATATTTCCATTCATGCCACCACAAATAACATCCATGAAAGTCACACATATCCAAGCTACTATTCCTTTTTAGGGCATTTCCAAACTCAAATTCCAATGTCCTAAATTTTCATATCATTCACATGAGTGGCAGATCCACAGATCTCTGTTCCTACCCCGTTCTGAAATAAACAATGGCTGCTTTTCAGGACTTCAAAGTGCTAGAGGGGATTGGAATGAGCTGTTGGGTGGCATACAATGTCAAGGTGAGAGATTAGGGCTTGTTAGGGACTGTGGCTACTGCTGGACCGGGCAGCAAGCAGTGGAAGTGGAAGCGTCCATGTGTTGCAACAGGGTCAGAGGGTCAACTAGATGATTTATGGACTCCTAGGATGAAGACTATGATCTGTCAATAAATCTCTGCCTTTCATTTGTGTCCTCTGACACTTTTCCGGTGGCTGTGTTTGTTTGACCGGACATACCCTCTGACCGGAGAGTGCTGACTTTCCAGGAAACAATCGTTTTACTCACACCACCATACACTTTTGATCACCACAGCTTTTGCAACAGTATGGAGGAGAGGAAAAGAAGAAGAAATTATCCCACAACAGCATTAGTGTTGTAATCTTCAACAGATTGAGTTTCCATTAGGATCCATAGGTGGAGGGCATTGGAGACAAGGTGAGCTAAAATTGACGGGACTCCAAATGCCAATCATTCAGTCAGTGGATGTGTAGCTCTGTGGGTTCTGAGGGGAAAGCACCTGAGTTTTTGGGGATCAGAGCCCCCCCCATCATGGGTCAGGCAATACCCTACCGCCCCCCAGTGGTCATGGGGCAAATGCAAATAACCTCGGAGGTCAAATCAATGCATACACCCAGCTGAATTTATATGATTCAACAATATAAAACATATTTCATTAAAAATTGGTTTAGTGTGAATATTCTTATTTCAATGTTAAGATACTAATCAATAAATTGTATCTTGCCACTTATTCATCAGTGTACTTTCAGATCTTCTGGCAAACAACATGCAGTATAGTAATGAGAGGCAGCAAGATAAAGCAAATCTGAGCACTGTGCACTTGCCTGACATAATGCTGCCATGAGTCATTTACAATGCCGTACGTGACAACGTTCACACATAACTATGACCTGACCCAAAATCTCTCTTGACACTGTAACACAGGGCAGGGGACTTTTACATCCCAGTTTTGACAAGTAGCTCTTTTCTTCGCCACACACAAAGCTTCAACTGTGCTCATAATGGACTGGAAGAACAGCTGCTCACATCAGTTTTGAGACTGTGAACCACACTGACGGGTGAAAAAGTACTATACTGCAGGTGGCAGCATGTTGATGTGAGGCCCACTGCACAGGTGGGCTCCTGGTTGCAAGTGCATATCAGCCTGATAGTGCCAGAAGGACTCTGGTTGGGCTGCATCAGTACAGCAGGTACTTTCTGCACCCTGAACTCTGTTTCTCACCAACACTGCAAGTAAGTTATTATGACAGAGATTATGGTCTTCAGGCAGCAACATCTTTTTCTTCTTCTTCCTGCCTCTCTCTCTTTACTATGATAGTGAAACACAAAATTAAAAGACATTTTTGTACCCTTTCAGACATCTTCATGTATACTTTGACAACAGGCGATTGAGACCCTAAACCTCACCTACCCACACAAGTACACACACACACACACACACACACACACACACACACACACACACACACACACATACAGATCAGCTCCAATAGACTAAACTGTGCCCCATTCCACAGAGTTAATGTTTAGACGTACTATGGCTGCTGAGATAGACACAGCAGGGGGCGGGGACGCTGGGCTGAAGGTCAGCCCCACATGTACTGTTGCTGTTTGATCTTTTCCAGCCAGTGAGCCAAATTACATGGATTTGAGGACCTGGGGAGTGTTGACCAGACAGGACAGTCTTTACAAGCTGTCACTGACCTACCTGGCACAAAGTTTTTTTACATGAAAAAGAAACAATCACCTGGGAAGAAGTAGGTTGATATTTAAAAGGTGGAAAGAGAGGTGTGTGTTGTGTGTGTGTGTGTGTGTGTGTGTGTGTGTGTGTGTGTGTGTGTGTGTGTTCATATTTACACTGTGTTCTAGCTTCAAGAATATGTTGTCTTCAGAAATGCAGTGAAGCTGTTAAGATTCCTAATAGCTGATTATACAATAACCTGATTGTGGAACATAATGCTAATAGTCAATTATGAAATGGGTAGCTCAAATCAAGCAATCTTAGTTTACATCAAGCAATCTTAGCTTAAATCAAGCTAAATTGGTTGATAGCTGTGATAGCCACATACCACTGCTATCACGTCAAAATTTAATAAATATCTATTTAAATCAGAATGTGAACTATGATTTTCATAACGCCATACTTGATAAAAGCAATAGCTCAGGCTGTTGTATGTTATATATCACCGTTAAGGGGCGTTGTTCAGTTTTATTATAATACCAGAATTGGACTACAAAAGCATTCGTTTTTCTTGAATAATCTTTGTGTTCAATGTTTCATAAGATGTTAACTTTTTCAGTATAGTATGTGACAACTATGAAACATTTAAAAACCACAATGAACGATAAAATATACGCGTATTAGCATCTTAGCACATTAGCAACATTAGCATGCTAACATTTTAATGTTTAGCAGGTTTAGTATTTACCGTGTCCACCATCTTAGTGTAGAGTGTTAACATGCTAATATTTGCTTATTAGCACTAAACACAAAGTACAGCTGAGGGCAAGCTACAACCTTTACTTAGAAACAGACACAGATCATGACAGTGCTACTGTACGAACAAGTGACAGATTGACAGACAGACGAAAGTGTTTTTACAATAAGAGACAAACTGAAACAGAAGACATGACAATCATTACGAGGGTTAGGCAGAAAAAGGATATGCTAGACACACAAAAAATAGCACAGAAAACTATTCCCATTGTTATTCACTGGGCCAGAATAAAGGTCATAAAGCATTGTTGACCGATCACATCTCTATTTTTATGGGCTGCCCCCACATGTGACTCTTTTTGCAAACTCATGTTGTCAGTCAAAGTATCTACAGCATCATGCTGTGTTTCATTAAGGGGCTTTACCCAAAAATAGATGCATTATCAGCAGCGCCTCAAATGGCATCATGTTACCTTCCAAGTTGTTGCCATTTGAATGCATATCAAATATCTGCTGGAAATCTGACAAGTTTCTATTAGTGTGACCCTTGCCGCATGCACACACATACACACACTCACATGCATACCAGCAAAACACACTTGCCAAAAAACTCCACCTGCTCTTTCCAACCATTCTCCTTGAAGCCGATGCGGGCCAAATCCTGCTGTTGGTTGGCTGTGCTTTGCTCCAGCCAGTGAAAGGGAAGATGGGGTTTTGTTCTGCCTCCCAGAAAGGCTTAGGGATCTGACACAGAAAACCTCAAGACAGGGTGGAACAGAGGAATACAGTGAGGAAATGGGGTGACTACACACACTCTAACAGATGTAGGCCTATAGTATGTCTGCAGAAAGGTAAATGGGGTCACAGTCCACAGTGGGATCCGTGACATTTGTGTGTACGGGACAACGTGAAACCAGGATGAGCATGTGTGAATGTGTGTATAAAGTGAGTAAAGGGAGATTATAGAGGTAGAGGGAAAGAATAAGACCATGGCAAAGGAGTGTGTGTGTGTGTGTGTGTGTGTGTGTGTGTGTGTGTGTGTGTGTGTGTGTGTGTGTGTGTGTGTGTGTGTGTGTGTGTGTGTGTGTGTGTGTGTGTGCCAGAGAGAGAGAGCGAGAGAGTGAGCGAGAGCGAGCAGTAGACTATTGGCTGCAGTCTCTGACTTTGACCCACACAGGCTGCCTGTAAGCAGGCAGCTGACAGCTTGGCTAGTTGCCATGCGAACCCAACGCCTCGGCAACGTGCAGCCTGCCTCGTACACAGCCGTGGAAACCGTTACCAGGCGCGTTTGTTTTACTGAGTCAACAGCAGCCACTTGTGGACATGTCTAGACATTCATTCATAAAAATCCCAACCACAGAAGTATTTCACATGAGGTTTAGTGGTGACACACATCAAAACCTGTAGGTATAAACTGCTAGCTCACGAAAAGATTTTGCACTGACGTCGTCAGTGATGAGACAGATCAGTACCTGGATCCCTTCACAGTTGCAGCAATGACACCTACTTACCATCAATCACCCATACACTATTTCCACAATCCCCTGGCAATAAATGTCTAATTAATGCACAATCATATATTTACACATTCTCACTCTAGCTGTAACAACAGTATCTCCATGCAGCCAGCAGGACACCCTCTGAGGAACAGCCCAGAAGAACAGGATAACCACCAGCGGGCGTTCAGAGTCTGAACCCTAATCATGCCTTAATGCCCCAGTACTTTTGGAGAAAAATCACACAGTAGTCATATTTCCATCTTATTGTCAAGCAAATTTTAAGAGAAGTTTTATCAAGTGGTTTAGAGCAAATAAACTAGATTACGCAAGTCGTAGTTTCGTCACAAGTTGACGTTACGGATGGTTGTAGATTGCAAACCGGCTTGCTAAATCAAAGAGTTTAGAAGCTAAGTTCTCGGGCTAAATGGAGAGAGGTAGCATTGTACAAGTTGGCCATCTGTGCAGAATACAGGGTTGGGCAGAGACATTTGGTGTCAGCAAGACAACCGTTCAGCACTGGTACGCAGGGCCATAACCAACGTGGCCCCTAGATGGCGCACTAGATGGGACCCATATCCCGATCCTTCCCCCATCTGATGGATATCAGGACTCTAGTTATATGAATTTTGGGATCTTTAGTCAAATTACTCTTGGCCCTTCTATGACCCTCCAAAATGATTGGGAAAAGAGCCATGACCCTCCCCAACAATTTATTGATGCTTTCTGTACAGAAAGCCACTGTTTTATTTTACAATCATGACACACATGACTCAACCTCTGCTTTCTCATCTTACACATCACACTACATGTAAATGTGCTGAATTTATATAACGCTTTTACATCTACAGGGTACATTCACCATTCACACACATTCGTACACTGTGGCCGAGGCTGCCGTACAAGGTGACACCTGCTCATCAGATAAACACTCACACACACTCACACACACTCCGATGCGCAGCATCGGGGGCAACTCGGGGTTCAGTGTCTTGCCCAAGGACACTTCGACATGGGACTGCAGGGCCAAGGATTGAATCCCCCAACCTTCTGATTGGCAGGCAACCGCTCCACCACTGAGCCACAGCTGGTGGTGTATTCCATATACACTCACCTAAAGGATTATTAGGAATACCTGTTCAATTTCTCATTAATGTAATTATCTAATCAACTAATCACATGGCAGTTGCTTCAATGCATTTAGGGCTGTGGTCCTGGTCAAGACATCTCCTGAACTCCAAACTGAATGTCAGAATGGGAAGAAAGGTGATTTAAGCAATTTGAGCGTGGCATGTGTGTTGGTGCCAGACGGGCCGTCTGAGATTTCCCAATCTGCTCAGTTACTGGGATTTTCACCGCACAACATTTCTACGGTTTACAAAGAATGGTGTGAAATGGAAAAACATCCAGTATGCGCAGTCCTGTGGGCGAAAATGCTTTATTGATGCTAGAGGTCAGAGGAGAATGGACCGACTGATTCAAGCTGATAGAAGAGCAACTTTGACTGAAATATTCACTCGTTACAACCGAGGTATGCGACAAAGCATTTGTGAAGCCACAACACGCACAATCTTGAGGGAAGATGCTACAACAGCAGAAGACCCCACCGGTACCACTCTACACTACAATACGAAAAAGAGGCTACAATTTGACAGAGCTCACCAAAATTGGACAGTTGAAGACTGAAAAATGTTGCCTGGTCTGATGAGTCTCGATTTCTGTTGGGACGTTCAGATGGTAGATCAGAATTTGGTGTAAACAGAATGAGAACATGGACTCCATCATGCCTTGTTACCACTGTTACCACTGTGCAGGCTGTGGTGGTGGTGAATGGTTGGGGATGTTTTTCTGGCACACTTTAGCCCCTTAGTGCCAATTGGGCATGGTTTAAATGCCACGGCCTACCTGAGCATTGTTTCTGACCATGTCCATCCCTTTATGGCCACAATGTACCCATCCTGATGGCTACTTCCGCAGGATAGTGCACCATGTCACAAAGCTCGATCATTTCAAATTGGTTTCTTGAACATGACAATGAGTTTCACTGTACTAAAATGGCCCCCACAGTCACCAGATCTCAACCCAATAGAGCATCTTTGGGATGTGGTGGAACGGGAGCTTGTGCCCAGGATGCATCCCACAAATCTCCATCAACTGCAAGATGCTATCCTATCAATGTGGGCCAACATTTCAAGAATGCTTTCAGCGCCTTGTTGATCAATGCCACGATATTAGGCAGCCTGAAGGCAAAAGGGGGTCAAATCAGTTTATGTATGGTGTTCCTAATATCCTATAGGTTTAGTTACCAAACGGTCCCCAACTCTTTTTCAAAAAAGGCAAAAACCACCTCAAGCTATCATAAAAAAAACGTTTTGTGAATTTGAGGACTTTTTTTAATTTTGATGGAACAGCAAATTAAAAAAGTCCTCAATCGCAAAAAGTTTGCGATACTTCAAAATATGCATTAAAATACATTAATGGAAACATGACTAGTGAGTCTGCAGCAGGAACCTATCCTTTGCCTAACGGGTCACGTAGTCACACAGAAAGAAAGTGTGTAATATAAGCAATTGTGGCCAAAGGAGGTGAGGTGTCTTGTCTTTGCCTAGTGCATGAGCAAGTAAAAGTAGGAAGGAAAAGACGTCAAGCTGCGACGAGAAGTCCCTGTTAAGTAATACCTTGGAGACTTTCCATGTTTGCTGAATGTGTCCAGTCTTAACCACTGCGGATTCACAGTAATTCACACAAATGACAAATCATTGCTTAACGCAAATAACTGACTTTTACACAGTATGTTGAAGAGAAAAAGTAGGACGGTCTGTGTTTTCGGTCTCACCAGCATTTAGTGGGTTTAAGCAACAAAATGTCCTATTCAAATGGTCCAGTTTCAGTTCTGCCCTTCAAAGCCAAAACCCAGTAACTACAAACATTTGGTGACCAATATTTCACCATATTTACATCTGTTTTAGTTATTAGCCATTACATGAAACAGCATTCAGAATTTGCAAGAAGAAAATGGAGGTAAAAACCAAACTGTAGGGACCGAACTCTACCTATGAGGCAGCTAGTTAGATGCCATAGAGCTAAGCTAATGTACGCAATTTGACTGTTTAAAACCTACTGTGGTGCTCTAAAATCTTAGTCCTTGACTTTGTAATACTACATGAATAAGGGTGTCACAAAATTAATTTATAGAATGCAGAAAGAACAGTAAGCTAGATAAACTACTAAAAAGTAGCCTAGCACAGTAGCAGAACCTGCCGTCTCTGCAGCCTCTAGAGGAGTTCACGTGATTTGAAGTGGTAAACACTGCCTTTCAATCACACATTACATCAATGAAAGATTAATGGATGAACTCGCCCATAGTTACAATGGACAAGAAGCTGATGAAAACCACACACACATTGTTGCATTTTTCTCCCCCTTTTGATTTTCTAAACTAGAGTGCAGTGTCTCAATGTACATCAGCCCAAGGCATGAAATAGGTTTTAACACATTTTGTTATTAAATGTTACACAGTTCACTTCAAATCATTTTTCAACTTCACTGGCTCTGTGCTGCTCCATTGCCCGGCGTTTTCTATAAGCTGTAGGGTGGCAAGAGAATCTGTGAGAAGAATTAATGCTATTTATTTCATGGTTGAAGAGCTTGGGGGGGGGCAAAAGAGGAAGAGAACATTACAGTGGGATGATATGCTGTGCAGGCTTTGGATCAGATATTGAGATTGGATGTCATGACTGAGCAACTAGACAGCGCACCAGGAGGGAGTGATGTCATCGGGGCTGAAGAGCACAGTACCAGTGTTTTGTGTGAGTCTGAGCATGCAGAAATTGTCTGCCGACATGCTCACAGGCTTCGACACTCACGTGTCTGTGTCTGAGTCATTGTTCTACAAAAAAATGCAGTCTTTTGTGACAATGCGCAAACAGGAATGTAAATGTTAGATACCAAGCCAGACACATAAGAGACATCTCAAATACTTCTTACTTTACTTCTTTTTCTTTGGCCGCACATGAGAGTGTATGACCTCCTTTGAGAGCATGGAAATATTCTGACCTATATGCAAAGTTGTGTCTGCCCCTACCCACCCCAGTGCCCTTTTCTGGGTTGGATTTTAGAGGCGCGAGGCATGAGTGTGACTAACAGCGTGACAACAACTACGTGTGTGTTGCCCAAAGGATGGGGGGGGAAATCAACCCCTGATTTGAATGAGGGGTTCTGGTGTTGTGGGGGGGGCACAAAGACGAGAGTGGCAACTGCGTCTCTCTGCAGCTGTGGGCCTACCGTGAGCAATGCCAAACGCTCTCGCTCCTCGTCTCTCCCCCCTCCCTTACTCGTTCCCTCATTTTCTTTCATCTCTCACACCCCCCCTTCCTTTGCTCATTTGCACCTTCTAATAACTTTGTGACAGGCACCCCCCCCCCCCTCCTCTTTTCCTCAAATCCTCGCACTGTCTCTTTTTTTTTTTCTCTATCAAACTCCCTCACTCCTCTCCCACTCATGTTCCCAAGCGGCGGGGACCTGACAGTGAGAGACGCGTTGTGTTCGGCCAGCCAATGGATTCTGAGACGACTGAAAGGGAAAAAAGGAAGGCAAAGATAATCTTTCCCCACACAGACAGCTGATCTGGCCTGAAATAAGTGTGTGTCTTGTCATACATAAGCACATGCGGCTGTTATCTTGAGACTGTGTGTAAACGAAGACTTCAGGCCAAAGTCTGGCCACAGGCCGATACACTGCACAAG
>NC_045750.1:14964460-14964578 GCF_008692095.1 Etheostoma spectabile | reverse complement strand
TTTCCCAATCTGCTCAGTTACTGGGATTTTCACGCACAACCATTTCTACGGTTTACAAAGAATGGTGTGAAAATGGAAAAACATCCAGTATGCGGCAGTCCTGTGGGCGAAAATGCTT
>NC_045750.1:14956772-14964435 GCF_008692095.1 Etheostoma spectabile | reverse complement strand
GGCAGCGATAACTGAGGAATGTCTTTATATAAAGTTTTTAAGAGACGGCCTGGAATCGGACAGGCAATGTATTATCTCTGGTCCACTCCCGCTTCTCGTTTAAAGCTTGACGGTAACTTTTGATATTAATGAACGTCCTTTACATTTAAGCCATTGCCAAATGAGCTGATACAAAGCTAATTAAGACTTTTAGACTCACAAAACTCTCTTTCTATTTCTCAGTTTGGCTGTGTTTAGAACACGCTGGAACTCGAGTGAAATAATTACCTCTTCTGAAGGGTCCATCATATATATTTTTTTAAACCGCCGTGTTGTCCTTGGCTACAACAGGGGGTGGGGGCGTGTGCGCTTACGGAAGACTTTCATCATGTGGATGCAACTACAGTGGTCATTACTTAGAATTCCCAATTCTCATGGAACAAAACTACGCACTATAGCTTTAAAGATATTAAATTCGATAGTACGCCAATTGTACCTTTGGCCAAAAGGATACGTTGAAATTTCACCACCTTTTTATCACTTATCTGATGGACTACACATACAGTACACAGTATTCCCAGTTCCACTACTCTGTATCACTATCCTGCCATAAACCTTTAAATGGCACCCCTGATCCAAAATTAGCACCCGTCATGCTCACCATTTCTGTATCACCGCACTAGCTCACATATCAAATTCATGTGAAGAGATGCCTCAGTGTGTAGCGAGGAAGGGGGGGGGGGTAAAGTTGTGTTGTGTTAGTAAATGTACAGAGTAGTTTTGTTTGACCATGAATAAAAGCTGCAGCTCCTCAGCCCTCCAGCATTACCTCGGCCCTGGAGGCAAAAACAAGTCTTCCCTGTGCTTCCCGACACGAAGAACAATAAAATAAACAATTGCCACGGTGTTTTTTTTTCTCAGTTTTATTGCTTGTTCAAGCTAAATATCTGTGTATGAATTTAGATTTATTGATGGTATACTTTGCACGTAGATGGCACTTCATGTACGACATGCTTGTGTACACAATCCAACCCCCGAAAAACTCGACTCCCTAAGTGTATTCAAACGCTTATATTTACCTGCATGTAATGTTTTTTTGTGTAAATGTATCGGACCATAACGCAACTTCTTTACATAAACAGTGTCAAAGGACCCAATCATCTTCATTTAGCGCATAGATTTCAAAAGTGGCAGACTTAAAAAAAAAACTTTCTTTACTACATACTTTAATTTCAGACCCGTGTAACTACTACCGGGTGTCTTAATTATCAATGCGCTGAATGATTTGCTGCACTCATACTACAGGTTTGATCCACTGGACATCAAGCTTATGTTTTTTTTTAAATTTTCTATTTGGTTTTATTTAGCTTAGTTTTATTCAGTTTTTTAGAGTGTTTTAGTTATTCAAAACAATTTATTTAAGTTTGTATGTAACTAGATATACATACAGAATACATTTTTGAGAAATGTATAGAATGGCCATGATGTTTAATCTTGCGCTACTTTACTCTGCTATGTAAAGTGCTCATATTATGAAAAAAACACTTTTTTCTGGGATTTGGGTGTTATCTCTGAGGCTTTCACATGCATACATCTTGGGAAAAACTAGCCATGCTGTTTTAGAGAGATACGGGTATCTGAATGTCCTCTGCCTTCAGTCTCCGTTGAGCTGTTTAAAATCTGTAAGGCTTTCTACGTCCACTAGCCGAGAGGAGTGGCTAACCGTAGCACATGCTAGCGCAGCATGCTACTTGTTTTCAATGGCAACACTGCACAACACACACTAGTTCACCATAATCTACAGAGGAACTATTCCATGTCCCTGTTCTGCAGGTATTCCCAAGTGACCCTCGTTTAGAAGAAGTCTCCCAGCTGATCCTGCTTGTACTGACCAAGGTGGAGAAAAGTTATTTTGCCGATAACCTAGCTACTGCTCAGTGTCGACTCCCAACAAAGATAGTATAGAAGTGAAATTCTCACTCTGTAGCTAAAACACACCCAAACGGACAGGATCTGCAGCAGTGTGGGGTACAACAACAAAAATTTTTTTGAAGATGACACATGTAACCTATTCTGGTACAACCTCAAAATTAATTATGAACTGAAGTGACATAATATGACCGCGTTAAGCAATTATGGCAGATCTCCATCTCCTGAATGTCAATTCTGTCCAGTTTTTGAGAAAAAAAAAAACACCTAAAACTGCCATGATTTGCGTTTCTCTTTCTATTCTTTTTTTTAATGAAAAATAATAGGATTGCATAAGGTTTAACATACAGTTTTAAACGTGGGGTTTTCTAATAAAATGCGTGTAATTATGCCGAAGAATCACTTTTTGTCCTTTTCAACTACCTCAGATCTATGATGTCTTTACTGAGAAGACCATGGTGCTGAAAAGACTCCACCAGCTTCGTGGTGTCTGTGAACCCGACAGGTGTGTCATGTGGTTATGTCTCGCGCCCGGCAAACTGAACCGTCGCCTGTTCTACAAAGGTGGCAGACTCCAGGGATCTGATATATGATGATGATAGAAAACAACTTTCCTCGTGTCTTCCTCTGATCACTGACTGATTGAACCTAATCCCCAATCACTGTGCTTGCCTCAGTGCGGTGGCTCTTGATGAAGTGTTAACTGACAAGACCACATGTACATCGTGCATCAAACAATTATTTTCATAACTATGAAGTGCCAATAATTAGTTCTTAATTTTATTATATTAAAAGCATGTATTATCCAAGTAATTAATCACTTTAAGTTCAGGGGCAGCCGTTAAACATCTGGACATTTCACTCATTTGAAATTCTTCACGTGAGCCTTCTCTCAAATTTTGCACATGCAGTATCAATGTTGATCAAGAAAAGGATGAACACGCTTCCCACATCACGAGAGCTGATGATTACTTGTTTCTCGTTGAGATCGCCAAAGCTAAAAAACTGATCGTAGATCAGCACAAAGACTCAGAAGTCTCCGCTGCTCTAATTAAAACAATTCTTTTAAGGAGATGCAGATGAGCCTTGTCTCAAGCTGTTTTCCGAAAAGGACAACAAAGGGTGATAAAGCTCCTACAATGCATTTGTTCATAATTGTTTACATTTCAGTTGTGCTTTTTAAAGGAGAATGTTTTTAGTCTGTCAAGATCCATAGGTTTACTGCTCAGATAATACTTTTGGACCGGGGTTTTAGAAATGAAGAAAGTTTTTTTTTTTCTTTTTTTTTTTTTTTTATAAGAAATTATTTTGTGTTTTTCTTGAACACTGAAATAAAAAAATGTGCTTTTTAATCAAGCAAAGGTTTGTGTTTCATACAGAAACATCCGTTCTGGATTCACATTGTTTCTTCAGGCCAAAGGGTTCCAGGCTTAATAGTATGGAGCACTTGGAATACTTAGGCTTTACTGTTACAATACATATGAACGTACTGCACTGTTACTGTTTTTGCCCTAATGCATAAGTTTATTAAGTGGGATCTACAGTTTCGGTTCAACTTCTAATACTTTCCAAGCTCATGATTTCCTAAAAATTGTAATAGTGTTTATTCACTTTTAGCTTTCACTTCCCAATTGCTAAGAACATCTCAACTTGTTTTTTTTTTTTTTTAAGTTGTAGTTCATTTATCATTTATCGCCTAAAAATACAGTGTTTTGTGTTTGTTTTACAACATACTACATTCCAGCACTAATATGCTTGCCAATGCTGCTTTATTATGTATGTGTAATTGCCGATGTATTGGAGATTATAGAAGATGGACATGAAAATAGCTTTGATCTGCACTTGAACAGCATCATTTGAGGCCTAACAAACATAAACAGCAGGTTGTTCCACATAATGTCATTGACGAGTGGCTGATTATGTATTTTTATGGTGAAGATACGTATGATTTTGTACAGAAACTTAACTAAGAGATTAGTTTGCATGATGTACATTGAATAAGACACAAGGGAAAACTAAGCATTTACCCAACAGAAAACAGGTCCACAACCATATTTAGCCAGTGATGTCGTACTGCTCTTCAGGCTTCAAGGACGTCACACACAGGTCCCATACCCTGCAAAAAATGCAACCACAAGGACTGTCAGCCGATTCGGCTCAGTCCTTTATCTCTCGTAATGACTTGCTCTCCTCTGGCATCACCTTCTCCCATTTTCACATGCACACAATATATAAACTCTTTCATGCTTAAGTTCCCCACCTCTCCTTTGTCCCATCTATTAATTCTTTACTGTATACATCCTACTTCCTCCTCATCTTCAGTCCTCCCCTCTTTGTGTCATTGTGATAACTTGTGCGTGGTAGGCCTGTGGCCACTGACTTTGGCCTGAAGTCTTCGTTTACACACAGTCTCAAGATTACAGCCGCATGTGCTTATGTATGACATGACACACACTTATTTCAGGCCAGACAGCTTGTCGTGTGTGGGAAAGATATCTTTGCCTTCCTTTTCTTTCCCTTTCAGTCGTCTCAATATCCATTGGCTGGCCGAAACAACGCGTCTCTCACTGTCAAGGTCCCCGCCGCTTGGGAACATGATGTGGGAGAGAGTGAGGGAGTTTTGATAGAGAAAAAAAAAAGAACAGTGCGAGGATTTGAGGAAAAAGAAGGAGGGGGGGGTGCCTGTCAAAAGTCTATTAGAAGGTGCAAATGAGCAAAGGAAGGGGTGTGAGAGATGAAGAAAATGAGGGAACGAGTAAGGGAGGGGGAGAGACGAGGAGCGAGAGCGTTCCTGCCATTGCTCACGTAGGCCCACAGCTGCAGAGAGACGCAGTTGCCACTCTCGTCTTGTGCCCCCCCCACAACACCGAACCCCTCATTCAAATCAGGGGTTGATTTCCCCCCCCATCCTTTGGGCCAACACACACTTAGTTGTTGTCACGCTGTTACACACTCCATGCCTCGCGCCTCTAAATCCAACCAGAAAAAGGGCACTGGTGGGTAGGGGCAGACCAACTTTGCATATAGGTCAGAATATTCCATGCTCTCAAAGGAGGTCATACACTCTCATGTGCGGCCAAAAAAAGAAGTAAAGTAAGAATTATTTGAGCTGTCTCTTATTTGTCTGGCTTGGTACTAACATTTACATTCCTGTTTGGCCATTGTCACAAAAGACTGCATTTTTTTTGTAGAACAATGACTCAGACACAGACACGTAGTGTCGAAGCCGTGAGCATGTCGCCAGCACAATTTCTGCATGCTCAGACTCACACAAAACACTGGTACTGTGCTCTTCAGCCCGATGACATCACTCCCCTCCGGTGCTGCCTGTCTAGTTGCTCAGTCATGACATCACAATCTCAATATCTGATCCAAAGCCTGCACAGCAATATCATCCACTGTAATGTTCTCTTTCTCTTTGCCCCCCCCCCAGCTCTTCAAACCATGAAATAAATAGCATTACTTCTCCACATGATTCTTCTTTGCCACCCTACAGCTTATAGAAGCGGGCAATGGAGCAGCACAGAGCCAGTGAAGTTGAAAAATGATTTGAAGTGAACTGTGTACACATTTAATACAAATGTGTTAAAACCTATTTCATGCCTTGGGCTGATGTACATTGAGACACTGCACTCTATGTTTAGAAAATCAAAAGGGTGGAGGAAAAATGCAACAATGTGTGTGGTGTTTTTCATCAGCTTTCTTGTCCATTGTAACTATGGGCGAGTTCTATCCATTAATCTTTCATTGAGTTTGGTGATTGAAGCAGTGTTTACCACTCAAATCACGTGAACTCCTCTCAGAGGCTGCAGAGACGGCAGGTTCTGCTACTGTGCTAGGCTACTTTTAAGTAGTTTATCTAGCTTACTGTTCTTTTCCATTCTCTATAATTATATTTTGTGATACCCCTTATTCATGTATTATTACAAAGTCAAGGCTAGATTTAGAGCACCACAGTAGGTTTTTAAACAGTCAAATTGCGTACATTAGCTTTAGCTCTATGGCTATCTAACTAGCTAGCCTCATAGGTAGAGTTCGGTACCTACAGTTTGGTTTTTACCTCCATTTTCTTCTTGCAAATTCTGAAGCTGTTTCATTGTAATGGCATAATACTAAAACAGATGTGAATATTGGTGAATATTCTGTCACCAAATTTTTGTAGTTACTGGGTTTTGGCTTTGAAGGGCAGAACTGATAACTGGACCATTTGAATAGGACATTTTGTTGCTTAAACCAACATAAATGCTGGTGAGACAGAAAACACAGACCGTCCTACTTTCTCTTCAACATTACTGTGTAAAAGTCAGTTATATTTGCGTTAAGCAATGATTTGTCATTTCCTGTTGAATTACTGTGAATCCTGCAGTGGTTAAGACTGGACACATTCAGCAAACATGGAAAGTCTCCAAGGATTACTTAACAGGGACTTCTCTGTCGCAGCTTGACGTCTTTTCCTTCCTACTTTTACTTGCTCATGCACTAGGCAAAGACAAGACACCCCCCTTTGGCCACAATGCTTATATACCACTTTCTCTCTGTGTGACTACGTGACCCGTTAGGCAAGGATAGTGTTCCTGCTGCAGACTCACTAGTCATGTTTCCATTAATGTATTTTAATGATATTTTGAATTATCGCAAACTTTTTGCGAATTTAGGACTTTTTTTAATTTGCTGTTTCCATCAAAATTTAAAAAAAGTCCTCAAATTCACAAAACGTTTTTTTTATGATAGCTTGAGGTGGTTTTTGCCTTTTTTGAAAAAAGTTGGGGACCGTTTGGTATACACTAACCATAGATTTAGGAACACCATCCTAATACTGTATTTGACCCCCTTTTGCCTTCAGAGCTGCCTTAATTCTACGTGGCATTGATTCAACAAGGCCTGAAAGCATTCTTTAGAAATGTTGGCCCACATTGATAGGATCATCTTGCAGTTGATGGAGATTTGTGGGATGCATCCTGGGCACAAAGCCCCGTTCCACCACATCCCAAAGATGCTCTATTGGGTTGAGATCTGGTGACTGTGGGGGCCATTTTAGTACAGTGAACTCATGTCATGTTCAAGAAACCAATTTGAAATGATTCGAGCTTTGTGACATGGTGCACTATCCTGCTGGAGTAGCCATCAGAGATGGGTCATTGTGGCCATAAAGGGATGGACATGGTCAGAACAATGCTCAGGTAGCCGTGGCTTAAAAACCATGCCCAATTGGCACTAAGGGGCCTAAAGTGTGCCAAAAAAACTACCCCCAAACCATTACACCCACCACCACCAGCCTGCACAGTGGTAACGTGGTAACAAGGCAGATGAGATCCATGTTCTCATTCTGTTTACCCCAAATTCTGACTCTACCATCTGAACGTCCCAACAGAAATCGAGACTCATCAGACCAGGCAACATTTTTCCAGTCTTCAACTGTCCATTTTGGTGAGCTCTGTCAAATTGTAGCCTCTTTTTCGTATTGTAGTGTAGATGAGTGGTACCCGGTGGTCTCTGCTGTTGTAGCTCGTCCCCTCAAGTTGTGCGTGTTGTGGCTTCACAAATGCTTTGTCGCATACCTCGGTTGTAACGAGTGAATATTTCGTCAAAGTTGCTCTTCTATCAGCTTGAATCAGTCGGTCCATTCTCCTCTGACCTCTAGCAACAACAAGCTACAACAGCAGAAGACCCCACCGGGTACCACTCATCTACACTACAAATACGAAAAAGAGGCTACAATTTGACAGAGCTCACCAAAATTGGACAGTTGAAGACT